>NC_143575.1:138868606-139181541 GCF_048544385.1 Mastigoproctus giganteus
TGGAATAACGCCAGTAAAAACGCTTTTAACGTCAAAAACAGATGGAACACCGTGAACAACACCAAAAGGCAACTCCACTTCTGCATTCTCTAAGAGTCTTAACGCACGAAGTTGGCGTACACCGCGATGAACTACGTTAAAAGTATTATGCCATGCCGGCCGTAACATGTTCACGTGCCATCTCGTTATGTCATCCAAAATATGTGCACAACATTATGAGTATTAGGGACATACATACTGAACTTACAAAAAAAAAAAAAAAAGCAGCAATGACTGGAACATATTTATTTTAATCAGGGGTTATTTTAAGAAAAATTTAAACTACACAAGCAAGTACAAGTAGGAAAATTTGAAAAACAAAATAAAGTCATATATTATATTACATTTCATTTATTGCAAATATAAATTATTTATACTTATATACATTGCAATAATTAAGTAAAGAAAGAAAAATAATATCCTGAAGTAAAATTTTTTTATTTTCGCGTTCACTTTTGGCCGTGTCATTGTCTTTTTTTTTATGTTTTGGTTAAACCATCTCTTTTTTCCAAGTGGATTCTTTGTTGCTGTGTAATTCAAATTTCTTCTGTCTTTTTCTTGCAACCTGTGTTTAATTTAATTTATTATTATTTATTTTTTTTTTTTCATGTTCAGCCGTCGAGTATGAAACGACGGCCAAATACGAAATTCAACGTTATAAGATTTTTACATGATTATACTGCACGAAACTAATAATAGAACGGCCCACTTCAATTTTAAAGCTGCAGAATAAAATAACTCTTAATATTAAAATAAAAATTACTATTTTTGCCGAGGGAGATTTTAATTCATTGGGGACGAGTGTCACCCCCCCCCTCTGGGTTCAACACTGACTGACTTATGGAAAGCGGTTACTATTATTGGTCGGTTCAGGAACTGTGACTATCCTACAGGTGTTCACGATCGTCGTTTTCTGCAGTTCTATCAAGTGTTCACCGAGAAGCCAATTTCTGCTATGTTCTTGTGTGGCCTCTTTGGCACTTATGCCGGTGGTTGACACGGTGATCGGGAAGAGCGTTACCTGTTCCAATATGCCACATTACTTTCACTTCCTGTCTAACGTTTGTGTAATTCCTGATTATTATTATTATTGCTCTTATATTATTTCTCCCTGATTGGGGAGATTACACCCCTTGACGTGTACTGCTACCAAGTACACAGCGTGCTTGTTATGTCTGGTGTTACTGGTGATCGAGGAACTCTGACCATTGTACAGATTTTCAGGATTGCGACTTTCTGCAGTTCCTGGTAGGTGTTCTGTGGGAGACCTATTGCTGCTAGGCTGCTATGTAGGGTTTTTGGTACCGTACCGGTGGTTGACACTATGATCGGGATGATCGTTACTTGTTGTATATGCCACATCTCTTTGACCTCCTGTCTTAGGTTCATGTACTTCCTGATTTTTTTCCTCAGGTTTTCTGGAAGTTACCAGTGTTGCGTAACGCTATATCAATCAGGTAGGTAGTTTTTTCCTTCTTGACGACAAAGGGTTATTTCCGGTCTGTTGTGAGGGATTGTCTTCTCCGTTATCATGGCGCTGTCCCAGTACAGCTTGTGGGTTGGAGTCTCTAGTACCGCCTGGCGGGGGGGGGGTTGTACTTTTAATACGATACACTTTCTTTGATCGGCTGGTAGTTTTGTGCTAGATTCCGATGTATTATCCTGGCTATCTGGTCGTGTTTACGAGTATGCTCCGTCTGGGTGCTTTGCACCTTGCGGTGATGTGCTCAATCGTTTCTGAGGCCAGGTGCCATCGTCGACATGCGTCATCTGAAACCCCAGACTTCTTGGCGATGTAGTTTCTAGTGTTGGTTACCTGTCTTAGATGGCGAGCACGAATCCTTCAGTCTCGGGGAAGAACGTCCTGCTCGTGAGCTATCCACTTCCAGAATAACTTACCTCCTTCGTTAGGCTAATTTAATTTTTCCTCAGCAATATGGATTTTGTCCTGGAAGGTCCAGTGAGGAAGCGCTCGTGGATTTTATCAGTCATATAAAAAATTATTCTATTAAATATGTACTTGCTGTTTTCGTTGATTTCGAGAGGGCTTTCGACTCCCTTTGGTGGGGGAGCTCCCTCGCAAAACTAGTTCAAGCTAACTGCTGAGGGCAGTTAGCCCTCAGCAGTTAGAACACGAACTTTTGACAGGACTAGACTTATTGCATGTACCGATGATTTACTATTTTAATTGAGGGTAATCCCCGAAGGACTTTTAGTCTTCTGCCGACCATGTATTAAAGGATTTGTATAAGTGGACTCTTCAGAACAAGCTTACCATTAGTTCTTCTAAAACTAATATGATTATTTTTAAGACTAAATTAGATCTAAACAGACTTTCTCAAATAAAAATTAATGGGGCTCAACTTCCTGTTGTAACTGAAGTGAAGTACGTAGGAGTGACAATTGATTACAAGCTAAATTTCTCTGCACATCTTTCTTATTTATCTGGTAAAGTTTATAAGTTCACTGCGGCTATTTTTAGGATATCAAGAACAGAGTGAAGATTTTCGAGAAAAACTTTGAAGTTATACTATTCCGCAGTCTTCCTCCCTATGGGTTACCTATGCTGCTGGTGAATGGCACGATAGAGCGGTAATTGTTGGATTTAAACTAAAACTCATGCCATTGAAGGATAATGCTGTTGATTATTCTACGTGTTTGTGGAACAATATCGACGGCTGCTTAGCAGGTATTGGACTTTTTCTTAGTATTTCGAGGGCTTTGCTTTCATATCCATAAACAGATTCCAGCTGCATTTATGGGGATTGAGATTGACACACAACGAGAGAGAGAGAGAGAGAGCGCGCGCAGAAAAAACCCTTCCATTTCATCCCTCCATTCGTTCCAAATGCCTGTCCAGTTCAGCCTTAAATTTATTTAGACTATTGGCTTCCACAACAAAAGATGGAAGCCTGTTCCACCAATCACCCGCTGGCTAAAGGCAAATTTCCGCACATCTGTTCTACAACTATCTTCCCTCAATTTGAAACTGTGCCCCCCTCAGGTTCTTAATCTGAGCAAGACGAAGAATCCCATGAGCATTCAGCTTGTTCAACCCATTCAAGGCCGTATACACATCAATCAGATCACCTCGCAGGTGCCTACTCTCCAGGCGCTGCAATTTACAGAACTTAAGCCTTTCTTGGTAAGAGCACCCTTTGTTCCCCTCACCAATCTTGTTGCCCTTCTTTATATTCGTTCTAGCAACTCTACATCCTTCCTAAAATAAGGCATCCAGACCTGCACACAGTACTCTAGATGTGGCCTGACCATTGCCTTGTATAACGAGATTATCACCTCCCTGTCCCTGATAGCAAAATTCCTATATATCGTTGACAATACTCCATGACCTGCCCTGGCAGCCCGTCTGCACTGCTCAGCGAACTTCATATTTGGCTGCACAATTACCCCCAGGTCTCTTTCACTTTCCACTTCCCTGAGTGTAGTATCACCCAGTTGGTACGTTTCTCTTCGGTTATTGCTACCCATATGCAGTACTTTGCATTTCTCAATGTTAAACTTTAGTTGCCACTTCTCAGCCCTTTTCCCCAACTTACCTAGATCCAGTTGGAGTAGCATACTGTAGTTAACAACACTGCCAAACTTTGTATCATCTGCAAACTTAGACATTAAACCTGATGTACCTTCATCAATATCATTTATAAATATACAAAACAACAATGGGCCCAGCACAGAACCCTGGGGAATTCCACGAATAACATTTGTCTACGAAGAGCAGTGTCCATTGATTACCACTCTCTATTGTCTCCCACTCAACCATCCCTTCATCCTTGTTACAGCTTACCCTTGATGCCATACCTCTCCAATTTGTACAGCAGTCTTCCATGTGCAACAGTATCAACCGCTTTCCTGTAATCCAAATATATGATATCAAAATTGTTTTTGGCATTCAGTTCCTTTGTAACCACATCATAGTAAGCAATCAAATTGGTCAGACAAGACCTCCCTTTGATAAACCCATGCTGTGTCTTAACTATTACTGCAGTTTAGATGATCCTGCAAGGCTTCTTTAACCAGTGATTCAATTATTTTCCCCGGAACACAAGTTAAACTAACAGGTCTATAATTACTTCTGTCACTTCTTGAACCTCCTTTGTGAATTGGTGATACATTTGCACACCTCCAGCCCATGGAGACCTCCTCTGAGTCCAAGGAAGCTCTCATAATTATGGCTAAGGGTGTGCTTACTTCTTTTGCTTCCTACTTTAATATAACTGGATAGATCCCGTCCACCCCAGGTGCCTTCCTTATGTTTAACTTCAACAATTTCTCCTCCACTTTGCTCTAAGTTATTAGAAAATCACTAAACTCACTGTTAGCCTTTTGATAAACTTCTGGCACTCCTCTCATTGAATAACTTCTCGTGTGTGAATGTAGATGCAAAATAATCATTCAATTTATCAGCTACCTCAGCATGATCATCAATAGTCAGACCATCTATGCTAAGTGGTCCAATCTGATTCATCCCTTTCCTTCTACAGTTTACATAAGTAAAGAACTCCTTGCTGTTTTTCTTTGCATCCTTTGCCAAAGATTTCTCATAATCTGCCTAACCTCCTTTGTGACTTGATTACAGACTAGTTTATACCTGCCATAGGTTTCTGTATCGCCTGATACTTTATATGCACCCATACATTCTTCTTCTCTCCAAAATTAAAGACTTAATTTTGGAGTAGCCTCCAAAATTAAGTCTTTGAAGGCTTCCATTTAGAATTCACTTAAAAACTACCTGAGACCGCTGTAGTCACCTTTACGAAAGCAAAAGCCCTTCCCTTTAGCCTTGATCGTAGTTACATCTTTAAATAATTCCCACGTCAATACATTGTGATCACTGCCGCCCAGTGGTTCCTTTATCTGCAGATTCTTAATGTATGAAGAATCACTACTGATAATCAGATCAAGAGTATTACTCCCTCTGGTTGCCTCTTGAACATGCTGCTGTAGAAAACAGTCATCCAATAAATCCAGAAAAGTCTTACTAGTGTGCGAGTGACCAAACCACAAGTTCCAGTCAATATCTGGAAAGTTAATGTCCCATTATAAGACATTCTGATTTACTGTCCCACTCTATTTCTCTGCATAATTGCTCATTATACTTATCAGATTCATTAGGCCTATAACACACGCCTACTCATTTTTCCTTTCCCAGTGCTTATTTCACATCAAACAGACTCAACATTGCATTGTCCACCAACATCAATTGGATGCACTTCCTTAGATTTTGTGTTTCTTAACTAACAGCCTAACCCCTCCTCCTTTCCTATACACATTATACTCCCCAAATTCCAACTCTGCACTGCCTAATCTGTGTGACACCACGTCTCTGATATCGCTTTGATTTCTTGACTAGCACTTCAAGCTCATCGAATTTATTAACTGTACTCCTAGCATTGGTGTACATGCACCTGTTTCTACTCTTAGTTACCCTAGCACAGCCCATGTATTTACTTGTTCCCTGCAGTCCTGGAAATCTCCGTTATCTTGCTTTCCAGTCTGCTGCCCATTCTAATAGAAGCAGTGCAAGAATCACTTTTGCCTCTGCCTGCGGCCACTGTTAACCTTTTTAGTCTGTGTATCCCCCAAGATAGCAGTTTCGACCCACCTAACACTGCCTCGATAGCATCAGCAAATATTCTTGCACCCTTTCTATTTAAGTGTATTCCATCCCTATAGAAGCAGTCTCTCCTGTCAACAAGCACAGACCAGGCTGAAAAAAATTCTAACCCTTGAGCCTTGCACAATCTCTCCAGAGCCGAATTGATTGACAAGGCTCTCATCATATACTCGCTTCTATCGTGTCTGGGCAGAATTGCAGACACTTTCACGTTCAATCCTAACTCGCGACTTTTTTTCAACATTGACCTGTGCTTGTTGAGTAAATCTGTAGATCTCTTACTCTTAATGTCATTAGTTCCAACGTGTACAACAATAACACCTTTTGTGCCCTGAAAAGATATCTGTTCTACAACGTCATCAACTTTTGCCCCTGGCAGACATACCCCGGTCCTGTTCCACCTATCCTTCTTGCATAGTATATTTCCCGTCTCCCCGACAATAGTCACTAACAATAACTAGTTCCTTTGGGACTAGCGCATTCTGCCTTGAAGATTGCCTGATGTACAGGAGTGAGCTCTGTCGTCGAGCTGGGTAGCTGAGAGCCTGATGGGCCCCTCATATTAATTTCTTCGAGGGCATTTACCCTACACCTCATGCTCTCATAGACGCCCATCAGAAAGCTGAGTTGGCGCCTAATTTCTTGACACTCCAGACACCTAGGACACACAAAGGCATCCTCCTTGGCTAGATCATTTCCTGTTTTAGAAAGGTCGGCAAACATTTTCACATTTCGCACATTTTTTGAGACTGTGATGCGTTGGAGAATGGCCCCCTTCGTTTCTCCCCCGAGCCACAGCACTCTCGCTAGTCTGATCTTTGCTTCGCAGCTCTAGTCTGGGTCATGATTTCCGTTTAAATACAATTTAATTAACAATAAAATTTAATAAGATTAATAATATTTTTGATTAATTGATAATACTAAATAAGCTATCAGATTCCTAATACAGTTCTTCGTATTACGCTATCTAGTTTAACTTTATAACTTACGCTACCAGTTGGAGATATAATCGACTGCAATATAGCGGCTAGTTCAACAATACAAAGTATTGGCTCTAACACCGGGAGTCGTAACTTCCAAAAATCGCTGGTTAAATTCAAAATAATAAGCTAACGAACGTTACTAAACCTATTTAATATCTCCGTAAAACACAATGTACTATGTTCAATAACGAAGAATGCGTTAAAAATTAAAAAAAGCTTCTCTTTACAGCAGCCAAAAAAAAAAAAAAAAAAAAAAAAAAACCCACCATCCGTACTGTTCTGCGATCCCAGTGCCCTCCTCTGAGTTGGAATGAGTTGGTAAACAGATGGGATACATCCGAAGCTGTATTAGTGACTAATAAATTTATTCCTCGGGTTTCTTATTTAATGGACATAAGGAGAAATAAGTGGTTCTCTATGAGCATGTTCATCTCTTATATTCCTACAGGACAGGGTTCGTTAAATGATAAATTCGGCCTGAGCAATACACCTCTGTTTTTGGGAAAAGGCCGAGAGTTGAAGCCATGTTTTATATGATTGTCCACAATATTTGAATATCAGGACAGGATTGTGTGTAAAGTGTATTGATGTCTAACGGCACCAGGGATTTCTCCCATCTCCGCGTTGCTTTCATTATAGGTGTACCAGTTCACTGGGAAGGCCAGAGATTTAAAAGTGTGTGGATTTTGTATATGTGTAGTGTTGTGTATCGTTGTTCATCTGGCCGTTTAGCCGCTGGACCCCTACTGAGGCCCAACGTTGTCCACACTCTGCCTCGTGGAGGCAGACCAGGTAGACAGAATGAAATTTTACTCTGGCAGGCCCTGCCACCTAGTTTCCTGAGATTTCAGTGGCTAGGGCCAAAAAAAAAAAAAAAAAAAAAAAAAAAAAAAACTCGGTAGGGGTGAGCGCTGGAATTAGAAAAGCCAATTGAGGTGTATGCGATTTAATTTGGACGAAGTTAAGTTTTTGCAGTTTGTGTGGGGTTATACGCTGGCGTATTAGGCAGAGTAGGGGGGGGGGGAGACTGAAGGCTGGGGGAAAGACAGAAGTATGGGGACGATAGAGAAGACGACCTCGGGATTTTCAGTGAGGCAGGCCCAAGCCCCACCAGGAGAAGAATCAGGGTTGGCAGAGGTGGAAGGAGACAAGACTGTCTCCTCCTCCCCACCAGGGGAAAGGGAGTAAAGGTACCAGGCAAGGGAGCCCGGTACTGATCGCCATCAGGCATTGACAGTTGTGAGCACGTGCTGGTCCAAGCGATCTGAACCGGATCTTCTTTGGTGTTCTTTTTCAATGTTGGGAGTCAGATCCCAGTCGCAGGGTCATACATGAATGAAGTCCTGTGTCAGGTTGTCTCTGGTTCAGACGTAGGTCCTCCTGGTTGTCAGTTCTCTCGTGAACAAGGCTAAATGATGGTCATGTTCGTGGGTTATTTGGTACAGTTTTCTTGTGTATTCCGGTTTTCTCTAGTCCTGGTTTTGGGATTCATCATCAGCTTCTCGGTGCTGTGCATGGTGGTTTGCTATAAGTGCTCGCCTTCTAGCAAAGAGTTTCTGTGCAAAGATGGTAAGGGCTTTGTATTCTTGTTCCGAGTCGAGAAGATGCTGTTCCATGTTCTGCGGGAAGTAGGTGATAGCAGTGGTGAGCCTGCATCGCAGGTCCTCATACTGGTCGCAGTCATACATGAGATGTTGCCATGTCTCCTCGTGGCCACAGAGGCAACGAGGATCCTCAGTGATTCGGAAGCTAGATAGTTTTGCATTAAATGGCCCGTGCCCTGTGAGCAGAAAGGTGACGTGGAGCCCTGGTTGAAACCAACTCGGGGGTTTTGGAAAGACTCTGTTAACGCTAGGGAGGAACTTCTTGGTGATTTCACCTTTAGTGGATTCTGTCCACCGATCCTGCCATTCCTGTCGGAGGTGGTCGAGAAGTCTGGTTTTTTCAAGTTTCCTGTTGTTGGCGAGATCCAACTTTAAGTTCAGGATAGTGCCTGGTATTTCTTTTGCCATATTATATGTCAGGGCGCATCTGATGACTTCCAAGTCCAGCGGGAGGACGACTCCGGCCAGAATCTGAAGTGCGTGCGTGCTGACTGTGGAGACAGCTCGTGTGATTGTCAGAATTATTGACCGCTGGATGCTGTCCAAGGTTCTTCTATTTACCACTGTGGTTACCTTTTTGTACCAAACTGGTGAAGCATATGTGATGACCGGGATGAAGGTAGATTTGTAGTAGAGGGACAGGGTCCGCTTGTTTAGCCCCCAGTCCCTCCTGGTCACTCTTGCAACCAATGCAGAAAAATTCCGTATCTTTTGTTTAATGTACTTTAGATGGGGCTGAAAAGACAGATTTTTGTCAATGATGATTCCGAGATATTCAGGATTTGAAACTACTGTGGGAACAATTTCTCCTGGTCAAGAGACTAAAGTTATTGAAACTCCCTTTAATCTAAATGCTCTTCATGTGGTCGCCAATCGATTAAAAGGCGAACATTTCTGCTGACACGAATGGCTTTGGATATGTTCAGTGTGTTGATAAAATTGAGTAGACAACTAATAATTTTTATTCAGAAGAATGTATTGTGTAAATATTTTATGAAGACGCTGCATAAAAATTCAGTGAAGGGAAGTGTTATGAATTTCAAGTTGTATTGTTTTTTTGAAATTCCTGTTACTTTTCTTTACCTTTTTTTTTTTTTTAAATTTCCCTTTCTTTTTCCCCCCGTTGGAGTGGTCTCCCGGGGGGGGGGGGTGTCTCTCAAATTAGAACCCTTAGCATCCTATCTACTGGAACTGGCCCATCTTCCCTTGGTGGAACGAGTACTCAAAAGCAGCCTTCCAGGTGACAGAGTTTTTCTACCTGGCCCGGGTTCGAATCTCGTCGATGACGCGAGGAACTTTAGTGGGCTTTTTTTCACTCCGTGGCTAAGTTAGTCGGTCTCAGGCATAGATAGCAAGGTTTTTCCCCTCAGAAACTGGGTTTTTTTCGTCCAGCAAACAGGCAAATCGACCAGAGAACACACGCAATTAACAGACAAAATAAATATATGGGTAGATATAATCATTTACAGGGGACCCTAATATCATAATTTTTTTTTTTTTTTTTTTTTTTTTTAACGCATTCTGCTTACATCCCTTCTGCTGCCACGCCATGATGTTCTGGCTCTCCAAAGACAATATCAAACCAAGTGGTCTGATATCGTCTTAGCTATGCAGCTGCTATCTAGTACATTGCTGAGACCCAGGTGATTGGTCTGTACTTTGCGGGGTTTGTGCTGTCTTTGCCCTTGGCCTTCAGCTATGTGATTCCTTGAATCTGACTCTAGAACTGTCAGGGTGCCTTATCTCAGTGAACTGCTCTGCTATATGCCTGTGTGTGCAGCTGAACTTCTTGTACCAGTAGTTGTGGATGTTATCTCTTCCTGTGGTTTGCCAATTATGGGACTTCCTGATCGACTGTTCTACATCTTTCTCCCATTCTGTCATCTGTTGTACGTTCTTGGTTTTCTTCCTTTCTAGATGATCTTAAGATATACTCAGCAGTGAAGGAGATAACGGATTCTCAACAGTTTCAATTCTCCCTCAATAAATTCTCTCTGTGGCTATTTCTGAATGGATTGTCTGCTAACCCCTCGAAGTGCAAAGTAATCTTTGCGATCCTGCAAATCGCTGACCGGGCTAGCCTGGTGGGTAAAGTGCCTGCCTGGCAACCCAAAGGTCGGGGCTCGGATCAGAGTAGTGCAAAAACATTGGGAGGTGCATTATGGCCACAGAAGCCGATGCACCAACAATTAACAAAAAAAAAAAAAATCTTGCAGATCTTCACAAATAATAAATACGGAGTACACTATTAACTCTGTGATCATCGAAAGGTGTGACCAAGTTAACGATATGGGGATTTCTTCTCCAGCAGTGCTAAATTCGATGCTCATGTCCTTAAAATCACCAGCAAAGCATTCAAAGCACTGGGATTTATCAAACGGAACACCTACAAGTTCAAAAACTACAGATATGCTGTCATCCTTTATAAAACTGTAGTTCTCGCAATCCTTGAATTCGGCTCACTCATCTGGAATCTTCACACGAAAACTTTAATTAACAAAATTGAATCAGTCCAAAAAAATTTTGTTCGTTACCTTACGTTCCGTAATCCTCTATTTTATCACGCAGTGTACTATGAATCGCTGTGTGATTACTTTCATCTGAGGCCTCTGTGCACTAGAAGAGTTATTGCTGACATTACCCTTCTAGCCAAAGTAATCACTGGAACTTAAGAAGTATCTGATATCCTTAGTAAAATAAACTTCAATGCTCCTTGTAGACAAGTTAGGAACCTTACATCGTTTTGTCGTGATACTGCCACCACTGACTTTATGAAGTTCAGTCCACTAAACAGAATCAGCAACTTCTTTGACAACTCCCAATCACTGATGAACTCCATCCACAAGTTTGCCTCTTCTCTTAAACGGCAAAGTGACTAGCTCTCATCTAATTATTGTAGTTTATTATTTTTACGAAAAAAATTTTATTTTTGTTTCTCAGAGCAAAACTGGAGTTACAATTAATAAGCTTTCGGCTGGGAGGCAGCCTTCTCAGATTGAATACACGAATGGCAGTTGGAATAGAGATGTGCACTGCCAGGATGGTGCGTGAGGAGGCAGCCTCACGCACCAGGGAGGCTGCCTCCCAGCCGAAAGCTTATTAATTGTAACTCCAGTTTTGCTCTGAGAAACAAAAATAAAAATTTTTTCGTAATGAATCCAGAGCACGTAGGCCTTTTTTACTATTATTATTTTTCTATTCTCTAACTAATTAATTTATTATTTGTTTTACTGGTAACTTAATGCAATCCTCTTTTGTAAATATTATTTTAATTTTTAAATCTATATCAGTGTTTATCTTCCTGTTGGATTTCGTATTATTGTTATCAATAATACGAAATAATATGTTCTGCTCTCAGATACACTGCTAATGGTTACCTGTTGTGTATCTTGTTGTCAATAAAAAAAATAATAAATAAACAAAATAAAAATCTGTCCAGGGCGCATAGCTGTTATAGCTAACTTCGCTGCTCCACAGGTTTTCCCAAAACTCTTAGAGTACCTTCTGGTTAGGGGGTGAGGGTCCGTTGCCTTAATTCTCCACTTATTCGATTTTCCTGTAGAAGGCTCTCTGGTTTCCATTAAATGTCCCGGTGTCTGTTTTCCTCTGGGCATCCTCCCTGTAACGGCAAAGTCTCTTGCTAAGTGCTAGGAGTTTCTGCTTGAGGGTATCAAGGTATTCTTCGATCCTCTGATTATAGGCCTTGTGTTTCCTGTGGATGTTCTCTTTCTTGAGATGGCCTTCACTTTTCTTATCATCTTACTTCTGTTTGGTATTGGATGAGTTGGCCTATTGCCTCTTCTATCCTTTTCTGTTTTTTTTTTTTTTTTTTTTTTTTTGGTTGCGTTGCCTTAATATATGCCTGTTTCATGAAACATTTCTGCTTTCTCTCCCGTTAAGCCTGGTGGCTGCTACAGCGGCACAGTAAATGGCTGTGTGGATGGTATCTAGGGTTACTTCGTTGTTGAGATAATCTGGTATTATTCGCTTATTAAGGTGGGCTGTGACTTGCCACAGGATTCTGTTGGGTCTGCTTCAGTATGGTACGGGTCTTTGTGGGGTCCATTCCGTTGAATTCTACTAGAACTTTCTTTCTTCTATTCTGGATATTGTGATTTCGTCTGTTTCCACTTCAGCTGTTCCAGATTGTAGTTCTTGTACTTGCTGTTCCTCCTCTAGTTCTGGTTCCATTGTGTCCATATTCTATGTGTTTTGTCACTCATATCCTGCTTGGTTTTTTTTTTCAAAATTGCAGCAGCCGTCAGGTTCTTCTTGAAGATGGCTGCCTCTGGTCTACTATTCGCTGTTCTGTGACCTGAACAGTCGGGAATCGTTCTCAGCCCCTTAGTGTGCAGTTTCGTTCTGTACATTGTCATATATGTCCCTAGCTACGTTACTTCGTAATATTTTCACATGATGAACGTTTTCATTTCAGTGCTCCACTTTGTGTTGGTTTCTTTTTCCTCTGCTGGGTGGTTACTGGAGCAGTTACGCAGGAAGCACTTCGTTGGTTGGGCTTGGATGTTTTTGCTCTTCGGCTGTGGTAGCCGTACGGGAGACAATGCCACTCGCTTGACTGTCGTCTGCGAGAGACTCTCTCCAACCTTTCGAACTGATCCCTCAGCCTAAGGCCTGAACGCGAATGACTTTATCCTGCGCCACACCTGATGCAGTCTGTTCAATATTTGTTTATACTCTGATGCAACCACCAGATCAGTGGAGTTTACAATAAATCAATCAATACAAATTTTAATCGTGTTTAGCAGTCACGAGCTTGAACCCCGGTCCACTGAGAGTGTGCTACTGCACTCGCGCTCCTGACCACTCGGCTAAGTCTTCTACTTTTCATATTTATTCAGCTATAGAGGTGTACTTGTTTAGCTTTGGATTTTGCATCCAGTGGTAGTTATGGGAGCGACACCAGGTGGCGTCCCGCTCTGTTTTAGCCGTCACTGACCTTGGGGAAGTATGTTCGATGAAGCGACTTTCGCGATTTTTTTCTTCCCATATTTTTTTCTTCACGGCGGGATTCGAACCCGGGTCTATGATATTGGTCGTCTTACGTCGTAACCACTGGTCTAATCGCGCCCTATAATAATAATAATAATAATGATGATGATGCCTGAACGCGAATGACTTTATCCTGCGCCACACCTGATGCAGTCTGTTCAATATTTGTTTATACTCTGGTGCAACCACCAGATCAGTGGAGTTTACAATAAATCAGTCAATACAAATTTTAATCGTGTTTAGCAGTCACGAGCTTGAACCCCGGTCCACTCAGAGTGTGCTACTGCACTCGCGCTGTATTGTATTATTATTATTATTATTATTATTACCACCACCACCGTGCTAGCTCGCTATTCACTGTTATTTCCCCGAATAGGCTGCTGCAAGAAGGGTATACAGTACTAGTACTTCGAAACAAATTGGATTGAACCCACTGCTCACTTTCCGCCATCAGTGTGGAATCATCATGCTAAATTTTGGTCCCCGGACAAAATATCGTGGAAAGATGGCATTGGGCCTTAAATCTGTGGGGGGGGGGGTACCATCATGTTAACAGATGGAAGATGATTAATTACCCCATTTAAAAAAAATAACAAGCTAACTTTAAGAGTATACTAGGATTAGTAAATGTTGGAAATATTCCACCTTGTAAATACGAGGGTGCATTAATAAGAAATTAATGAAATTAGCAGCAGATAGACAAAACGGGGACATCGATGTATACAACTTTTGTGCAAGCAGTTGGTTACTTTCTTCCACTAAATGAATAGTATAATTTTTAAATTTTAATAATTTGCATTTTAAACTTGTGTTTATTTCTTTATTTTATATCACAACATTTATACATTGAAGAAAAATAAATTGTTTATTAACAAAAAAAGTTTTTTTATTTTGTTGTTAATTTTGTTTATCTTTTTGATTTGTTTTTATAGTCTTTTTTTTTTTTTTTTTTTTTTATCGCTCCGAAAAAATAGAATACGGTTACATACGCGCAATGGAAATGGGGGAATAGGGAAAGTGGGACCTAGAGCTTATCCTTTTAGGGAAAGTGGAATATAGGGCTCAAGCTTTAGGGAAAGTGAGGTAACGCCGTCTTGGACGGTCCCGTTTCTGTCCGGGAAAAAATGCAACATGGCAAACCTTACCAGTAAAACGTTAGTCCATAAGCACCAGGGGTTTTAGGTCTTGCACTAAAACATGCCCCGTATTTAAAAAAAAAAAAAAACCCACCGCCATATGCATAGCTTAGGCCGCATAGTCCATTATGGATGGGGTGGTCATAAATCAATGATCATTGAGCGTATAATTATAATATTATTATTAGCTATATGGTGCAAGGAAGCCTGAAGCTTATTCTGCGCCAGCCAAAAAAAAAAAAAGTTAGAGAGAGAGAGGAAAAAAAAAAAAAAATCAACTAGCTCAGCACCCTGGGTGTGCCAAATAGTGTTGCCAACTCTTAATAATACTTCCCGCTAGCCGCATGCTGAAAATCCGCTGTTTTTAACACTTAACCCGCCAACTTTTTAAATTTTCATTTGGGTTAAATCCTATTAATGGGTGTCATAAAAGTTAAGACCCCTACATTATATCCAGACAAAAACTTGCAAATTGCATATCAAATGCAGTTTATTCTGAGGAAGTCAAAAATAACAACTACCGTTTAACGGAGTTGATGAATTTATGCAGTGGCACTATTGATCGGCCTCCGTAGCCGAGTGGGCAGGAGCGGGAGTGCAGTAGCACACGCTCTTTGAGTAGATCGGGGTTCAAGCCCCTGACTGCTGAATACGGTCGATCTGCCAACCCGCACTGGACCAGCGTGGCAGATTATGGTCCATTTCCCTCAGCATGAATTGTTGAGGAGGCTTCCATCCTGCAGTGGGTTGATAATGGCTGCACTTTACTTTTTTTTTTTTTTTTTTTACTATTGATCACTTGATTTCTGGGTTGGCGAAAAATCACATTTTTTAGAATTCAGCTTTTTGTCAAGTTTGCAATCTTGAAATGCGACCTTACAGAAAGTAAAGGTAAAACTGATATGTTTAGATGGGGATTGTAACAAACCTTGCCGTAAAACAAAGAGCATTAGACATAAATCATTTTTTTGATGATAGTAGATTATCGTTATCTCAAAATTTATTATTTCTATACTTCTGGTCTCAAGATCGGATTGCTCTTGATTTAAATATCAATAAAAACACTTATTGAAAAATGCGAAGATCTGCATGACATCAATAATTGATTCAGATAGTTAACTATGGGGATTTCAGAAAATGGAATACCTGTTGAAATTGATAAATCAGCATTTTTCGAAAGAAAATATAATAGAGGACGACTAATGGGAATACAATGGGTTTTTGGTGCATTCCAAAGAATTACCAAACGATGTTTTTTAGTTCCGGTAGAAAATAGAGATAAAACAACTCTATCAATTACACTGGTGTGCAAAATTTAAGGACCTATCAGGTTTTCATCTGTAGCTTCTCATAGGAGTGGCCTGTATATGGGAAAAGCATATACCAAAGGAACCTCGTGAGATACAGAAATAAATTTTTCTGTTTACACTTCGGTACGACCAAATGGTCAGAGGAGTTCGCATGATAGATTGAATAAAAGAAACAGCACCGTATTCAGTAGTCACGGGCTTGAACCCCGGTCACTCAAGGCACGTGTACTTAGGCACCCGCGCGCCTGATGAAGGAAACAACACCGACACAACAAAGGAAACAAAACGGTACAGAGGGACTTTATTCAAATATGGAAACATAGTACTGGCTGCCATAATACAGATGCATCACTGCCAAAGATCGAACTAAGGGAAGAGGTGGTCCTCAGTAGGAGATATGGCAACCCCTAATGTAGATGCAGGCTTTGCACCGCCTGTCCATACTTAGAACAATGTTGTTGATAAGTTCTTGCGGTAACATCGTCCATTCCTCTGTCAGTGCCATCTTCAGCTGGTGAACATTTTTGGTGGGTGTGGACGTGCCGCTAGGCGTCTCCCCAAACCGTCCCATATGTGTTCGATGGGATTTAGATCGACGGAAACGGGCAGGCCAAGCCATACGAACAATGTACTCACTTTCCAAAAGTATATCCCAACTGCAGTGCGATGGGGTGTGGCGTTATCATCCATAAACACGAACTCGGGGCCAATGCACCTCGGAACAAACGCACATGGGGAAGGATTACCTCAGTACAGTAGCGTGCACCGGTTACAGTACCGCTTTCCAGTATCTGGAGTTGTGTACGTCCATCCAAGATAACGCCTCCCACAACGAGAACACTTTTTTTTTTTTTTTTTTTTTTTTTAATCATGCGAATTTTTTTTTCTTTATTAACAAAACAACAAGCGGCCCCTAGCCAGAAATTGGCAAATCCGATATATATATATAATCGTGTTAATTACAATGTTATAGGTGTAATGAACATGTAACATGTTCACACAGCAAATCACATCACGCAACTAATCAGAAGTATTAATTGTAGTACAGGAACCAGAAGACAGCAGTCTTTTTCTGTTCTAGGAAGAACAAAAACCGTACCCACTGGAGGTAGTGCTATACCAATGGGTGTTAGCTAATTCTGTATTATCACAGCTGCCCAAACTGAGGTACCAGCTTAAATAAAAAAAAATAATAATAAATAAAAAAAAAAAAAAAGTAGATGGCAGGCGATATCAGTTTTAAGAAATATCGATAGACATTGCAGGTGTTGGGTTGGTTCCTTGTTGATAAACTTGAAGAGTTGCTTTCTTTTGGTGAAAACAGCAGAGCAGAACTATTGTAGAGCTGAGAACGATTGAGAATTTTCAATCAGCGCCACTTCATTTCCTTCAGAGAAGATGCTGACAGCAGCTTGTAGTGTAGATCTGTCATCGTGGTACAGGCTGCAGCGATATAGAATGTGCGTCCAGGTTTCCTCAACACCACACTAGCAGAGATTGGTGTCAGACAAGCCAAATTGAAATAGTTTGGAGTTGATGGAGCCGTGCCCAGTAAGTATATACGATGTTGTTAGGCTGGGAGAAAACCATTGGCTGACCTTCTTGTTGAGAGGGAAGGTAACTGCAGGAACAAAAGAGCGGGTGACTTGACCAGTAGTACTGGAATCCCATCGTGATGGCCACACACTGATAAGTTCATTCCAGATTCTCCGTTTCTCGTCTTTGATGTTAGCAGTTAAGTTGCATGAGATGCCGAGAATCTCGCGGGGAACTCCGTGCTTTAAACGATAGCATACTCCTTTGAAGATGACATGCAGGTCTAGTGGTAAGACTCCACAAGGACCTGCAGATGACACTGTCCTACAGGCCCGGAGCATGGCAAGCAGCATAATCCGTTGAATGGAGATGAGCTTGGAACGGAGTTTAACATTGACGGCTCTATGAAACCAGACTCCCGAATCATGTGTTTTTATTGGTACGAATACTGCTGTATAATATAGTAAGAGTCTTCCTATTTAGTCCCCAGTCCGATTTGGAAATTCGGATAACTGCTGCAATGAACTTCTTGATCTTCGAGGCGAGGTGATGAATATGAGAGGAGAAGGTTAACCTGTCGTCTAAAATTACGCCAAGATGTTTTAATTCAGGAACAAAATGGATTTGCTTTCCGTCTATCTTTATATTTGGAGGTCTTCTGTAATCTAACTTGCCCTTAAAAACCATCAGTTTTGTTTTTGTGGCAGATATTCGCAGTTTACGTATACTTGACCACTTGAACTAGAACACCTCGATCGCCATATCGATCCCTTTCAGTGATGTTTGCGGGGTGATACCGTGTGCCAACCTCTCGCCAGATTAGCTGACGTCCAGTATAGCTGCTGAGACCGAATCTACTCTCATCGGTAAAGAGTACCGTAAGTAAAGATTTTATAGTTGTAACATTTAGAAATAGTGTTGGTCCTTAAGTTTTGCACACCGGTGTATAAGGGAGAGAATATTGCCAGGTGCAAGAATCATCAGTGATGGATGGCCTGCATATTAAGGTCTCTACCGAGACATTAATTATACCCATGATGAGGTTATTCATCGCTATAATTTTGTTTCTCCAGATGATTCAAGTGCTCATACTCAAAACATTGAAAACACTTGGTTACATGCCAAAAGAAAATTAAAATACCAATTTGGAACACAGGATAGTCTACTAGAAGGTTATCTATATGCGTTTCAATTTAGAAGAAAATTTTCTAAAGAAAAATTATTTAATTACCTTATTTTAGGAATAAATAAATTAGAAAGGTAAAATTTTTTGGATTTTGAAATTTTTTTTTTTTTTTATTTAATTGAATTTTTGATTTTCCCTAATTTTTTATTTATTAAATTTTTTCTAACTTTTTTTAAGCATTTCTTTTTTTATGGCACCCTTTAATAGGATTTAGCCTTCGTTTGTTTGTAGGGATTAAAAAAAAATATTATATACCATATAAATAGTTATTCATTTTCTCTTTTTAATATAAAATAAATATCTAAATTAAGGTTCAAATTCGATACCTCCTCAAAATATGCTTCCTATTTTTCGAAGAACTTCTTCAGGTAAAACACAATTTTTACAACACTTCAACTCATTTAGACAAGACTGCAGCAATAATTCAGACACAGCATGGGTTTGTTAAGGGAAAGTCTTGTCTGACAAATTTGATAGGATATTATGAAGTGGTTACAAAGGAACTGGATGCAAAAAATAATTTTGATATCATATATTTGGATTTAAGGAAAGCTTTTGACACTGTTGCGCATGAAAGACTATTGTACAAATTGGAGCAAAATGGTATTAAGGGTAAGTTGCTACAATGGATAAAAGGATGGTTAAGGGGGAGAAGACAGAGGGTGGTAATCAATGGGTGCTGCTCTTCGTGGACTAATGTTATTAGTGGAGTCCCACAGGGTTCGATGTTGGGTCCACTGTTGTTTTGTATATTTATCAATGATATTGATGGAGGTATATCAGGCTTAATGTCGAAGTTTACAGATGATACAAAGGTTGGCAGGGTTGTTAATGACAGTAATGGCAGTGTGCTACTGCAATAGGATCTAGATAATTTGGGCAGATGGGCTAAGAAGTGGCAACTGAAGTTTAACCTTGACAAATGCCAAGTACTGCATATGGGTAGAAGTAACCCCAGAGAAACGTACCAACTGTGTGGTACTACACTTAAGAGGCGCCTCCGTAGCCACGTGGGAAGGAGCAGCAGTGCGTAGCACATGCTTCTTGATTAGACCGGGGTTCGAGCCCGTCACCACCAAATACAGAGGATGCGAAAAGGTCGGGGAATGACCACCGCATATCCCGGAGCAATATGGCCTTATTTGCTAATGCTCCTAAAAACCAAATAACAAACAAACTACACTTAAGGTGGTAGAAAATGAAAAAGACCTGGGAGTAATTGTACAGTCAGATATGAAGTTTTCTGAGCAATGCAGACAGGCTGCCAAGGTAGGTCATGGGATTTTGTCAATGATATATAGGAATTTTGCTAGCAGGGAGAAGGAGGTGATTGTCCCTCTGTATAAGGCAATGGTCAGGCCACGCCTCGAGTACTGCGTACAGGTCTGGAGGCCTAATTTTAGGAAGGATGTAGATTTACTTGAGCGTGTACAGAGAAGGGCAACAAGATTGGTGAGGGGAATGAAGGGATCCTCTTACCAAGAGAGGCTTAAGTTCTGTAAATTGCAGTGGCTGGAGACTAGGCACCTGCGCGGTGATCTGATTGAGGTGTATAAGGATCTGATTGAGGTGAATGGGTTGAGCACGCTGAATTCTGATGGGATTCTTCCAGTTGTTCAGATTACGAACCTAAGAGGGCATAAATTCAAATCAAGAAAAGACAGATGTACAATAGATGTGCGGAAATTTGCCTTTAGCCAGCGGGTGGTTAATTGCTGGAACAAACTTCCATCTGTCGTTGTGGAAGTTGATAGCTTAAATAAATTTAAGGAGGAACTGGACAGGCATTTGGAGGGAATGGTGTGAATTTTTTTTTTTTTTTTTTTTGGCCTGATGCTGCATAAGCTCATACACTTGCTTTCTTGCATCACTTGCCACTACTACTATTTGAGCCAGTATCGTATCCACATTTTTCGATTTGATTGAACAATTTAAAACTATGACCTAATCGGTCATGTCGTTTGACCACGAGTGTAACTCCGTATTGAAATTGTTGGGGGTTCCCCTTAGGGGAATCCCTGAATAATATAAAACTGATACTTCGCTTTATATAAAAAAAAAAAAACTATTT
The DNA here is from genome assembly GCF_048544385.1 of Mastigoproctus giganteus. Taxonomy (NCBI): domain Eukaryota; kingdom Metazoa; phylum Arthropoda; class Arachnida; order Uropygi; family Thelyphonidae; genus Mastigoproctus; species Mastigoproctus giganteus. Next base: position 138,889,117 of record NC_143575.1, read on the forward strand.
AATAAGATATCCCTACTATGTTTACAATGTATATCAATAAAACATTTCAATTATGAAATATTTTTATTGTTAAATAAATATTTCTTAATTTAAATGCTACATTGCCAAAATATATAAAATGCTTAAACATATTTAAAATTTTTACTTTTATACTCTTTCCGCTAAAAAATCAGCTATCCGCTATTACATATTTTAATCCGCCAAACCCGAAGGAAAATTTGCTAAAACTAGCGGGGAAAACCGCTAAATTGCAACACTAGTGCCAAGCCCATGCTTGCCAGATATTGAGCCCCTGGAGGTTGAAAAAAGATCGAATATAGAGCCAAGAAGAAACTTCAACTGGAAATAAAATAGAATTATAGTATAGCAAACCACGAAATAACAGAATTTCACAGTTTTCTGATCTCACGTGTTCTCTTTTTTTTTTTATTATTATTTTAGTACAACAGCTCCTCTCAAGCAGTAAGGCCCACAAGCTATTTGACTGTGTTAAATATTAGAAAATTTCCAGGAGGGATTTTCCCATATAATATATGTAAGCTGTCAGCTTCTCATTAGCAACGACAAAATTATAAAACAGAGTTATTTATTATACGAAACTACTTGCAAGTATATAACTATATTCAAGTATAACTATATTCATATACATAACTAGTATTCATTTACATTTAATTTATTCATTTAATCTGCGTGAACATGGTATTATTTCCTCATATTTCTCTAAATCAGCAATATCAATTCTCTTTACAACTTCCACCAATAAACCAACTCGGTACTAAACATTTTCTTGTATTTCTCGTTATTTCCTAAACTTCAACCTAACTCTAAAATAATTTACAATTTTATCTAAGCACCATTTCCAGTACAACGCAATTCACAGGACTTACGTTCGTTCTCTTTCGCGGTGGGGTTTCTTTTTGCGGATTCCTTTCACGAAGTGCTGTGAAGTCTCCTTAGTTGAAGTCTGCCTATAGCTCTTCCACTACTGTCTTATTTCAGGAGCAGTTCTCTGTTAATACTAAAGGAAATTACCACAGCCATGGACACTACTGACTTGTCTGTTACTCAGATTCCGGGCCAACTTCTAGCAGAGGAACATGACCCACAACAGATAAGTTAAACTTTCGCTAATAACGTTACTGCTTCAGCAGTAACAGGACAAGACAGATACCATTTTACTTTACTCTTTTCAATTCTCTCTCTCTCCCTCTCTCTCCCCTTCCTAACAGTGACACTTCTCTTTCCCCCCCCCCCCCACATGCTACTAAAACAGCCTCTGTAGTGCACGGCGGAACTCTTCACCACATAGCGGGACTCTCCTAGAACTACAAGAACAACCCCTTTTGTAGCGAAAACTTTATTTTCTTATCTCCGTCCATCTAATTTAAACATGACCCAATCACGGTGTTATTTCCTAAACTGCTCCCACTAATGGAAATATTTCCGTAATGATGTTTTCTTTAATCCTTAAGTGCATTACTCCTACTCTATTCTTACTAAGAGAAATACTGTATTTGTAAGACTTTGTCTTACAATTCCAAGATAGGGCCGATTTCAGATTTGTTTAGCAAAAAGTAATGTCAAGAGCGAAAGAGAAAACTCAGCTTTTTCAATTTTTTAGATGCAGAGGAAGAATATTTGTGATGTGCTTATGCCAAGGGATATTAGAAGTCAGGATAATCTCTAGTGGAGATTGGTGATCCTGTCTAGAAATTTGAGTGTCATCGAAGTGGATCCTTAGGAGCAGCAGACTTTTTTTTTTTTTTTGTGAGAAATATCACAGGACCGAGTTTTAGAAGGAATGAAATTAACTAAGATTTCTTCTCAACATTAGAGAATTATCTGGAGAACAGCATTTAAGGGATTGATGGTGGATATTCCAGAAGGCGAAGCTCTTTGTGCAGAGCAACAACGTTTCTGAGAAAGCAAGGTGAAATGTGAAGTATTATCATCGGCAAAACTATGGATAGGATTTCCAGTCATTGGAAGAAGATCATTATTATACAAGAATAATAAGTGTGAGAAAAAACTGAACCTTACGAAATACCGGCATTAGTGAGAAGAAGAGAGATTAGAAATAATTTAGAGGCTTAAAATTGTGCCGGGCTCTCGGCACCAAGAGTAGTTAAATGGGCTTGAGTAAACAATATCGACAATCAATTTTACAATTATTCCTCCGGTGCTATCGTTGAATGGATCATTATGTTCCGTTCCGCAGAGTTCTTCACTTTATCCACATTTATTTATTAATCTGCTTAAATTATTTGCTAGCAGTGCTTCAGGAATTGTTTGCGGATGATTTTAAATTATACAATTTTATCTACATTAGTCCGATGCATTTGCAAATGTCTATGGTACACTGCTCGACATAATTAACAGAACAAAATGTTTTTCATGAATATTTTATTGTGAACAGTGTCGCCGAAGGCGAATATTTCATAAATTAATAGGCATCCTGGCATGTAAATTCCGAGTATCCAACAGAAATCGATCTACCACATAACAGAGCCGCAAATTATTCATGTCTATAAAAACATGGGTTGCAACCACATCACTTCATTCCCGTTTTTTGGCTTGCTCAGTGGGACAGCCACATCTCCAGTACAGTACTTAGGATTACATGTGATCGAAGTTTGGATGATTCTTTGAGATGGCAGGCCGTTGGACGACTTAAAGCCGGCAGTCGGGGTCAGAGGTGGCATGTTGGCTTAATGTATCATGCAGTGTCGTCTCGGTTGTATGGAAACAGTTTTTCAGGAGGGCTACGTCAACCAGAATGGACCGCTATCTGACTCTAACACCAAGATGGAACCCTACAATGTCCCGTCATCAACTGTCTCTTGAGATTGCTGCGGTCACAGGTAAAAATATTTCCAACCAGACTGTGCTAAGAAAGCTCCACCGTGGAGTTGTTACCATGAACATGTGACTTGTACTCTATGACAAAAAAGAGTACAGTTCTGTTTTCTGATGAATCCCGTTTTAGCCTATAAAGAGATTATAAACGTTATTTCATCTGGAGACAGCGAGGAATGCGGTACCATCCCTCCAACATCAGAGAAAGGGACACTTACGGTGAAGGCTGCGTTCTCGTGTGGGGTGGAATAATGCTCAACGGCTGCACCCATCTTCATATTTTTGACAGGGGTACGATAACTGTGCAGAGGTGCCGAGGACCATATGTGCGACTTTTTAAAAGTGCGGTTGGGACAGATTTTCTTTTCATGTACTTCAACACCACTGCATAGAGCTCAAGTGGTGGAAGAGCATTTTGAAACGAAAGATATCCAACGACTGCCGTGGCCAGCACGGTCACCAGACTTAAATCCGATCGCATATGGGTGGAATGCCCTTGGGTGTCTCATTGCACGCCAATAGCCAACTTCTCTGTCACTTGGTGACGTAGTCTTCGCTGGTGGGATTTGTTGCTACAAAATCTTATTGACGCCCTTATAGCGAGTATGGTTCATCGCTGTCAGGCCTGTTTAGCTTCGCTGTTGGAGCGAATCATACGGTGTACTGGTGTCATGTGACCATATTTTTGAGCATCCTCTATCGACTTCTGTAATGTGACCTTTTTGTAATTTTTATACAACCTTTATAAATGTCCCTTATACCTGTCCGAAGTTTCTCGCTGTCTCCTCATTTGATCCTTATTCTATGGTACACCACCATACTAAATTTATCCCGCTTCATCGCAAGCTAAACGAGTTAGGCCACATTTTCTACTTATTCTGTTAATTTTGTGTTAAATTTTAGAAACTGCATAAGGTGCTGACATAAATTTTTTGGTATTATCCTATAAAGCCTAACATGAATGTTTTAGAGAAAAGCGCAACATAAATCTATGACAGGGCAACACAACACAACAGAAAAATCAAATTTATGCACTTAAATCATTGTCTAAGATCTTATGCAATTTTTCATTCAGCAATTAGAAAAGGAGCTTGCTTAAAAAATTAATAAAGTTATATTAAGTCATATAGGGTATGGTTATCTTAGTGGTATTGGGACACAAACAAACATATAACGAAAAGAAAAAAAGGAAATTTTATAAAAGTGTTTATATTTAAACAAAGTGGAATAAGAAGAGTTGTAATTAACTAGACCCCAAAATAATATATTTTAAACCATAAACTTTGTTAAACGGTAATAACAACAAATTTAATTAATGTCCCTCCACAATGAAGTAGGAAATATTCTGTTATTTTAAAGTTCCCGTTGTATTTCGTTTCATAACGTCATTCTTCATTTTCTTAAAAATATTTTCCGAAATCTGAGTCAGAATTTGCATATTTAATACTACTTCCAAAGCAACTCTTGACTTCGTATAATTTAACGTTTCCTTCTTTACTGTATTCTTCTTTATCTTCACCTCCTGCGTCATCTATAGACGTTTTTTCCCTTGAAAATGGAAAATGTTCGCTTTTTACTTCTAGTCATGGTGTAGCTGAGTGGTCAATGCGAGCATTATGGACGTGCTCGCATTCCAGAGACCGTAATTCAAGTTTGCATGATGATACATACCATGGTGTTCGTGTATTATCTTTTTTTTGTGAACTTCTGACATTATATGATTGTTCTGGAGTATAAAGAAAAAAAAAATACTTATGACCCAAATTAATATTCTTTTCGCCATTATAGCGGAACACATTTTGCTGCTATCTTTGATTCCATTTAGATAAATAAGAACATTGCCATCATTTAATAGTGTTTTTTTTTTTTTTTTTTTTTTTTTTCCATGCACTTGCTAAAATCTTATGCTGTAGACAAGTGGTGTGAGGGTGCATAAGTTCAAGTTCTCATGACTGCAAACACTGTGTTGTTTCTTATATTTTATCTTGTGAATTCCTTTGAGCGTGTAGTCGTTCCGAAGTATAAACAGAAACTTTATTTTAATATTGCCAACTGTCTTTTAATCTCTTTTCAGAATCCTCGGGGGGGGGGGGAACCCTCTTCGCTTGTCTACTTCAATATAAACATTTTCAGCGTTTAACTTTTACGTTCCGTGCAGAGCTTCTATAATGTTCTATTAAAGAATCCACTACATGAAAAGGTCCCAGTCATACTGTTCATTGATGTATATTTTTCACTTTTCCCTGCCTCCAGACTATTCCTCGTTATGCGACTTGTTACTGATCGATTTAAATATTCAGTCTCTCACCCAAGTGCCTTCCAGGTAAAACCTGTTTCGAAATCGGAAGTCCGTTGGTAAGTTTCAGTCAAAATTTGGCATCGTTCCTGGCACAGTACGACCTAAATTGCTGATGCACCTAAAAATCAATAAGAAGGACAAGATCGGCGTCGTTCCACTTTTTTTTTTTTTTTTTTATCAAGGCATTAAAAACTAAAATTAGTTCGTTTGTTCTTCATATTTCCATTTCTACTTATATTTTTGACTTCTTTATTTTCATTTGCTTTCTTCATTACTGCCCAAACAAGAAATGAAATACGTAGGATATCTTGGAGAGATTGTCGTTTATTGATAACAAACAGGTCGACATTGGAGAGCTAACGGAAACTTCGAATGTGCGATGCTGCGTAAATAGCTTCATATCTCATCCTGAGTCAGCAATGCCTTTCCGCACATGCTGACGTTGTGCACAGGCCACACACTGTGTTCTGACCCTTCTAATCGGTCCTGTTTGTTTGCTCAGTCGCCGAGGGCGTGCAAAAGGAAGCCCTTTGACCTTCCTGGAGGTGGCTTGCAGACTTGAAGCGGCTCCTGTTCGTTATTTCCCTGTGGGGTTCTGACATCATAGCTCGGGCTTTAGGAACAGTCGAGATGACTGATCATCTAAACAGTTCCATAGTGAGATACAGACACCGTTGTTTCAGGAAGTTTAGTTTCTTAAAAGGGACTTATAAACGACGAAGAAGAAGCATTTTATAAAGTTTCCTCAAACTGTGGAATACTCAACATAAAAAAAAAAGCAAAAAAAACCAGTTTAGAACATTTATCCCGTTGCTTATAGAGGTAGACAGGAGAAAAATAGTAACACTGCTTTGTGTTTCCGTTTTTGGAGTAAGTTTGAAATTTTCAGTACAAATCAAACATGAACTGTACTAAAATGGAATACAGGTTAAATAAGTGGAAATAGTACAAGTTAATATGTATTATTGGAATACAAATTTCTATACGGTACCTAACTCCCAATATGGCACCTAACTTCATGAGCAACTGTTTATCGGTACATATGTATTCAGGCGGGCTTTGAGCCATTCTTAGCAAATGCCTCAAACTTTCAGCTCGTATACCATTTTATATGTTAATATTAATAAATGGAAAGGAATGGGGAACGAAGATTAATGTGAAGAAGAAGAAAGTGATGGCCATGAGCAAAAAGGAAGATGCCCCAAAAAATAAGAATAGAAATAAATGGAGAAAGGACAGAACAAGTTGACAAATTTGTATATCTTGGACATATCACTGGAATAACCAGTGACGGAAGAAACGAAAAGGAAATAAACAGAAGAGCTGCTATGGCAAAACCGGAATTTATCAAAATGAAAAAAATTGTTAACAGCCCGAGACCTGGATGTCAAAACAAGGATTAGGATTAATAAATACTTTGTGTGGCCTGTATTCTCATATGGTACAGGAACGCTAAGCAAAATATTGAAAATAAAATCAATGCTTTTAAAATGTGGACATATAGGAGAAGGACGAAAATTATCATGGAAAAGAAAGCTAAGCAACGAAGATGTACAGAAAATGGAAAAAACTAAACGTACACTTCTAAACACACTAAAACAACGGAAAATAGCATACATGTACCATCATATAGCATACATATGGACCATCTGATTGTCGCGCATGGTGAAGCAGCAATGTCCACATCCAGTGATCCCTCATCTGCCATACTTTTCCAGAAATCCTTGAAAGGAAAATGACAAGTGTGCAGGGGCGTTGTCCGGATGCAAGTGTGCAAGCCTATTTCCTGATGCCTATTTTTCCAACCGTTTTCCCAGGGGTTCACATTTGGTGAGTATGGGCTTGGCATACTCAGGGTCCTGAGCTGGATGGCATCATTCTTCGTGATCTCTCTCTCTCTCTCTCTCTCTCTCTCTCTCAGGGTAACTCCGAATTTTTTTTTCTTTGCCTGGTGCAGCCAAAAGCCCCAGGCTTCCTTGCACCATATGGTTGATGATAATTTCGAAATCGGCTTAGAACTGTTTTACCGTATTCCTTGTTCATCATTTGATCATGCAAAATAAATTCATAATGAAAAATGTCCTGTTAGCCAAAAAATACGATAATCACGATCTTCATGCTTGATTGATTGTCTTTCTTTGTTGAGCTTTGGAGAAATCAGAGCCTCCCGTTTAGGAATTTGGCCTGGTCACAGCCATACACTCACGGTGTATGGCTGTGACCAGGCCAAATTTGTGCTCGTAACTGTTGTTTTTGGCGGTAGAACCTCCAATAACATAACCAGTAATGATAGAAGAGGCAAAGTGTAGATCAGCAGCACGCAGGCGAAGATCCTGACATGCAAGAATTCGCTGCTCTCTAAGGATTCGAGGCTCAAACTTAGCTGAAACGCGTCGCATTCTCAGATCTTTGTTTTAACTTGATTAGCATTCCCCATAAGAAATTCCAGTTTTAATAGTAACTTCTCAGACAGTTAAACATCGATTAATCCTGATCGAATCACAGACATTAGCGATTGAATCATGGGTTTTTGAAATTGAAGGGCGATCAGAGCGAGCATATCACCTTCGAAGGACAAGCGGTCCTTTTAATCTTCGAACGACACGTGGCATTCTTCTTCGAAAGTTATTTTTAATATTTCTTAGGTTACTGTTGCACTTTTCCCAAATTTGAAAGAAAATTTGGTTAAATACAAGAACAGGAAAAGAAACTGCGCTACGGCAATGTGCGGTAGTTACACGTATAATGCATCGGTAGTGAGCTACAAACTTCGTCGTAGCGCAGTTTGTTTTTCTTTATATTTAGCTGAAAATTTTTGATAAATTCGTTGCACAGTAGAATCATTTATTTTAAAATGCGACGAAACTCACAAAATACTTTCTGTTCAATGAGCTAATGGAGACTGACTGACGAACTCTAACTATTATATTAGGGCAACCCATAATTTCTTATATATGCCCATATATGTATTATATCTGTAAATTGTGTGTGTTCTTTGGTCGATTTGCCTGCTTTGATCGGAAAAAAACCCAGTTTTTGGAAGGGAAAAACCTTGCTCTCTACGCCTGAGACCGAATAAGTCAGCCACAGGGTGAAAAAAGCCCATTAAAGTTCCTCGTGTCATCGACGGGATTCGAACCCGGGCTTTTTCCACTCAGTGTTGGAAGGACGGTGATGATACCACTGTGCTACCACGCAGACATTGATTGACTCACTGCAGGTAAACAGTTGACTCAAACATTAGTATGTCCAGATAAGTTACTGAACACGTAGTAACAAGTCACAACCCGCTATTGACTCCGCAGTGTCAAGATACAAAGTCAGTCATCAAATTTACTAGAAGTTTAGTAAATATGTTAAGAATATCGACACAACAACTTTCCTCTATCTGTATTTGTCCATAGGCTACCTATAAGGAAATTTAAGTAGTCCAGAGGCGATCGCTTTTCAAAGCGTATATACAGGTTCTTATTCATTGTGAAAAAGACTGTATTGTCAAAGATATTTGGTCTTGCGATTTGACATGTACTATTTTTTTCATTCACTTAGCTTCATTTTTTTTTTTTTTTTTTTCCTCTAACCTGCGTTCTGCACTGGTTCCGGGTCCTGGAACTAGGAGCAGCCTTGGCTCACCTTTTCTTCTTTCTCCCTCTGTGCAGGATAGATAACCACTCTCACTTTTTTTTTTTTTTTTCTCTTACTCTCTCTCTGCTGGCACCCCGACTTACATCTTCCTCTTCACTGAGGGATTAAAATTATTTTATTATTATTTTTTTTTTTTCATTTACTTAGCTTTTTTTTTTTTTTTTTTTTACTCGCGCTCTGTTTTGACACCTGGGATGTGGACTATCATTGGTGGCAGACAGCTCTCCCCCTTTTTTTTTTTTTTTCATCACAGGGAATTTATTTTATTTTTCTTATTTTATTTATTATTTATTTATTTAATATATTTTCTTTTTCACCACGGGGAATTATTATAATTATTTGTTTATTATTTTATTTTTTTTTATTTTGCACCACGGGAAATATATTTTGTTTTTATTTATTATTTTTTATTTATTTATTTTTTCCCTCTCTGGAGTGGGCCCCCAGAGAAATCTGGCCCACCTTTTTGACAACATCAGGTGGTTCAGAGTCTCGCATCGAGACAGTACGTGCTCCATTGGGACTGGCCCACCTTCCCGTGGTGTGGACGAATACCCAGAATCATCTGTCCAGGTGACTGATGCTTCTGGGTAGCCAAGAGGCCAGAACAGAACACACACACAAACCGACGTCACACACACATCTGGCCCATTTGTAGTGGTACTGTTCTTCACAGAGATACGAGGCGGAGTTGAACTCACGTTCTAGGAGCCGCCCTTTACAAAAACACATGTCCATGTACTATTCCAGAGTTGAATACACCTCTGGATGTTTTCAGTGTGTGTGTGTGTTGTCTCCATTAACCTGGATTTTCTAGTGAAGAAAGAATTCCTGTGGTACTTTCAATAAAGTTTGTTTGTTATTTGGTTTTTAGGAGCATTAGCAACTAAGGCAATATTGCTCCGGGGATATGCGGTGGTCATTCCCTGACCTTTCCGTATTTGGCGAGCCCGGGCCCGAACCCCGGTCTAATCAAGAAGCGTGTGCTATGCACTGCTGCACCTGGCTACGGAGGCGCCTTTCAATGAATTAATACATATCGTCTTTGAATCGTTAAACCCCAAGCAATTCTTGTGATCGTTATATTCTCGTCTCGATAAGTTACACTGTCTTATTTCTGTTGAACTCAGTTAAAGGGTTAGTAATGAGTCAATGCTGAATTCAGCCAGAAGTGTGCTGCTTATTATTTAAGATATGTTTGGATATATGTATCAGAACCTATATATTTTTTTTTTATTTTTTTATTTATTAAAAACATATGCAAGGACATGATAGGCACCCAGAATTCGTATTTCTCTGAGGCTAAATAACTTCATATACCCCATCGCAGCATATTTCGAACAACTTCTTTAGTAGTAGAAAAGTCTTGAAACAGGCCACCATAGTATATCCTTTTAAAGAAATGGAAAATTTAAATTTTTGGTACAGCATCTTTTTTTTATTTTTTTTACGAAAATATTGTAGTCAATACCGGGGATAATTCGTTGCGAAGGCAAAGTTGTTTTTTTTTGTTGTTCTGCTGTGAGCATTAAGGGCATTGCATTAACTTAAATCATCACAGGTTCTCCAACTTATGAGTCATTGATCCCTTTTGGAACTAAGATAGATAGATAGGAAAGATGAGAGTAGATAGTACACCTGTTGAAAAGCAAAATAATAAAAAATAATTAATACATTTTAAACCTCATAGATATATATAGATATATATATATATATATCGCCCAATCTTGGCGTCTCTTCAAGTGTGACGACAAAACGATAATATACTGTCCTCTGTTTCTATAATAAAGCATGCCATGGCAACGTAAAATTAATAAGTAGAATTAAGGGAAAGAAGAAAAGGAAAAAATTTATAGACATACAAAGTAAAAATATATGTAAAAATAAGAGTATAAGAAAGGAGATATATATATATAAAGCTGGCATGTAATTTACGGTTGACACGACAGAGGAACAAACAAAATATATCGAACGAAAATATATGTACAACTGAAAATGTTAATTAAAACAAAGAGCGATTAACTTAGGATAGAGCCAGAGTTCCGCTTAGCTTAGCCGGTGAGAATGGTGAGAATCGCGTGGTATATGTACTTACTAAGGCAAATGAAAACTAAAGAAAAAGTTATGTAGAACTCGGTAGATAGAATGCATAAATAAGACAGTGAAGTGGATAATTAAAACTAAAGAAAATATGGACTGAACGGTTATAGAAGAGAATTTACCTATATGATAAAAACTAACCATAGGACGAGAACAAAAGTCAAAAGAACCTCGTGGGAGAAAAAGTATGCTATTTAAGGATGTAATAATTTAAGGAGAGAGAGAGAGAGAGAGAGGTTAAGTAAGTACAAAACCATGTGCTTTTGCTTAATAAATCTATTTCTAAATGATCTTGATCGTTGCTTCCGTGATTTTTCCCACCAATAAAGTCAGACTGACCGGTATGTATTTACCCACTTCACTGTTAGAACTGCCTTTATGTATTGGAGATGCATTGGCATTTATCCAGTCCAAGGGAATTCTCCTGAGTTTAGTGATACCTTGATAATTAACCTTAATGGTTCAATATACCTTGTTGCCTTACAACATTAGTGGTATCTAATGTTGACGACATACACTGAGTGTATGTCATCAGTTTTGTTTCCCGGCTTCAACTGCAGTGTTTCCATACCATGAAGAGTCTTCCGTCCATAAATATCAATGAAAAGTCCCTGTTAAATTCACCCGCAACATCAGCTGGGTTATCTAGGACTTTCCCGTACCCATTACGCATAGGTTGATCCGATTCGACCTTTTCTTTGTATTCGCATACATGAAAAACTCCTTGTCCCCGTTCCTTGCTGTTTTAGCCAGAGATTGTTCGTAATATTTTGTTTAGTACTAGTACAAAAATTATGATATTAGTGTCACCCGTAAATGATTACATCAGCACATTATAGCCATAGCAGCTTATGTGCCATTTAAATCTCCATAACAACAACCAGTTGATCTGTACTAGTCCTAAAGTTTGCTGCACAGTGGTATCGTCACAGTCCTCCCCACACCGAGTGGAAAAAGCGTGGGTTCGAATACCGTAGATTTTTTTTTTCTTAACCCATATTTATTTTGTCTATTTATATATATTTATTATGTCTGTAAATTGCATATGTTCTCTGGTCGATTTGCCTGTTTTGCTGGACGAAAAATCCCCAGTTTCTGGGAAAAAAAAACCTTGCTATCTACATCTCAGACCAACAAACTCCGTGGCTGAAAAAAGGCCATTAAAGTTCTTCGCGATCGAGGGGATTCGAACCCACGCCTTTTCCGCTCGGTATGGGAAGGACTGTGACGATACCACTGTGCAGACTTTAGGACTAGTACAGATCAACTTGTTATGGAGATTTAATGATACATAAGCTGCTATGGCTATAATGTGCCTGATCAACTTGTAGGCGCCAGTGTTTTTCCCATGGAATTCTGCTCTTTTAAAATGGCTAGCTCATTTATTCATCCATTTTGGCATCCTTTTCGTGATACAATTTCTAATTTATATATATATGCGTTCATCGCTTCTGTGACTGTAGATTTAAAGGTGTCCATAATTCTAATGTATTAATTATTTCAATTCTAATGTTACCGCGCCGTGTTCTTATCTCCATACTAGATAGTCCATCACGCACCTTAAGCTGCCATTATCAATTTTCCTGCTTTCCTAAAATTAAAACCCATTCCTTTACCTTTTTAAACTGCAACCTCTTTCTACAGTTGAAGTTTAGCATTGGCAAATCAAAGTACTGTATACGAGTAGCAGTAATCCCAGATTAACGTATGAAATGAAAAAGACCTCGGGGTAATTGTGCAGTCAGATATGTAGTTCTCCGACAGTGCAGACAGGCTGCCAGGACAGCTCCTAGGATCTAGGGTTTTATCAATGATATACAGGAACTTTGCTAGTAGGGATAAGGAGGTAATTATACCATTTACAAGGCAATGGTTTGGCTGAATCTTGAGTACTGTATACAGGTCTGGAGGCCTCATTTCAAGAAGGATGTAGAGCTGCTGGAACGGGTACAGAGAAGGGCAACAAGATTAGTAAATGGAACAAAGGGTTGCTCTTACGAAGAAAGGCTTAAGTTTTGCAAATTACAGAGTCTGGAGACTAGGCACCGGCGAGGTGATCTGATAGAGGTGTATAAGGCTTTGAATGGTTTGAGCATGCTCAATGCCAATGGGATTCTTCATCTTTCTCAGAGGGCATAAATTCAAATTGAGGAAGGACGGATGTCGGATAGATGTGCGGAAATTTGCCTTTGGCCAGCGGGTGGTAGGTTGGTGGAACCGACTTCCATCACTTGTTGTTGAAGTTGATAGCCTAAACAAATTTAAAGCTGAACTGGACAGGTATTTCGAACGAACGGAGGGGTGAAATGGGAGAGGGTTTTTTTTTTTTTTTTTTTTGGCTGATGCTGAATAAGCTTGCTTTCTTGCATCATATGCCTATGCTAATGTACAACGATCTTCAAGCAGACCCAGAAAAGCTTTGCACAGAGAAGAGGTACAGGACTGAAATGTTTCAGAATGCATTACTCCACCTATAAATGTTGAGTGAAGACCACAGATGAAAACAAAGCAGAATGCAGGAAATGAAAATGGACTGTTTTTGCTCCGCACTGGTGCTCCTGTTATGTTTACATTATACGCCTTATCTTTTTGTTATCTCGCTGTAAATAGTGGTAGATGTGAACATTCTTTAAAATTCGCTAATTCCTTGTAAAATTACAAATTATGCTTATGCTCTCTATCTGCCTGTCATGTAAAAATAAGGCAATGATATGTATAATATAATTAATCAGACAAAGTATAATTTGTATATTTTATTTAAGACAATGATATGTATAAATTATAAGAGGATAATTATGTATATAACTTATATTCGTATATATGAATGTGAGCTGCCCCTGGTTAATAGCCGTAAGCGGGTGTCTCTTAGGAGAAAATAAAAATAATAATAACTTCATTAAGATTTTTGTCCAGTCGAACTCTACGGATGCGAGCTTTCGACTTTTTCAACGTTTCCACATATCGATCTGAGTTGATTGTGATGCGTCCGATCCCGCTATTGTTGTCTGTTGTCACTGATTACTATTAAGTAATCAGTGCTGGCCGCTTCGAGGCTTGTCAACAATGTCACTTCTCCACTCTTAAAGCGTCTTACCCAACGTCTAACTCAGTGGTTTTCAATCGGAGTGCCGCGACACTAAGGTGCCTCAACAACATTCCAGGGGTGCCACGTAATTTGGGTTTAAGTTACTTAAACATATTTTTTTTAATCTGCTTTCAAGGTATTGGATAACAGATCTGCTTTCAAGGTACTGGATAATAAATCCAGCAACTCGCCCAGTTACGAAGCAATCCTCGTTACGTTAGGACACAACTTTGTGAAGTTTGACGTCTGTGTGGTGTACATACCCCTAACGCCCTCTCAGCAAATCATCCTCGAAGTATCCAACTGGTTAATTAACTGAATTAAGTGGGAAGCTGCATCTCACAGCTTCCCACTTAATTTGTGTCGAGCCCGTGATCCACCAAATACGGAAGATGCGGATAGGTCAGGGAATGACCACCGCATATCCCCGGAGCAACATGGCCTTAGTTGCTAATGCTCCTAAAAACCAAAACTTAATTTGTGGTGACTTCAATCTGCCTTCTCAGCTATCTAATCTGAAAAAGGATCTTCTTGCACACCTGAGATGGGCTGACCTACAACTTGTTAATGGAGCACCAACCAAGGGGAATAACCTCTTAGATCTCGTTTGGCCTCTATCCCTTGCACCCTTGATTACATTGAAGAAACGGCATTTGATTTTGATCACATGTGCCAATACATGTAACTGCATATGTACCAACTCCCAAGTTAGAAGCCAGAAGCACAACAAAAAAAGGTTGACATCACTAGCCTCAACTTACTTGATGTAGACAAGTGCTTCAGAGCTGCCTCTCTCATCCCCTGGGAGACCTAGACTTGTGACCCAGAAATAGCTGTGAACATTCTCACAAACTGGATCAACATGGTTGCTAAATATGCTGCCTCTAAAAAAAAAAAAATCACAATTAGTCTACATACCAGACTTTGGTGGAATTTAGGACTCAAAATGAGTTTTCAGCTGAAGCAACAGCTCCATTGCACGTAGAAAGAGTCACAAGACGTCAATGACCGCGTCTACTCAAGGGCACGGGCTCAGTTCAACCGCCTAAAATCTCAGGCAATCAAAATGTACGTTAACCTTGATCTGGCTAAAGGGAAAATTCCATATAAGAAAGTGAACCTGAACTTTCCTCTACAACCTGATCCAGAATTGTGGCTCGATTTCGTCACAAGATTTAACCGTAATCCTGTGCCAAACACAGATCTGATTCTACCAACAGAGCCCACTCAGCACGAAATGTTGAGCATCATTCAGATCACTAAACAACAGCTGATCATGGCCATCAATTCTCTACCAGCCTCGTCAACCGCCGATGATGGAGTTCCTCAATTCATGCTTAAATATCTGTCTGTACATTATTCATATGCTTTTAATTATCTTCAATCTATCTTCAAATTACTCTAAAACCAGATTTTTTCACAGCAGTGGAAAAACTGTCTTATCTTTAGCTAAATCTCAGACCTCTAGCTAAAGTACAGTTGCCCATCACAACCTAAACACTACCGACCCATCTCCAACTCCTCCAGCCTGCTGAAGCGTCTGGAGAAGGCCATACTCCCCATCCTCAATAAGCAGGTCTTGCCCAGCAATCTAGCCGAAATTCACTACTTCCTTCCAAACAGATCACCAATCTGTTAGCGACCGCGAGTACTATCTTGTCAGCATTTGAGAAAAGGCAAGAACTAGCTATTACTTACTTAGACATTTAGGCCGCATTTGATGCCATCCAGGTAAACTAACTTCTCACTCTCCTGGAATGGCACTTCCAGATCACAGGGCACATACTATGCTTTCTCTCCTCTCTTCTGTGATAGAGTTCTAAAGCTTCATACAGGAGATCGCACCTTTACAAGATCCGTCACTATAGGAGTCTCACAAGGAGGGGTTCTTTCGGGCCTTCTGTTTTCTTCTATCATCTCCCCACTGGTTGCACATACTCTGTGACTACTGAGCTATGCGGATGATATCGCAATACTCACTCCCATCATACCCAGTCAGGACCTAGATCTGGTAAAAGCGGAAATTAACAGCATTCTCACTGAGGTCACATCTTACCTCTGCCAGTTTGGGCTCAAGATCAATCCTACTAAGTCCGAATTCATGATGTATTCACTGAAGCAAGATCAAGTCCAAGATCAACAGAAGTTCAAGTCTAATGTCAATAAGTATCTTCCTTCAACCCATGTACGGTACTAATTACTATAGGTTCTAAAAAAAAAAAGTACCTGTCCGTAACAATGGTCCTTGAGAATCAAAAAAAAAAAAAAAAAAAACATTAGTATGGAAAACATTTATTTAACATGATATGCTGTAAGATAATAAACTAATTATAAGGAATTGTGGGAGATGTGGTTTATTTCTTTGGCAATTTTTATTTTTTATTTAATTTTATTTTACTTTATTGTTTATTATTACTTATATTTTGTACTTTACAATAATATACCTATGTAAATATAAGCAGACGCCATTATCGATTTTTTAGTGCGAACCCCCAGGGGTTTGAGAACCGCTGGTGGCTTTTGATATAAGCTAGTATGACACAAATGATAATGAAGTGATTTTAGGAAGAATACGAATGAAGGTAATTCCTAAACTATAACATATTTTATTTTTATATTCTAATATTTATTTATAATATTTTTATTTTACTGTACCTTCATTCTGGCATCTTTGTGACACAGCACATGCTGGATTTTTGAGGATCCCGTTTATTTGAAGGTTATGCGCATAGCCTAAGTAGGCAAAGGTAATTCTCGTATTTTTTTATTAAATAATACGATAGGTCCGATCTCTATGATCTGCACAGAATGACAGTCACCAGCATAATCAAAACCCATACAGTCGGTAACGTACTTAATCCAAGTAGTAAAGGTCACGGTAACGTACTTAGATTAAGTACGTTACCGACGGTATAGGTGTTGTGATTATCCAATAGTTTTTAATGAGGGGGTATAAATTTTGCGATATGATTTCAACGATTTAAATCGCTTTCAAAACTACTTGTATTTCTGTATTATTGAGTAATATACTGTGAATAGTATTGAATATCTCGCAAAATAAATGATTTTTACATCGCAAATACTTTAACAATTTTGTGTTTGGAAAGTACCAATGGAACATAATGCATAAATCTGGTACCTGCGGCGCTTTTTTTTTTTTTTTTTAAGTCCTGCTCTGTATGTTCACTACCCCTTGGAGAAGTATTCAAAAGCGCAGGATTTTTTATAATTCCGGATCTTTTTAAGGTTCTACCATACTTGTAGAATAACAAGTGCTGTATGTTCTGGCGTATAAGTAGATTTCTGAAGCACAAAATCGTTGTTAGAAAAATAATTAATATCGATATTTTCAGTTTTTTATATATACAGGGTGTTTCAAAATTATGTATACACTCTAAAATTTATATTTAATGAACAATATGCACTAATTTAATATGAAAATGTCAATGAAATTCAGCGTGCTTGGAAATCACGATATGGAACAAAGAACCCACACATTTAACTCGTTTGCGGGATAAATTTGAGGAGCATGGAACAATTCAGAATATCAATAACCTGGCATGTGGCAGGAAGAGGACATCAAGAAGTAATGAAAACATTGAAGCTATAAGAAATGCAATCTTGTGCACCCCAAGAAAATCAACAAGACGGTGAAATTCATTGACAATGAATTTCATGATCAATGGATAGGTCGTCGAGGGAGTGCTCTTGAATATCCTCCAAGGTTTCCAGATCTCCCTTTAGATTTTTTTTTTTTTTTTGCTTGGGGATACTTGAAAAATCGAGGTTTACAGTCACAAACCGCAAACATTGGAGGAATTTGGATGAAAATTCAACAAGCAGCAGAAAACATTTCACCTGATTTGTGTATTTCAGTATATAGATCTGTTGAAGGTAGATGTCGCTCATGCATTAATGCTGATGGAGGGCATTTTGAATAATTAAAGTAAAGTTTTATTATTAGCCATATTGTGCAAAGAAGCCTGAGGCTTATGTTGCACCAGCCAAAAAAAATTCAGAGACCAGCTCAGGGTCCTGGGTGTGTCAAGCCCATACTCACCAGATGTGAGCCCCTGGGGTTGATTACAGAGGTGTATTGCTTAAAAAAAAAAAAAAAAAAAAAAGTACCGGAACGCTCGTCAACAACAAACTACCTAGCTTTTTTCATTTGCAAAAATAAATAAGTCACAGATTAGCATATTTGTTCAGTATTTATTTAACTATTAAATAAAAATTTAAAAAACAAAGACAAAAAAAATCAGAAAAGGGGAAAACAAAAACTCCAAAATAATATAAAAAATACTGTTCAGAAGAATCATAGAAATTCCCATACAGGATCGATTACGTATTCTTGTATGACTGCCCTCTTTTTGTTTGTTGGTCAACAGCACAACGATGAGACCACAACCAAGTTCGGACATAAAAGTTTGGATTCCATAATTCTAATGGTGGTCCGTGTAGTTTAATAAACAACAAACATTCAGAAAAAAACCGGAACGTGGTTCGGGCCGAATACACCACTGGTTGATTGTTGTTTAAAAAAAAAAAAAAAAAAAAAATTGTTCATTAAATATAAATTTTTAAAGTGTGTATACATAATTTTGAAACACCCCATATATTATTTCTCACTTTTTAATATAAGAATTTGCTCGCCTTGAAGAGTCGGGAGTTTTGTGTCCGGGTTTACATTTCGAGTTTGTCAATTTATTATAGCGAATAGTCTTCCATATTGAGGCATTTACAGAGAAACTAATTTGCAGTACAGCCGACCGCCATGGCTCTATTACACGAAGGGTTCCTTGTAACATAACTCAACATGACCTGTTGCTTTCGGTTTCGTACATATGGGGATACCGGTATGCTTACCGCTTTATTTGCAGCTTCCTGCGCAATTTAATTAAAATATTGCGTGTATTTGAAAATTTGGTAAACAAAAAACTTATTCCCACATGCACCACCTTGCAAAATATCCTGCCGACGCCCATGATTCACAATATTTAGTTTCTTAAACTAGTGTAACCATTTTAATTTTCATCTAATGTCTTAGATCTATATTCATAGCTCGTGAAGAGTGAAAATCAAAGTGTTTTTGCTACAATTTCGTCCAGTAATTTCGGATTTCCTGGCAGAATTGCTAAAGTTGAATCGGAACTTATTGTTCGCCATTGAGAGTACAGTGTGTATTCATTTACCTTTTCGAGCCTACATACTGCGAAAAGTAAGCGGTCAGCTCTTCACCACCCTACTTAATCCTAGCCTGAAGGAACATTCCTGGGTCAGTAAGTAGTCTGCTTTTACTTTGTCAGCAACCTTGCCATATCTCTCCCTGTAGTGTTTAGCGAATTTTGGGTACAATGCCGTCGAAAAATATGCAACCCTGCTCGAGCTGCGAAAAACTTTCCGACTGCCTAATAAAATGTTCTTCATTATCATGCCAGCTTCTTTTTTGCAATTTTTGTAGTGGCATTAAAGATCTAAAACGGACAGCACAACTTAGGAAATCAAAATGGAGATGTGTACTCTACCGCAAGCAAAATAGGGATTAATATACACTTAAGTTAGTTATAAACCAGTTATTTGGTTTGTTGACAGTATCCTCCATACAGTGGATTGGGAAATACCCAATCGTTGGCCTATCGCTCGAGTACTCGTACTCGGATTGCCTTCTGCAAGACGTAGGACATTCTGCTCATTGTCTGGCGTCCTCGTCGTTCACTCTCGATTCATGGTACCTCTCGTGAAACAACCAGTCTCACGTACCCTTCTGTGCACACGTGTGAAAATCGTATCATAAGGAGCACGCCTGTGCAGGAAAAGTTCCTGGTACAAGCGCAGAGCGGCGCGCCCGTTACAGTCCGCAGCTCTATGCGTGAGGTTTTTTTTTTTTTTTTTTTATTAACACACAACTGTATATACATTCTCTAATAAACATTAATCAATTTATATACAATATTTGTATACAGATTTTATATACATACTCTTATATATACTGTAGTCTTTCTGTACATTTGATTGTGTATGTCCTGATAAGAAGGGTGGCTCCTAGACATAATCCCATCTCCACCTTTTACTCCTGTAAAATCTCAAAACGTCTGCAAAACAGGCCTGAAAAAGAGTTATTTCAGGCCATTTCGCCACCAGGGATTAACCAACACCTGGATCAACCATTCTCGGAGTGTGCTGTAATGCACAAATCCCGCACCTACCGGAAGTAGTGCTATACTGGTAAGTGCCAACAATCCTGCCCCCAAGGCTGCCCAAACTTGGAGGCCAGCGAAAAAAAAAAAATTTCCAACTACGAAAGCTACTGATTTTTGTTAATATATTTGTATAACTGGTTAATAACTAACTTCAGTGTATATTAAACTATGTACCCCAGTACTCCAGGCCCATTCGTTACTAAAATAGGGATTCGTCAGATACAGCTGACAATTTGGCTGCTCCCTTAGTGCAACTGCCTCCCTCCCCCACAGTCTCTCCCTCTAGAATGCTGAACGTTGTTAATGACGTCACCACACGTTAATTCCACTCTCAGTGAACCGGCTACGAATAGCAACTTTTTGCCTGGGGTTACTGATAATTATTCTCAAGCAGAATCACAGGCTCAAGTCAGCTGCGCTTTTTTGCAGGTGTAACACTGAGAAACTTGAAACTATTGAAGGCATTCTAAGAAAACTGTATTCAGAAAATAGCTCGCTAAGGGAACGTCTGAACCAGCTTGAAGATTATCAACGAAAGTCCTTGAGCGTACTACAAGGTCTCTTGCCCGTGAACACTAGACTCCCTTGTCCTGGCCCACTGGAACGCCCATCTTCCACACCTGAGTCATCGCTACTACCCGAAACGGATACAGTTCCACTCTCTAAAGACAGCGCCTATAGCGCCATGCTAATATCAACGAAACGGAACTCTGACATTGCAGGCATGAATGGAGCACAGCAAAGCCAGATGCCCGGACCTCAACCGACGCGAGCATCCCCACGCCAACGGTATTCCAGAAACAGCAAAACCACCTTGATTGCCACAAGAGTAGTTAACAATAGCCTCAGAATAAGAGATCGCCAAACCACCAGCAATACTCATGCAAATATCTTCATTAGCAGGCTGGATCCGTTGACAAAAGTTGAAGAAATTCAGGCACTATTGATGGAACTAGGCATACCCGGAAAGCCTTTCAAAATCAATACCAAGCATCCGTCTTACGCTTCCTTTAGGATTCAGATTGATGGGCCTAATTACCAACAATACCTCAATGCAGAACACTGGCCCAGAGGTCTGTTGGTAATGCCATACTATGGGACACCAAAGAACAAGAACTTATCAAGCCCGAACCCCATTCCACAACAATGTATAACTACACCAGCATAGCTACCTCTCCTCTCTAGCGGAGTCTCCCAAATTATGTCCGAGAGCGGGTGCAACTTATGGATGTCTAACGTGGAGATGACGAGCGAACATCGGACCGATCGCATTCCAGTTAGAATATCCAGAATGAGAGCACATCGAACGCGACATCGATCCCGGGACGAGATTTCAGATCATTATGTGAAAAGCAAATACTGTTCCAAGAGTAATCTCATCATAGTACAACCTTCTGTCGAAGTAAAAATTCGATGTTTCCTACAAAACATCAGGAGTGTCAAAAACAAGCTAGATGGTCTACTTGATTTGCTTTCCTGCTCAGAGTACGACTTTGTCATTCTGATTGAAACCTGGCTCGGAGATGAAATGGAAATTGCTGCCTTCACCTCAAATCTTGGCTATCACACGCTGGATGCTAATAGAATTGGGAGACGAGGTGGCGATGTAGCAATCTGTCAAAGGAGTTCACTACCCCTGATTAAGGCATCCATTTATCCAGGAGGTGATATAGAAGCTGTTCTTGGAATCTACCGAATTGCTGGTTTCTCTGTGTGTGCCGTTTATTTACCTCCACCAGTTTCTGGGGATTCTGTCCTTAATCTGACAGCATGGCTGTCATCCACAATCAATCATCGGCAAAAGCTCATCATCCTTGGAGGCTTTAACCTTCCACTGCCAGCCACAAAGAAGCTCCTAGATACTCTGTCATTGAACATGTCGGAAATGGGCATTGGTCTTATTCATGTTCCTCCCTCACACGGCGATGCCACCCTGTAGCGCATCTTCTCAAACTGTTTAGTAGAAGAAACCCTGACCATAACTGAGAACTTCCTCCCGTCCGATCATGTTCCGATTGCTGCGATGATATCTCTGCAGGCACCTAAGGATGAACGTACACAAGTACAAACTACGAACACTGTCAGGAGAGTAATACAGTCCAAACTACGAACACAGTCCAAAATACATCAACATTGGAAAAGTTACTACCCTTTTCCAACTTTACCCATGGAACATACTGGCTGAGCTTAACATAAATGAGGCTGCCTACTGGCTTTCGAGATGGATGGAATTCATTGCAAGGTCTGCAATGTCCAAAACTTGCATCCTTAGTCCCCACTCAAAGCCATGGTGGAATGACCTCCTGACCAAGGCCTTTAGGGAAAAACAGGCAGCCCATGCCTCTTACAAGAAGTTGCCTTCACAAGAGTCATACGGCAGATTTTCCAAAGCAAGGATGGATTTCCAGAAGAGGAAACAATTTTCTATTGACAATTTCATGAATGGCCGTCTATCCAGGAGAAAACGTGTGTGGTCCACAAGTCATGCTTGCACCCCTCTGTCTTTAGATGTCCAGGAATGGTGTGAGCATGTGCTGCGTTTTAAGCGAGATCACCGTGTGTCCGAAGCATATCCTTGGAACGAAGCGCTTAACATTTCTTCACCTACTAGTAATACAGAAATTTCCGAAGAACAACTAATAAAAATAATAAATTCACTACCTGACAAGTCCACCATAGGAATTGACGCAATACCTCTGTTTAGTCTAAAAATTGCTTCTCATTTCATCAGCAAAGAGCTCACTCAACTCTACAACAAAGTACTCAAATTTGCACAGGTGCCTTCAAGCTGGTTATCATACAGAGTCGTGGCAGTTCCGAAAAAGTCTCATGCGAAAAGACCGGCTGACTTCAGGCCAATATCAATTGCCTCTCCCTTCCTGAAATGCTTCGAGAAGTGCATCTATAATGATGTAGCACTCGCAATCTTTGCGCATAGGCCAGAACACATTATGCCATGCCTAATAGATCTACGGTAACCTGCCTACAGTCAGTATCACAGAAAATACTTCAGGCCTGGAATGACAACGAAGATCTTCACACCATTTTTCTCGACATGAAATCTGCTTTCGACTCAGTCCAAATAACACCCTTTCTTGCCTTACTTGAGAGATATCTACGGGATATCCGGAAAGATGCTCGAGATCCTCAATAGTTTGCTATCTAGGAGAATGCTTCACTTCGAAGGCGATGGCGTTAAAGTCACTGAAAGCGTCGAAGTAGGGATTCCACAAGGAAGTTGTCTCTCAGCCTTGTTATTTGCAGCAATATTCGTTCCACTAATGGATCAAATTCCAGCGTTCCTATCTTATGCGATGATATTGTTTGCTATTTGCCATGTTGGTGATGCACAAGAAAGACAAACTGCCTCTGAATCTGTAAACAGCTACCTAAATACATTCTATAAGTATGCTAAATTTTTTGGCCTGTCAGTCAATCCAGAGAAGTCAAACTATCTTATCTTTACGCCAAGTCGGATGACTTCTACTGATACTGCATCTTCTCTACTTCCGGTATTGGCAGGAATGTCCTGACTCCCACAGACAGTGTCAAATTCCTAGGAGTAATCCTTGATGCCAACCTCACATATAAAAAACAAATCCACGCTCAGTATTCCAAAGCCCTGAGAGCGTTCTGGGGAATGAAAATTGATCTGTGCAAAACGCACAATAAGAAAATAATCAAGAAGTACCTCGCAACTTATTTCTGTAGTGTACTCTCCTATGCCGTGGAAGTTTGGTCGGCGGCACCACCCACCGGCCTCAGGAAATTATGGGGCCTCGAATTCTGGGTGCTTAAGTGGGCCAACTTGTGGTCGCACCAGATCTACACAACATCTAAATCTACTCTCTGCTGCAACCTGCAATATACGCCCATAGTCCACAGAGCCCATGTGCTAAAAATAAAGTCATTCCTTCATCTGTGCTCAGCTAAGCAGGATCACATCAACATCTGGAACACGGTTGGTTGGCGTTTGCCAGGCAGACATCTCCGTAGTACACCCTCCTTATGCTCAAGGCTCCAGCGGTTACAGAATTTCAAAAGACACTTCCCTAATGTGACTCTGGACACTCAACTCGCTCAACATCGACATCGACCTGTGGACGATAGATAAGGCATATCGAGATGGCATCTTGTCCCATCTTGCGGTTTGTAAAGGACATTTATGTAAGTGTCGATCTTAGTTAGCCGATGTAATTTCATGTTCAGCTCAACTTGTAGTCCTTTTTCGCTGTAATTACTACTTCATTCATTTTTACATTTTGACTATTATCTTTGCTTTGATCTATTAATTATTATTTAGTTATTATTATTTTATTTATTTATTTATTTATTTTTTTTATAAATCAAAATCACTTGTATAAACAATTAATTGTAAGATTCCTCTGGCTTTCTGTGTAAGGAATCACTACTGTATAAAATTTATGTTAATAAAGAATCTTATTATTATTATATGAGATATCACAAAAACGATGCCTTGTTCGATTGGTGAATTATCCGTAGTCTGAGGCTTTCAGCGCTAAAACGTTTTCGGCATAAACATTTTGCTTTAATGGAAGTGACATTGCGATTGTTTTCATCGATATCCGTAATTGAATAGCGTTGACCACATGAAGCATTTGCTGTTAAGTTCTCATTTTTCTGAACAGTTCTGAATTACTTAATGGATTGTTGCTTTGTCTTATTTAATTGTAACTGTTTAAGGTATAATTACCAAGGTATTTTTAAGGTATAATATAATTACCAAGTTGGAAGTGAGCTCCAAAGGAACTCACTTCCATCTTGGTAATTATATCTCTGTTGTGGAGACACCCCGGGATAGCCATTGGCTTAGAAGGGCGAGTTACATTCTAAGGTGTGAGTATTTGGTAATGAGTTTAATAAACACAATGTCAAGCGATTAGAAATCCTCAGATTAAAAATGTTTCCCATAAGCAGAGTAAAATACTTATAAATTCTGAAATAATACTTAAAAATCATCTTTAAATTATGTATTATCTTTTCATTTTCATTTGTGTAGTTAATATTTTTTACCCTTAGATCATTTTCCCTTCTAAGAAGTTCTAAATCTCCAGTCCCTCGGAAAACTTCTTTTCCCGGTTCTATTGTATATGTAAAAAAAAAACAAATGTTGATGTGAAATAGTAAAATTAAAGCGATAGCATACGGGGCCACGATACCCTTGTAGCAACGTTGCTGAATAGCTGATCGAGGTTCGATTCCAGCCGCTACCCTTATGGGGATTTTCCCAGGGGCATTCAGCATTGAGTTTGGCGGTCTCAAACCGTGGTCGTGAGGTTTTCACCGGGATTGACTCCGGTTTTCCCCTCACAACAGACAAACCGCCCTTCGCGTCGAGGGGTACACGAAAATTTGGTAGATCTAGGGCCGCGCGTAGACTTCCCTCTTCAGGGAAGGGGATTAGTGGGAGCAGCAGCGCCACCATACCCACAGGGTGGGTTGCGAGCAGTCTATTTAACAGGCATTCTGCTCCTTAAAAGAATGCATTGTATGCACTAATTTCAGCTGCAGCTAAAATCCATCTATTAAAATACGAATAATTATGCTGTTCAGCAAAAGTCAACTGCTGGGGTGTGCACCTACTGAAAAATGTAAGTTCATTACAAAAGAAAAGAAAAAAAAAATAGTTAATGTGCGCAGAGCATTTCATTCACGATTTACAGCAAAAAAAAAAAAAAAAAAAAAAAAAAAACCTCTTTATGCGCGGACAGTGAAAATTTCGTTTCTGCACATACGGTATATGAATAGTCCATGTGATATATATTCCAAAAAAAAAAAGAAAATAATTGCTGGAATTCTATTGGTGTGATTTTAATGCACCATTTTATATAGATAACCAACGTGATACGTCTGAAAAAATAAATCGTCAGATTTCTATTGGTCCAATTTTCATGAAATTTGAGATTGCTTGACCAAGTTCTTCTAAAAGGACAATATAAAAATTTTATGAAAATACATTTTTTATTTTATTTTTTTTATGAAAACCCAAACACGAGAAGTATTAGAACATTTAGTACCGTGCTTCGGTTGGGGGTTGAGAAGACGAAAGAAGATATTTGTTGACATTAGACTTGAACTTCTGTGGACTGCAATTTTCAGGAAATACGTATGAAGGAAGGTTGTTCCAGAAAACGGCAGTTGAATGAATAAAGGAGGAAGATGAAAAGTTGGTTCTGTGAGTTTGAAGTTGGACAGTAAATGGGTGGTGGCACGTGTTTAAGTTTTTTTTTTTTTTAATAGAAACATAAGAGTCGACAACTCTTTCTTATAGAACGAAATATAATATTTCCTTGAAATCCATCCACCTGGAAGTATTATTACATGCTAATAGAAATGCTATATAATTGTAGAATTTCTATTATTCAAATGCTACAATTATGTTTATATAGCATCTATCTATACATTAAAAAAGTTTTCCTCCTAGTGATACTTATTCGCGTCAGTGGGAGAAGAGGACGAGGCAATTACGTCACTACAAATGCAATTAATTATTGACAACTGCCTCCATAATGTTCACCAACCTGGTGCACGTGATTCTCTGTCTAACATTTGATGTTCCATTGTAACGTTTTTGTGTGTACATATTAATGAATATTGTGTACTGTATTTGTAAATACTGTGGTTTAGTATTTTGTAAATATTTTAAATGTTTGTATAGTTTGTAAATATTTCAGTTAAATACTCGTATTTTAGTCCTCCTCTTTGGGATGCAACAATATTCCTCACGTATTATGGAACCCGAAGCAAAAGGTCTTTTCCTAAGTGACTTAGGTAAACGCAGGTAAATAATTACATAGTGATATTGGCTAAAGTCCAGGATACTATACACCTGCAGGTAGTGTGATGAAAGCGAGAAAGACTGCAATAATTGACAGGTGAAGGCACCTCCCTTTTCTAATTGTTTTGTGTTGTCGAGGAGGGTGGGGCTTAGCGTAGGGTGTTTATCCCTCCATCCCGCTGTTTTAAAATGGGAAAATGAGTTCCCGATTTAAAAACAGTGGCAAATATGGGGAAAAAAACACCCTATGCATAACAACCTAGGATGGGCGGGGAAATGCAGTGGCATCTGCCAATCACTGCTTTGTTCCTGTCCGTTTGTCGAAATATGGGAGTCACAACTTGTCAGTCACTGCTTTCCCACTGTTTTGCTTGCTGCCATGTTGGTGGGTGTACACCGTTCTGGAGTTTATCGTGATATTTATTCGACCTTGAGAATGCCGCGCGCCACAAATGCTCAGGTAAATAATTACATAGGTCATTTCCTCATTAGATATTTACCAGTTATTTATATTTACCGTTTCGACAGGTGTCTTTTACATAGAAAAGATTTGACTTACTCTGTATACCTATACATTTTACGTAGTAAAGCGTGCACGGGGGTTGGTGAGCAGAGGTCGAAACCCCCTAGTTTCTATTATAATAATTTCTGTTGTAATAGAAATGCTACATAACTGTAGCATTTCCATTAGTCCGATTTTAATGATATTCGGAATGCTCAACAAATCTTTCTAAAAGGTCCAAATATAAATTTCATGAAAATCCGTCCTGAGAGTTGAGTTGTTACATGCTAGGGGACAGTAGAAGTGGTGAATGCAATAGGCGCATTATGCATATATGCTAATGTTCTTAAAAACGCGACTATATTTTACAAATTGGGCAGTTAATTGCATGATTAAGGTACGTATGCTTACTTTTATTTATTGATATGAAAACATCTATAGCGGCACCTAACAGTGGAATGTAACGGAAATGCAAATGTTGTGGACACATTTGTATTCTTGCAATCATACTTCCAGCAGTAGTAATTGCAGGAGGTATGATTATGACGTCATACTATTATACAAATGCATTTCGCTAACCTTTTCCAAGCCAAGGATGTTTTCACATAAAACATCTTTCGTGAGTACAGGATATTAGATATTATTTGTTATTATTAATAGCCATATGGTGCAAGGAAGCCTGAGGCTTATGCTGCACCAGGAAAAAAAAACAGTTCGAGAGAGAGAAGAATGATGATATCCAGCTCAGGACCCTGGGTGTGCCAAACCCATACTCACCAGATTGTGAGCCCCTGGAGTTACACACGCTTTAATTTTAAGTATATTTTATAAGTTTAGTTCAAAGAAGTATATGTATTTAATTTATATTTTTTAAGTGAATATTTTTTTTTTATAAATTTAAAATTAAAAATTTAAATGTGTTTTTAAGGAAGATTGTAAAATCGATGCCCCGCATTGGAATACTAAGGATCTGGTAATAGGTATTCAACAATTTAGTAATAGGCATTCAACAATTTAAAGTGTTGGTAATAGTCATCCTATAGCTTCTGTTAGTAGTGGAACGAATCCCTTTTTTTTTTTTTTTTTTTTTTGATCCAAGCCATCCATTTTTATCAATAATGTATTGTCAGAATGTGACATCAATGAAAGCAAATTTTGTTTTGCTTGACTTTTTAAAATTATCATTGCACACATAATTTATTAAATTGTGTGGTTCGTTATTCTGGGAATATAAAAGATTTATTACTTTGAGATCTTATTTAAAACACGACATCTGAAAGCAGTTACAGCAGTTCTGAATCTAGGGGTATACCGGGAATACGTCCGTCCTTCCACCCCTCCTCCATTTCCCAGAGCGATTAACGTTTTTCTGTAAAATATTTATACATGTTGAAAAACGCCACTGTCTTTATTCCTCTTCTAGGGATAATTAAAATCCTCTTCGGTGGAACAGGCTTGCACTTAATACCAAAGTAGGGTATTGGGTAAACCTAGGAATAATTAAATGATAAAAAAAAAAGCCATGTGCCAATGTCAAGAGTGATAAAGCGGTAGCTGTTATTCAGGGCTCCTGTCAATGTGTTGCTTCATAACCTCCGCAGTGAGTTTACGAATGTGTGAGGAGAATAAATTTAGGGAGAAGAAAGAGAAGAGAAGATTTGCTGATGTAAAACTCGATATGTAATTATATATGTTACAGTTTTCAACCATTTTAAGGAGAGGTCGGTTATACTTCAGTGTAAGAATAGCACTGATTGGCCAGTTTCTCTAACTACATCCGGGGAAAAGGTGCGAATAACGGTACCAATCGGGATGTCGCTCCCTCATTTGTGTTTAAGTAACGGCGGAATGCGTAAAAAGAATCATGACTTGATATTTCAAGGTGAATTAAAAGCAGTAAATTTGTTTGCTTCACAAGAACGTTGGGTGGGAAGTACTGTGCACTTTCGCGTTAAGAAAATTTCCTCGAGTTGTTGCTGCGTCTTATTCAGCCGATGACAGAAATCAAAGAACAAAACTGATGTCCATCACTCATTCTGTTCCGATCAAGTTGGAACATGGAGGTGCGGTGAGAGTGAACACGAAACCAGATCTCTGCCAGCTGGACATTTATCGACAAATGCTCCCGCTTCGGGAGGAAGCGATATCGCTGGAACACGTGAAAACACCGTATTCTGTAGTTCTTGCAGCGGCACGTGCCTCCGAACAGCACTTCGGCCAGAAGGAACGCCTGCGGCAAACAAAGAGAAATAGGGAAGGAAACGTTTCGGAAAATATCCGGCCGAGAAAACGCATCTGCACGAGTATTGAAGATCTTCAGAATCAGAGAACTCTCGCTAACGTTCGAGAGAGGCAGCGGACACAAAGTCTAAACGAAGCATTTGCCGCTCTACGGAAAATTATTCCTACGCTTCCATCGGATAAACTCAGCAAAATCCAAACCCTTAAACTGGCTGCAAGATATATAGACTTCCTTTATCAGGTGCTTCGCAGCGATGAGATGGACAATAAATTGGCAGCCTCTTGCACTTATGTAGCCCACGAGCGGCTTAGTTATGCTTTCTCTGTGTGGCGGATGGAAGGTGCGTGGTCAGATCACTGACCTCCAGTGGAGCACTCGGGTAACAGGTAAATGTTTTTTTGTAATTGTTTGCTTTTCTAGTTTAAAAATTGATGACGAATGAAATCGATTTATTCGATAGCGATATTTGAGTCGCTTTCCCTCTCTCTGCCGGGCGCGCGTACACACTCTTGTAAATTCCATACACTGGTGCAATATGGTACTGATGCACAATAAAACCAACACAAACAGTGCCAGTTTAGATTTTTAGTGTCAACATGCCACTTTAACAAGTTAGTTAAGCATGTGTATATGTAATGTGCGGCACCTAGAACGTCTATTCAACTCCGCCTCCTGTTTCTGTGAAGAACAGTATCACTACAAATGGGCCAGATATGTGTGTGACGTAGGTTTGTGTGTATTATATGTGTTCTGTTGTTATGTTCTGGCCGCTTGGCTACCCAGAAGCATCAGTCACCTGTACAGATGATTCCTGGTACTCGTCCACACCACGGGAAGGTGGGCCAGTCCCACTAGTGCTCGTGGTCTCAATTCGAGACTCTAACCCACCTGATGTTGCCAAAAGGTGGGCCAGATTCCTTTGGAGGCCCACTCTAGAGGGAAAAAAAAGGAGAGAGGGGTTCCCGCGGCGTAAAAAAAAAAAAAAGAGGTTCCTGTAGTGTATTAAAAATAAGAGGTTCCCGTGGCGTATTAAAAAAAAAAGGTGTGGGGGGGGAGATGGTTTCCAGCCGCTTATTAAGGGGAAAAAAAAAAGAGGTTACCGTAGTGTATCAAAAATAAATAACAATAAAAAAAAAGAGGTTCCGTGGCGTATTAAAGAAAGAGAGAAAGATTCTCTCCCCCTCTTTTTTTCAATTCGTAGCTCATTTAATACGCAGGCGCCTCCGTAGCCAGGTGGGAAGGAGCAGCAGTGCGCAGCACACGCTTCTTGATTAGACCGGGGTTCGAGCCCGTCACCACCAAATACGGAGGATGCGGAAAGGTCAAGGAATGACCACCGCATATCACGGAGCAATATGGCCTTAGTTGCTAATGCTCCTAAAAACAAACAACAACAACATCATTTAATACGCCACGAATGGGGGGGGAAAGTTGAGATTTATTAATTTACAGCAAAATCTATTGTTTTATAAACTGGTGAGGACACAGCCAGACAGTTCGTCGTAAACACCAAATTGAATGTCAAGTTGGGTTCGGGCCAGAGGCGTGAATAACTGCTGTCATCTGAGACTGTACAAGTCTTCTCATAAAAGCTTCTTTTGCAAGAGACTGCAGCGCTCGGTAATTATCAGCATCCTGCACAAACACTGACTCTTGACCAGTGGAAAGATTAGGCACTGCTTCCCTACGCTCTAGAATCCGTATAGTTTGGGCATGAATACAGTACATGTTGCTAGTCTTCAACCTGTCCACACTGACATAGATCTGTTGTTGACAACCTAAATTTATATAATTTCATGTTCATCGAACCGTGACCATTCAGCAAGTATGAAGTAAACATATGCATACTGAACCAGACATTCATCTTCTTGTTCATCAATGGGTAGGCCTCGGGGAAGAATTTTCTCGTAACACAGCCAACTGATGAAGTTAAGCAAAGTGTGTTAAATGTCTAACGGCACCAGGGGTTCCCCCCCATCTCCGCGTTGCTTTCATTGTGAGTGTACGAATTCACTGGGAAGGCTAGAGATTTAAGTGTATGGATCATGTGAGTGTATTGTGTTATGTACCGTTGTTCTTCTGGCCATTTAGCCGCTGGATCCCAGCTGAGGCCCAACGTTGCCCGCACTTCGCCCCGTGGAGGCAGACCAGGTAACCACTAGTTTAAATTTGCACTCTGGCAGGTCCTGCCACCTAGTTTCCTGGGATTTCAGTGGCTAGGACCTTTTTTTAAAAAAAAAAAAAAAAAAAAAAATTTGCATGGGAATATTGCGCTAGAATTAGAAAAGCCAAAATGGTGGGCGAATAGCGTAATTTAGACACGGTTATTTTTGGCGTATGGGGCATTCGCTTGCATACAGATAGAGTTGGGTAGGGAGAATGAAGACTGGAGGGATAAAGACAGAAGAATGGGGTCAATAGGGGAGACGACCCCAGGTGGAATCAGTGTGGCATGCCCATACCCCACCAGAGGGAAGAGTGGGGTCGGCAAGGAGTGGAGGAGACAGGAAGCCATCACCTCCCCCCGCCGGGGTAAGGGAGAAGAAAGGGCCGAACAAGGGAGCCGGCTCAGATCACTAACATGGCGTGTATGTAGCAAAGCTGTGGCTTCGTCAGGTCCATGACAGTGTACAGTCCATTAGTTGGTCAGTGTTGGGATAGGATCTCATCCACTGCTGTTCCAATAATCAGGGTGTCAGTGTGAGATGGTGTCACTAAGGGGATATAGGTCTCATCCAGTAAAGTCCTAGTCATTGTTGTCCGTTTCAGTTGTCAGAGTTCCAGTGTCAAGTTTGGGGAAGTTGTGGTAATGCTCGTAGTCTGCCGAACAGTTCGTGTGCAAATTTCGAGAAGGCTCCATAGTACTCCTCCTCCGACAGTACAAGGTGTTCCCGATCCTTCGGGTTGAAACTTTTTTGTTATAAAGTAACATCTTATATCATCAAAGAGGGGTCATTCATGCATCAGATGTGTCCATGTCTGATTTTCACCGCAGTGGCATAGTGGTGATTGTTTTATTCCGAAGGTCGAAAGTTTGGCATTAAAGGAACCATGTCCCGTTAGAAGGAAGGTGGTGTAGAGCCGTGGTGAGAACCAGGCCGGCTGGTGGGGGTAGACTTGGGTAACGTCCAGGATAAATTTCCGGGTTATGGCGCCTTTAGTTGATTCTGACCATCGGGACTGCCAGGTTTGCCGGAGATGGTTGATAAGACGTTTTTTCTCTATGTTGCTGTTGTTGGCTGGATCGGTAGTTAAGCAGTGCGTTAGTAATTGGTAATAATTCACCATTGATAACATTGTACATGGATAGCCAATGTGATACGTCTGAAAAAATAATCGCCGGATTTTTTTTTTTTTT
Organism: Mastigoproctus giganteus; assembly: GCF_048544385.1. Taxonomy (NCBI): domain Eukaryota; kingdom Metazoa; phylum Arthropoda; class Arachnida; order Uropygi; family Thelyphonidae; genus Mastigoproctus; species Mastigoproctus giganteus. The sequence continues at coordinate 138,922,203 of NC_143575.1, forward strand.
TTTTGGTCCAATTTTCATGAAATTTAAGATTGATTGACCAAGTTCTTCTAAAAGGCAAAATATAAAATTTTATGAAAATGCGTCTATTAGGAGGAGTCGAATTATTACATAAAGACGGAAGGATATGGTGAAGACAATAGGCGCTTTATGCATGCATTAACATACCTAAAAAAAGTAAAAGTTCATTTAAGTTTTTTTTTTTTTTTTTTAATTGACTTTACTACTTTGGTGTAAACGATGCTGATATAGACATTACGACGGATGTCAAAAAAGATTTAATTCAGTTTCCTCCAGTCTTTTCATTATACTTTCGTCATTTGTTCTTGTTCTGTACTCCGGCACGTCCACTAGGTCAAGAGGAGTTTACATCTAATTATTTTTACGATGAATATAATCTTTAACCATATTTAGCAGTCACGTTGTGACAGTATAGCAGCTTCCATGTACAAAGCTGAACAGGAACATTCTGGACTAGAAACGTTGTCCGTCCTGTACCTAGTATATAGCCGACCGGGCTAGCCGAGTGGGTAAAGCACCTGCCCGGCAACCCAAAGGTCGCGGGTTCGATTCTCGCCTCGGGCTTGGATCAAAGTACTGCAAAAACCTTGGGAGGTGCAATATGGCCACAGAAGCCGATGCGCCAACAACTACCAAATCAAAAAAAAAAAAAAAAAAAAACCTAGTATATTTAAGAGTATATTTTAATAGCGTAGTTATTGGCCCGCTTCGCGAGCACCCTGTGAAATACGGCCACGGGGAACCTTACTGGCTACTCTACCCTGAATCCACCATGGAAAACTTCACCGGCTGCCCTATCCTGTTTCCGCCTTGGTGGTTTAACTATTTGTCACGCGTTTTGGCTCGGGACAGAAAACACGGTTACCTACCTAGTAACCGGTAGGCCCACCTTTCTCCCGAATAAGGGCAGTTACACGGCAAGGCATTGAGTCCACTAGTTTACGAAAGCTTTCCACAGGTTTTCCCATCCATGCTTGCTGCACCACTATCCATAATTCCGTCTCATTCCTGGGTGGAGGATCCAAAGCTCGAACGAATCTTTCCACAGTATCCCAAAAATTCTCCACAGGGTTCATTTTCGATGAACGGAGAGACCATTCCATGGCTCTGTGGGGAGGTTCATTGTCCTTCTGGATGCAAGTTTGACCATGAAGGGATGCAGATGTTCTGCAAGGATGGACACGTAACCTGGACAGTTCAGAGATGCGTCTAGATGTACCAGAGGTCCCAACGTGTGCCAGTTTAACACGCCCCAGGCCATTCCGACCGTCCATCTACCTGAACAGTTCCTTGTTAACATGACGGGTGCATAGCTTTGTGCAGTTTCCGCTAGATAAGCACCCTCCCGTCCGCTCGAAATAACTGGAAACGGGACTCATCAGACCAGGAGACCCGTCTCAAATCATCCAAGATCCAGTGCCAATGTTCTTTTGCCCAGTTGAGGCGTAGAGTCCTGTGTCGTGGTGTTAGCAATGGGGCTCTGGTAGGTCGTTGGCTCCCATAAACTATTGCGGCTAATGATCGCCTGATGGTCTTGGTGGATACACTTGTGGCACCTCGCTCGTTGAAGTCAGCGGTGATTTGTGTCCCTGTCGCTCTCCGGTTAGCTGAAACATTCGAGACAGAGGTCGACGGCCACGTTCATCCATCACCTTCCTCCGCCTACAGCGCTGTCCACGATGAGAAGTTATTCCGGAAATAGCGTATTCCTGATAGTGCAATTTCTGTACCACCTCCACGATAGTGACCTCTTTCAAAGTCTGTTAACTCAAAACGTCTATCCATACTGACATCGAATTAGCGTCTACGTGAACGCAGTGTACCTATATACCTGCCAAGCGGTGGGTTCGTCCAGTAGCGAGAGGGGTGAGAGCGTCGCGTTGCCCAAGAACCAGGTATCCCATGAATTCTGTCCTTTCAGTGTATACTGAAAGAATTTCAAAAGATCTAATGTTGGGAGGACGTAGTTAGCTAGTCTCAGATGTGGTTCGGTCAATTTCTTTTTCGACTACTGTTTGGGAACCATTTGATTCCAAGCAGGAGAATGGCTCTCTGAGTTATTTGCATATTGTGCTGGTTGCAACTCGGCCCGTGAACACGCAACCTACACACGTATTACATAGTGCATGCATATTAGAAGAGTGCTTGATTAAGTACTAATTTTGTATCCGTTATCCCATTCGCTGTATGAACACACACACACACCTTTCTGCAGTATATTTTCTGTCATTCTGTGAACATGAAAAGAAGTAGTTAAATTCACATAACTCCACCTATATTTATAGAGGGAGTCTTTAAAAAATGTATTTGGCAATTAAATGATTATTCTTAAATTTATTTATTTATTCAGTGATTGCAAGTTACAATCGCCCTTGAACCGTGTTCAAGCCAGAGGGGTATATTTACAATACAGATAATAAATTTACGAAAATATTTAGTTTATTATAAATAGAGGAGATAGATAGATAGATATATTAATATAAAAAAATTTTGTTCTTCATTGCTGAGGATCATTCGCAACACTAAAATTTATTAACTTCGCACCCGTACGCCGTGATGAAAACTCATAGTAACTAAAAGACGATGGGTTCCAGCTAGTGTTGTGACTCAGTTCTTTGTTGGTAAGTAATCTTTCTGCACGCCTTATTGGAGCATAGTTTTTCAAGGTTAACCTGAAACCAGTTTATCATTTCTATGGTATTTAGTGGGAACATCCTGTTTACTTTTCAATGAGATTAGATTGGAGCGAAGTGGCCTAATTTGCAGACTTCATGATTGTCTCTGATTTCGTGGGTGCGAGATGCCTGTAAGTACTGGCGCGTCATATCTACCTGTCAATAGCTTGGCCAGGATATGAATATTTTCCCAAATAAATATCCAAGATGTCCACTATATTTGCATACAAAGTGCCTCTGGAGACAGGGAAGGGGAACTGGAAGAGCTTGTTTAGCCACCTAAGTATCGAATGATGTGGTTACAAAGGAACTGGATGCAAAAAATAATTTTGATATCATATATTAGGATTTCAGGAAAGCTTTTGACACTGTTGCGCATGGTAGAATATTGTACAAATTTGAGCAGAATGGTATTAAGGGTAAGTTGCTACAATGGATAAAAGGATGGTTGAGTGGGAGAAGACAGAGGGTGGTAATTAATGGGTGCTGCTCTTCGTGGACTAATGTTATTAATGGAGTCCCACAGGGTTCGGTGTTGGGTCCTCTGTTTTGTATCAATGATATTGATGAAGGTATATCAGGCTTGGTGTCGAAGTTGGCAGATGACACAAAGGTTGGCAGGGTTGTTAATGACAGTAATGGCAGTGTACTACTGCAACAGAATCTAGATAATTTGGGCAAATGGGCTAAGAAGCGGCAACTGACCTTTAAACTTGACAAATGCAAAGTACTGCATATGGGTAGAAGTAACCCCAGCGAAACGTACCAACTGTGTGGTACTGAAGTTTTCTGAGCAATGCAGACAGGCTGCCAGGGCAGGAAATGGGGTTTTGTCAATGATATATAGGAATTTTGCTAGCAGGGAAAAGGAGGTGATTGTGCCTCTGTATAAGGCAATGGTCAGGGCCACGCCTTTAGTACTGCGTACAGGTCTGGTGGCCTCATTTTAGGAAGGATGTAGATTTGCTTGAGCGTGTACAGAGAAGGGCAACAAGATTGGTGAGGGGAATGAAGGGTTCCTCTTACCAAGAGAGGTAAGTTCTGTAAATTGCAGTGGCTGGAGACTAGGCACCTGCGCGGTGATCTGATTGAGGTGTATAAGGCCTTGAATGGGTTGAGCACGCTGAATTCTGATGGGATCCTTCCACTTGTTCAGATTACTAACCTAAGGGGGCATAAATTCAAATTAAGAAACGACAGATATAGAATAGATGTGCGGAAATTTGCCTTTAGCCAGCGGGTGGTTAATTGCTGGAACTTCCATCTGTCGTTGTGGAAGTTGATAGGTTAAATAAATTTAAGGAGGAACTGGACAGGCATTTGGAGGGAATGGTGTGAATTTTTTTTTTTTTTTTTGGCTGATACTGCATAAGCTCACACACTTGCTTTCTTGCATCACATGCCACTACTACATGCAAGAGAAAAAAAGATTTGCCGAGAGTTTGGTTTGGTTACTTTAACAGACAGATTGAACTCACTGGGACAACACAATACAAATGAAAGGAAACCACAGATTTCTTCACTTTCAAAATCACTGTGCATTACAGAATTTTTTTTAATAATTTATTTTTTATAACAAAGTTTATATCTGTATTACTTCAGTAAATTACTATTTTAGTATTAATAGTGGAAAATTATGCAAGAAAGTAAGCTTATACAGCATCAGCCAAAAAAAAAACGATGTCTACATTGTTTGTGAGAAAATGCTTCATAAGTTTTAAACAGATGATTTTAAAAAACTTTTCACAACCCTTCTTAAGTTGGGGATTTAAGAAGGGTTGTTGCTCCTTAAATAAATTTAAAGAGGAACTGGACAGGCATTTGGAGGGAATGGTGTGGGTTTTTTTTTTTTTTTTTTTTTTTTTGGTTGATGCTGCATAAGCTCATACACTTGCTTTCTTGCATCACATGCCACTACTACTACTACTGTTCTATGTTTAGGAAGGTTTTAACGTACGTTTGAGGATCAGATGACCGAAGCGTATAGGACAACCGGAGCAACATACTTAACATGTATTCCTTCACCAGTTGAGCAATTTGAACTCCAGCCATTTCTTGTCTTGAGTGCCAGATGGCGGCTTGTGTTTTCTTCCTTGTGTTAGTGAAATGCACAGTGAAGGATTACTTGTTGTCCCAGGTAATTCCCAGATCCTTGTGGTGATCGACTTTTTGGATGGGTTGGTCATTTAAGAGTATGGTGATGTTTATGTATTTTATGCTTTCTAGAGAAGAAACATGGTTACTTTCGAGCCCAACCGAGGAGAGGAAGTTGGCCAGATAAGTTAACTGCCGTGTGGCTTGAAGAGCAACGTTATGCTCACCATCATTATTGCTGGATGGGAAGAACATTTTCAGGTGGTCTGCATAGGCTAGGATGTTATTGCAGGTTGAGAGGAAAGGATCAAGGGCTGTGGCAAATGGTGTCGCAAAGAGCACCCCTCCTTGGGGAACTCCTGTATTTAGTGTGTAATTGACGCTAAAATCTTCATGCTTTACTATTATGATCTCTCTCTCTCTCTCTCTCTCTCTCTCTCTCTCTCTCTCTCTCTCTCTCTCTCTCTCTCTCTCTCTCTCTCTCTCTCTCTCTCTCAGGCGTTGATATTATTATCAGTAGCCATATAGTGCAAGTTAGCCTGAGGCTTATGCTGCACGATTGAGAGAGAGAGAGACCAGCTCAGGACCCTGTGTGTGCCAAGCCCATACTCACCAGATGTGAGCCCCTGGGGTTAGCAAGGTTTTTCCCCCAGAACTGATTTTTCGTCCAGCAAAACACAAATCGACCATAGCACATGTGCAATTAACAGACATAAGACACACGCACAGCAGATTAACTTAATTGTTCGGGTGGCCTAAAAATAGTTTTTTTATTTTTATGATTCTTTCTGTAAGTAATTCTCGCAGTAGTGGGAGTAAGTTTAATGGCCAGAAGAACAACGATACACTACACTTACAAAATCCATACACTTTTAAATCTCTGCCCCTTACAGTAAACTGTCACGCCCACGATGAAAGTAATGCAACAGTAAGATTCCAGGAGGAGTTGGATTGCTATCCTGTCATAAGCGTAGATTTATATTATTTTAATAACTAATTATTTTTAAAATGTTTTTATTTCCAAAATTATCATGTTGCTATAGAATGTAATGATTTCAGCCGGTTTACAAACCGCAGGTCTTCTTTCACTCACATACATACACTGGTGTTCAAAACATAAGGACCAACACTATTTCTAAAGGGTACAACCAAAAAAATCTTTACTTGAGGTATTCTTTACTGATGAGACTAGATTCAGTCTCAGCAGCGATTCTGGACGTCAGCTAATCTGGCGAGAGGTTGGCACACGGTATCACCCCCCACAAACATCACTGAAAGGAATCGATATGGTGGTCGAAGTGTTCTCGTCTGTTGAGACGTTATCTTGACCACCGGACTTGACATTTATCAACACAGACCTTGACTGAACTGGACGGGACCTGGTCCCATGAGTGATATCCCAAATGGGAACACCAATATGACTGAAGACCAACCACAGCTTGCTGCTGGCCATCTTCGCTCTCAAACCATGTTCCCTTGCATGGTCTTATCTTTTCCCCTCTCCCCTGGCAGGGGAGGGGAGAGGACTGTCTTTTCCGTCCCCTCTCCTCCTTGCCACTCCTCTTTTCGCCTGGTGGGGCATGGGCCTGCCTCACTGATTATCTGTGGTCGCCTTCTCTATCGTCCCCATATTTCTCTTTCCCCCAGCCTTCTGTCTCCTCTCCCACTCTGCTTAATACGCTAGAGTATACCCCACATAACTTAAAATTTTATAACAACTAAATTTAATTGTGTTCACACTAAACTCATTTGGCATTTCTATTCAATCTTCTTAACCCCCACCGAGCGAGAATTTATTTTATTTTATTTATTATTTATTTTTTGTTTTAGGTCTTAGCCACTGAAACCTCAGGAAATTAGGTGGCAGGACCTGCCAGAGTAAATATCTAAATACTAGTGTACCTGGTCTGCCTCCATGAGGCATAGTGTGGACAGCGTTGGGCCCCAGCAGGTGTCTAGCGGCTAAATGGCCAGAAGAACAACGATACACTACACTACACTACACTACACTACACTTACAAAATCCATACACGTTTAAATCTCTGCCCCTTACAGTAAACTGTCACACCCACGATGAAAGCAACGCGGAGATGGGGGAAACTCCTGGTGCCGTTAGACACGAACACACTATACACTATCTTGGATGGATGTACACAACTCCAGATAGTGGAAGGCGGTACTGTAACCGGAGCACGCTACTGTACTGAGGTAATTCTTCCCCATGTGCATCTGTTCAGAGGTGCATTGGCCCCGAGTTCGTAGTTATGGATGATAATGCCACACCCCATCGCACTGCAGCTGTTGATATGCTTTTGGAAAATGAGGACATTGTTCGTATAGATTGGCCTGCCTGTTCCATCGAACACATTTGGGACGCTCTGGAGAGACGCCTAGCGGCACGTCCAAACCCACCAGAAAATGTTCACCAGCTGAAGATGGCGCTGACAGAGGAATCAACGATGTTACCACAAGAACTTATCAACAACATTGTTCTAAGTATGGACAGACGGTGCAAAGCCTGCATTGACATTAGGGATGGCCATATCTCCTACTGAGGACCACCTCTTCCCTTTGTTCCATCTTTGGCAATGATGCATCTGTATCATGGCAGCCAGTGCTCTGTTGCCATTTTTGAATGAAGTCTCTCCGTACCGTTTTGTTTCCGTTGTGTGTCGGTGTTGTTTCCTTCATTTCTGTACCTCACGAGGTTCCTTTGGTATGTTTTCCCATATCCAGGCCACTCCTATGAGAAGCTACAGGTGAAAACCTGACTGGTCCCTAAATTTTGCACACCAATGTAATAAGTTAAAACCTCAACACGTGCTAATGGTGGTAAAGATAGAGTTCAAGTTGGACGGAGCCTTCATTGCAATATCCACTTGCGGCGCTGCTGTAGTGGAATGGGGACATACACTGAGGGGACACTTTATTGGGTATAAAATTTACTTTATTTGGGTAATCACTATTAGGTAAGTGTACCTAATAATGAGTACAGGGAAGTCCTTTCCCCCCCCCTTAATTCTCCAGAACACTGGATTCGGCGTGGTGGACTCAGCGAGGTGTTGAAAGCGTGCCACAGTAATGCTGGTCCATGTTGATTCAATTTTACCTCACAGTTGTTGCAAATTGAATGGTTGCGGATCTCTAGTGCAAAGCGCTCACTGCCCTCATCGCACAGGTGCTCAGTTGAATTGATCTGTTGACTGAGGAGACTACCTCTTTGGGCTGTTGAGCAAAGCCAGTACTGCTACAATTGCGGCTTTGACATGGTGCATTATCCTGTTTGAAGAATCCAAACTTATTTTTAGGCCCCCCCCCCTTCAAATAGTTAAATTCACCTGCGTGCTGTGTGTCTTATGTCTGTTAATTGCGTGTGTTCTATGGTTTTGCTGGACGAAAAATCTAGTTTCTGGGGGAAAAACCTTGTTATGTACGCCTGAGACCGATTAACTCAGCCACGGAGTGAAAAAAAGGCCATTAAATTTTCTCGCGTCATCGACGGGATATGAACCCCGGGCCTTTTCCATCCGGTATGAGGGGACGATGGCGATACCACTGAGCTACCGAGCAGACCTGTTTAAAGAATCCATTCACACATGGATACACTGCAGCAATGAAGGGATGCAACGCTCTCGTGGACAGCACAGTTGATAGAATTGTCATCCACTCCCACGCCGAGTTTGAGTCCCGTCGATGACGTCAGGAATTTTTATGGGCTTTTTTCATAACTTGGCTGGGTTAGGCGGTCTCAGACAGGTTCTCTGTGGTCGATTTTCTGTTTGTTGGACGAAAACCCCTTCCAGCAAACAGAAAATCAACCACAGAACACATGCTATTTACAGACAGCATATATGGAGCAATATGGCTTTAGTTGCTGATGCTCCTAAAACTCTATTACAACAAGGGATGCGCCTGATTGAAAACATTTTCGCGATAACCTCTGATATTGTTGGGATATCAGAGACGTGGTGTCACACAGATATAAAGAATGCAGAACTGGAATTTGTGGGTTGGTCACTCACACACTAGCAAGGTTTTTTGGATTTATTGGATGATTGTTTTCTACATCAGCATGTTCGGGAGGCAACTAGAGGGAGTAATACTCTTGATTTGATTATCAGTAGTGATTCTTCATGCGTTAAGAAACTGCAGATAGAGGATAAATCCCACTTCAGCACACAGTGATCACTGCCACTGGTGGCAGTGATCACTGTGTGCTGAAGTGGGATTTACTCAAAGAGGTAACTGCCGTCAGGGGTAAAGGGAAGGGTTGTTGCTTTCGTAAAGGCGACTACGATGGACTGAGACAGTATTTAAATTCTATACAGTGGGACCAACTGATGATGTTACCAACAGTAAATGCAAAATGGGAAGCATTCAAAGAACTTATCTTGGAAGCTACTAGGCTTTACATACCAACTAAGAAATATTGTTCAAGGTAAATGCAGTAAATGCAAAATGGGAAGCATTCAAAGAACTTATCTTGGAAGCTACTAGGCTTTACATACCAACTAAGAAATATTGTTCAAGGCCTAAATGGATGTCATATGAACTAATGAGACATATGACAAAAGAAGAAAAATGCTTGGGATACATATAAATTAACATGTGACACAAAGCCTATGATAGAGATAAGTTGATCTATAACCAAGTTACAAAGGAGGTTAGGCAGGCGAAGGCAGATTACGAGAAATCTTTGGCAAAAGATGCAAAGAAAAACAGAAAAGAGTTCTTTTCTTATGTAAACTCTAGAAGGAAGGGGATGAATCAGATTGGTCCACGATATCGATGGGTCAACTGTTGATGATCCTTCTCAGGTAGCTAACAAACTAAATGAATATTTTGCATCGACATTCACACATGAGGAGTTATTCATCGAGGGGAATGCCAGAGGTGTATTCAACTCTAGCAGTAAACTAGATAATCTTGTAATAACTGAGAATAAACTGGAGGAGAAATTGTTGAAGATAAACACAAGAAAGGTACCTGGGGTGGATGGGATCTATCCAGTTATATTAAAGGAGGCAACAAAGTAGGTAAGCAAACCCTTAGCCATAATTATGAGAGCTTCCTTGGGCTCAGGGGAGGTACCCATGGACTGGAGATGTGCAAATGTGACCCCAATTCACAAAAGAGGATCAAAGGCTGACACAAATAATTATAGACCTGTGAGTTTAACTTCTGTTCCAGGAAAATTAATGGAGGCACTAGTTAAAGAAGCACTGCAGGATCATCTAGACAAGACTTCAGTTATAGCTCAGACACAGCATGGTTTTGTTAAGGGGAAGTCTTGCCTGACCAATTTGATTGGATACTATGATGCAGTCACAAAAGAACTGGATGCAGGGAATAACTTTGATATTATATACTTGGATCTTAGAAAGGCTTTTGATACTGTTGCACATGGAAGACTGCTGAACAAATTGGAGAAATGTGGCATTGGAGGCAAATTGCTACTTTGGATAAAGGGATGGTTGAGGGGGAGAAGACAGCGAGTGGTAATCAATGGACACTGCTCATCGTGGACTAATGTTATTAGTGGAGTCCCTCAGGGTTCAGTGTTGGGTCCATTATTATTTTCTGTATTTATAAATAATAATAATAATGGTATATCAAGCTTAATGCCCAAGTTTTCAGACGATACAAAATGTGGTAGGGTTGTTAAGGACACTACTGAGGCTATGCTGCTGCAACAGGATCTGGAAAGGTTGAGCAGATGGGCTGAGAGGTGGCAAATGAAGTTTAACATTGACAAATGTAAAGTACTACATATGGGAAACAGCAACCCCAGAGCAACGTATCAACTCTGTGGTACTCAGTGGTAGAGAATGAAAAGAAAAGGAACTGGGGGTAATTGTGCAGGCAGATATGAAGTTCTCTGAGCAGTGGAGACGGGCTGCAAGAGTAGCTCATGGTGTCTTATCAATGATATACAGGAATTTTTCTAGCAGGGATAAGGAGGTGATTATTCCCTTATATAAGGCAATGGTCAGGCCACACCTTGAGTACTGTATACAGGTCTGGAGGCCTCATTTCAAGAGGATGTAGAGCTGCTGGAACGAGTACAGAGAAGGGCAACAAGGTTAGTGAATGGAACAAAGGGGTGCTCTTACGAAGAAAGGCTTAAGTTTTGCAAATTACATTGTCTGGAGACTAGGCACCGGCGAGGTGATCTGATAGAGGTGTATAAAGCCTTGAATGGTTTGAGCATGCTCAATGCTGATGGGATTCTGCCTCTTGCTCAGAATAATCCCCTGAGAGGGCATAAATTCAAATTGCGGAAAGACAGATGTAGGATAGACGTGCGGAAATTTGCCTTTAGCCAGCGAGTGGTTGGTTGGTGGAACAGACTTCCATCCCTTGTTGTGGAAGTTGATAGCTTAAATAAATTTAAGGCTCAGCTGGACAAGTATTTCAAACGAACGGAGGGGTGAAGTGGAAGTTTTTTTTTTTTTTTTTTTCTGGCTGATGCTGCATAAGCTTGCTTTCTTGCATCATATGCCTATGCTAATACTAACATCCAAATATTGCTCCATTTGTATCACTGGGTATCAGACAGGTCTTAGTAGGCACCAAGAAAATTTTCTCTACGCTATTACATCGCCACAGCATTGTGGCGATGTAATAGTGTAGAGAAAAGCCTGCATTGTTGATGCCTGACATTGCGGATTCGTGGAAGTGCTGTTTTCGCCATATTATGATTCTTCCAACAATGTAAAACAGCAGGAACCAGGATTCGTTAGACCTGGCAACGTTTGTCTGGTGTGATCCTCCTTTCCAGTCGGAGTTTCTGAGACCACTGTAACCGCAACTTCTTGTGTGTATTTTTTTTTTTTTTTTTGCTGAGGAGTGGAGCCCAGTTCGTTCCTCGTCGGTTGCGATATCTCATCCCTGACAAAATACAGTACATCGAACTGTGCATTTTGAAATGCTTGTTTGATATTGTAGGTTGTTATTTGACAGACTGCAGCCTCGCTCTCTGTTACTCCGCACAAGTCTTGTCAGCTTCCGTTGGAATCTCGCATCAACGAACTGTTTCCGACTGCAAGATCTCCATGGCTTGATGTCATTTGATAGTTCTCGTGATATTCAAATCGTTGCGTCTGATGCCGCCAACCATGCCACGTTCAAAGTCACTTAAATCGCTGTCTTGCCCATTTTCAGATGCACCCATACGGCATCTCTGTATATCCGCTTTACAGTGCATAATACGAGCACTCTGTCACTGACAGAGCGCTCCATTTCATGAAAAGGGTAAATGTGCCTAATTAAAGTGGCCAAGCAGTGTACAACGGTGTAGAAAAAAAAACTGCATTTTTTTCTAGAAACGAAGTACACGACGTAAGTTAAGCAGAAATTTCGCACAAGATTCAGCGAACTGCACAGCAGCCATTTGATCAGCGAGTGGCATAAAACGTATGTCCCCTCTGCGTCACAGTAAGAAAACTGCTAGGCCTGTCTCCACAAAAATCAACTATCAGACCACCATAGGACTTGAAATCCTGGGCCCACTGCTCTGGAACGTGGTCCTGGACGGATTCCTCAACCTCTGAAATGCAACCTCCCATGCGTATGCGGATGACCTTGTCCTGACACTGGCAGAAAACTCCAGGGCACAGCTGGAAAACACAGCAAACCGGGCGCTCGCCACTCTACAACAATGGGCTGACGAAAATAACCTGAAGATATCATCCACTAAGACAAGCTCCATCCTACTTCGGGGAACCCTGGACACCAGGAGACCCCCCCCCCCAAATAAAAGTACAAGGAACCACCGTCAAGCTGACCACAGAAATGAAATTTCTTGGGGTTGTCCTTGATAGAAACCTATCCTTCACTCCCCATCTTAACTATCTCAGAAATAAAATCAGAAATTACTCGTCACTATTTGCAAGAATCACCCGCAAGGACTGGGGCATAAAGAAGAAAACCCTTGCTCTTTTTCACAAAACTGTGTTCCTGCCAGTCATCCTCTATGCCTCCGGTGTCTGGTACAAGAAAGCAACTAATAAAAGAAAACTAGAAACCATACAGAGGTACATCTTACTGACTATCTCACGAGCTTGCAAAACAGTGAGTACACACGCGCTTCAGGTGCTCACAGGTGCCCTCCCCTTGGACCTGGAAGTGATACGCAGTGGACTCCTCTACAGCCTTTCCAGAGGCATACCGGATACCTGCCTAAATTTCACATTAAATGTAGGCAGCGTACCGAAAATAGAGAAAAGAAGACTAACTGTACATCTTCAGCAAACCTGGCAAACACGGTGGCAAAACTCAACAAAAGGGCAAATAACGCGAAAATTCCTCCCAACTGTCTCGGCCGTATACCCAAAATACCCAAGCTGGCTCTCCCCAGGATTGCTGGCCACGTACCTCCTAACTGGCCACGGCGCCATCAGATTCAAACTAATGACCTTTGGACTGAGCAACACTGCCCTCTGTCATTGTGGCTTAGTGGAAACGTGGGAGCATTTTAATGTACCACTGCAAGCTTTATGAAGACCTCCGATGCCGACTAATTACAGAATTACATTATATACCAGAGAATCAAGAGGAACGCTTATTGGAGGAGGAGCACAGCTACAAAGCACTGGCAAACTTTGCACAAGATCTTTTTCACAGAAGGCATACTCTTCCGCCCCCACAGCCACAATAGCGTTTCTCAGGCCCACAATATATGACTTTGCAAACAACCATATAAGGTGCACGGACAGTCACCATCAAGACAATCCACAAAGGGATTGCATCCCAGGAAGAAACAGCATAAAAAAAAAAAAAAAACACCCGGACTCGACAAACTCGGATCCAACAAATGGACCCAGGATCCAATAACTAATGACCATGACTCCAGATAGAGACATAAGTACAGACTGGACTAAATACCCACAACTATGGACAGGACTAAGGCACCTGTCCTGCTGCCAAGTGATAACCACAGACAGGAACCTACACACGGATGGGACAACAAGGACCTGACTCAAGCAGACATGCAGCCGCAAGGCCATATGGCGACCTGTGCCGGCTCCCTTGCAGGGCACACTTTCCTCCCTTCCCTGGCAGAGGGGGAGGCGACAGCCTTCTTGTCGCCTCCCCCTTGCCATCCCACATCTTTCTCTCTGGTGGGGCATGGGCATACCCCACTGGCACATGCTGGGGTCGTCTACTCTATTGACCCCAGTCTTTCCTAGCTATTCCCCCCCCTAGCCTTCAGTCTCCTCCCCTCTCTATCTCTATGCCAGCGCAAGACTCACACCAAAATTCTAGCTTCTCTAAATTATTTCGCCCTCTCCTCGGCCATTAAATTTTCAAATGCAACCCCTTCAAACCGGGAAACATGTATGTGATCAACATACAACGTGCGAATTTTTTTTTTTTTTTTTGTTTTAAGGTCCTAGCCACTGAAATCTCAGGAAATTAGGTGGCAGGACCTGCCAGAGTAAATTAATTATAATACTGGTGTACCTGGTCTGCCTCCACGGGGCGAAAGTGGGGCAACGTTGGGCCTCAGTAGGGGTCCAGCGGCTAAATGACCAGATGAACAACGGTACACGACACTACATATGAACAATATCCATACACTTTTAAATCTCTGGCATTTCCAGCAAACTGGCACACCTATCACAATGTAAACAACGCGGAGATGGGGGAAACCCCTGGTGCCGTATGACCCTAAATACACTTTACATAGGACTTGAATATATTTCTAGAACATATACATGTTCTAGAAAACAGTGTGCCGAGTTTTACATAAGATGTTGCATCTAAAACCATACGAGTTGCAGGCATTTTTTGTAGATATGTGTTTTTTAAAATGGCGAAAATTAAAGAGCTGTTTAAATTGTGTTAATTGACGGGTGCACATTCAACGTCGCATGTTAGGTGAGTACACACGACGATAAGAGTGTGGGGAAGTGAAAAGCAGAACATGTTTCAGAACACTTTCGAGATAGGCTTAAAGTGAATGGTGTGTGCTGAAAATTGCAGAAAGGAGTACGGACTGTTCTTCACAAAAAGAACAATCACTGTTCCCTTGCAAAGGAGAAATTATGGAGAATCCTGTGATCTTGGATCTCAGAAAGTTAACAGTGCACTCTTCTGGCAAGATGGTGCACCTCCCTCGCTTCCATAATCCAAATAGCCTCAAACTGCACGCTCTACCCATCATTTCCATGTTGACTGGTAGGGCGAACAGTTCCAATTGTGTGTCCAGAATTGAATACACACCAGACTTTACACCACTGGCATCTGGGGTGTTACGTCAAAGATCAGAACTCTATAAGCTTTCTTCTTCCCCAACTTGCCGAACCGATCCAAACTACTTGAAGAGAAGATTCACTGCAGCGATTGACATAGTTTTACTAGCTACATTGCAGCACGATTGGAAAGAGGTTGATTACCGTTGGGAACTGTGCCGCATTACTGCTGGAAATCATAACCAAATGGATATATACTAATTTTCCCCAGTATGTTTCTTCTACATAAACGTAATAGTTATGACACCAAATGTGTGAAGCTGTTTTTGACTTCCCCTGTATAATTCATTTATACATTTATTTTAGTGTGTGTGTACAGTGGCAGACAAAAACTGCATCACTTGTGAATTTTGCGCTGCATTGTGGGTTGCAGAAATGTTCGAAATGAATTTGTTAGATGGGATATATATCTCTGCGAATGAAATCCAAATAAAACGACTCCACTTGATATACCTAATTGCCATAAATATCTTCCCAAAGGGTAAAATGCGTAATTAATGGAAATATGAGAAATCATGCAAATGGTAATCATAACTAAACATAAATTTTATTGTATTTACGTGTACAAACTGAAATGAAAAGTTAACGTAATAGTATTATGTACTGTAAATCAGCTAAATAACTCCTCAATATATTGTTCCACTCCGAGCTGCAATTACAGCCTTGCAACGATCTGGCATAGAGTTAATAAACTTCTGGATATACGGTTTGCCCAGTTTCGTAGTACCACACCCTTACAATGAAGCTGAATTTTACTTGTTTAGTTCTTCTGAGCAATTTTAGACGACATTATGTACCAGCAATTTTCAATAGAATTCATATCTTGATTGTTGCCAGACCAGTCCAACACTGTAACGCCTGCATTTCTGAGGTATATCTGCACCTTAAGGGGGAAAATATTGGTGTAAACATGTTTTAAACCTTGAGACAAAAAGACAAACTCGTCATTCAATCTGAATAGCATAAAACTTACCAATTTTGCTGTGTGGCAAGGTGCTGAGTCCTGTTGATAAATGCAGTTTTGGACGTCTGTGTGGTGATCCCTAATAACTGGTTTCAGGCGCTCCTCGAAGATAGCAGTATAGGTTTATGCATTCACCGTTCCGTTAATAAACTTAATTCGCCCTACCCCTTTGCTTGTTGTGCATCCCCAGACCATCTGACCGGCGGGGAACTTTACAGTCGGTGTTATGCCGTCAGGATGGTATGCTCCCGATTTTCGTCTTCTGACATTTCGCTTCCCATCCGAGATATGCTGGTTGAATTTCGATTCGTCAGAAAAGATGATAGCGTCCCATTGCTCTTTTGTCCATGAAACATGCGTTTTAGCAAGTCGCTTCTTCCTCATGTGTTGGGTCAACAAAGGCTTCTTCTAGTGCCGACAGGCGTGCAGACCACATTCCGAAAGCCATCTTTGGATAGTTTGCGCGCTGGTTTCAACACCAGAGGCCATCTCAAAGTCTAGTTTTAGATCAGGATCACTAGCATTCCGATTACGAAGGCATAGCCGTTTCAAATATCGATCTTGGGAAGGCGTAGTCACTCTCTTATGGTCTGATCCACGTCGTCTCTTCACATCACCGGTTTCACGCTTTAATTTCAGCACCCGAGATACTGTTGACTGGTGGCAGCCTATTTTATCAGCGATAGCACGTGTAGAAAGCGCTTCCTGGGACAGAGCAACAGCTACACTTTCTTTTCTTTGTGTCAACTGAACATATGGAGCCATGCTTACACCTCCACAAAACAGGATACTAATGAGCGTGTATACCCGTCCAACGCCGTATTTATAGAAACGACTGATGCAATAGAAGCGTTATCTGACGCAATACCTTTGCAACAAACAAAATTACTGTAATATCTTATACCTTTCACTGAAAATGTTATTTTTAAGGTGATGTAGTTTTTTATACAATTCAACCGAATTCACTATGCATTAGGAGAAACGGAGAGTGTCGATTTCGATCATCCTTATGCTTTGAGCTTTTTTTTTTTTTTTTTTTTTGTTGAGTATAATCACCACTGGCAGTGGCGTAGCTACCATGTAGGCAGGTAAAGCAATTGCCTCCCGGCGGCTTTGGCTGTCTCCCGTTTTTTGCAATTTTCATTAATTAAGTAGGGGCCCGAACATGTTCTTTGCCTCCCGGTCCGAAAAAGGGTAGCGACGCTCGTGAACACTGGCAACTACTGCCCATTATCCCAGGCACTCACATCTGGTGAGTATGGGCTTGGAAAACCCAGGGTCCTCAGCTGGATATCATCATTCTTCTCTTTCTTGCTTTCTTGGCGATTCCCTTCTCTCTCTCTCTCTCTCTCATGTAGGAATTGTGTTTTTTTTTTTTTTTTTTTTTTTTTTTTGGCTGGTGCAGCATAAGCCTCGGGCTTCCTTGCACCATATGGCTAATAATAATAATATCCGATCTCAGGCGAGGGTAGCATGGCTTTTCTCCCGGAAACTTGAGGTTTTGTCCAGCAAAACAGAAAATCGACCACATAACACGTGCAATTTACAAACGGAAGCAATATGGCCTTAGCTGCTGATGCTACTAGAACCAAACATTCAAAATTGGAAGGAGAGCATTTAAAATTGTAACTATACATCATTTAAAATTGAAAGGTAGCGTTTTTGAACACGCGAAATTAAGTCTTAGAATGTGATGCCATCGCTTCTCGTTTTTCAAAATTTCTGTAACATAACTTTGGGTAAGGGGAACCGAAGTACTAAATGGAGCCAGATATGTAGAAATATATTAATTCATAATACATTCCATCACACTAAATTAATTACAGTTACATTCAACTAATTATCAATGCGCTGTATCCCTGCAAAATTTTACGAAGTGCTAATGGCTTGTTCATTCGGCTCTTGCCACAGAATTTTTCAACATCCACGAAGTACAAAATGCAATTTATACAGAATATTACTCAGAATATTGACTACAGAAAAACTTTTTTTTGGAAATTTTTATAATTTTTTTTAAGCAATATTAAATTCATTTGTGAAATAACTTGTCAGTGGTAAGACTAACAGTATTCATCATATAGTGCAATGATGCCACAGGCTTTTGCTGCATTGACAAAAAAAAAAAAAAAAAAACCCAAGTAGATAAGAAAATACAAATTATATGCTTCTCTCCTCATACTATCCAGTTGACCTTGGAATTTATTCAAACTGTCAGCTTCAACTACCCGTGGGATTATGATCACTCTATCTCTAAAGAATAACGTTAGGTAAAAATCAGCGATATGATACCACAAACTTTCCTGGCTGCTTGTTTACACTGTTCAGAAAACTTCATATCTGCCTGTATTGTAATTCCCAGATTCCTTTCCTCCTCCACTGTTTTTAATTCAGCTCCACCAAATGTATAATTTATTTATCGTTGCTATTCCCCAAGTATAAGATCCTGCATTTAACAGAATTAAAACATAGCTGCCACTTCTCTCACCATCTCTGAAGTATGTTCAAGTCATCCTGAAGGAGCGCTGCTTGGCACTGATTAATGACTCTGCCAATCTTTGTCATCTGCAAATTTTCACATCACGCCTTCTATCCCGTCATTGATGTCATTTATGAAAATGAGAACCAATCCTTGAGGGACTCCATTCCATTAATTTCACATCACGCCTTCTATCCCGTCATTGATGTCATTTATGAAAATGAGAACCAATCCTTGAGGGACTCCATTCCTGACGTTACACCAACCTGAAGAATATCCATTAATCACAATCTTCTGCCTTGTAGCCACCCAGCAATCCACCTTAGAATCTTACCAGTAATCCCAACCTATTCAAGCTTATGCAACAACCTCTCATGAAGCACCGAGTCAAATGTCAAATGCTTTGCTAAAATCCAAATAAACTACGTCGAAATTATTCCCTTAATCCAGCTCATGAGTAACTGTGTCAAAACCAAGTCACGTTGTGTGTCCTTCGGAATGCCATATCTACCTAAATGTCCGAATAATCTCTTAATCAAATTTATAAGATTTTTCCTATCCCAGAAGTCAGACTAAGCAGTTTGTAGTTACCAACTTCACTCTTAGAACCGCTTTGATGAATTAGCGGTACATTGGCATTTCTCCAATCGAAAGGAATCTCACCTGAGTCCAAAGATTCCCTCATAATTAACCTCAATAGTTCAACACACTCAATTGGTTAGCTCAGATACCTGACCTTAATCCTATAGAGAACCACTAGGATGAACTAGATCAGGGGTTCCCAACCTGCGGGCCGGATCTGGCTTGCCAGACGATTTCATCCGGCCCGAAAGACTATTTCATCCGCCTCGTGAAACTTATTCTATAGAAATCTTTTTTGGTTGCTACATATCGTATATAAGGATATTTTTAATCAAAATATAATGTAAATGCGTCCAAATATATATATATATATATATATATATATATATATATATAATTATGAATAAAAATTAAAATTAAGTAAAGAAAGAAAATGGATTTGAATTTGAATAGAGATAAAATGGAATATCAATAATATGAATTATGGATCAGGGACACTGCAAGAGCAAAGGTACCCTACAACCATAATGTATATATAGAAAATTATTTTAATGTTATGTGCAAATCTTTAATTTAACTTATGCTAATAATGAAAATACCGTGTACCCTGGGAGCGATGTATGTTGAATAAAGGGGGGGAAGAACGGAAAAGAGTAACGTTATAAACAAAGTGCGAATTTTGAAAAATGTAAAATTTGAAAAGAACGAAAATAGAAATAGCAGATTATTGAAAAGAACGACCAAAGTAGAAATAGCATTGCAGTATCTTTCATAATTTCTGTGTCATCTTCAGAGGTCATCCACCTAAATTATGAAAAAGAACAGCAATACTCTTACTTCTGTTTCTGACATGTTCTGTATGTCAAAAAAAAAAAAAAAAAAAAAAAAAAAAAAACACGTGTACGCGAACACGTTGTAAAAAATAATTTAGAATATAAATTTTGAAAAAATTTATATTCTAATATATAAATATATACACTAATATATAAATATTATATATTCTAATATATATTATACATTCTAATATATAAATATATATATATATAAATATATATTATATAAATATATATAATATATAAATATATACAATTCTAATATATACACCTTCACTTACATTTTTTATATTTCTACTCGATTTTCACTTGCAATATATTCACCTTCTTATCCCGATATTGAAAATACAGTTTACTTCTGGTTGCGCATACACTTTATTTATTTTGTTGTCCTTTTAATTATTATTGTAACTTAAAATTTTAATTTTAATGTAATTTTTATGCAATTTATATGAATGGAATCAGGTAACTTTGACAAAATACTACATGGGCAGAGTAGGATAAACTTGACCCCGGGTACACATGCTCTGTACTGTACTCCGAAACACGAATGTAACTCTGAACATACACATTTAACACACACAAGTCAGAGCACATCAGCATATAATGCTTCTAACTTAGATAAATATGGGATCCATATACTTAAATTTAACACCTGCAAGAATAAACTTTGTTTAACCTGTCCCTGCATACACCCGCAACATATTACAAATGATGCATCAAAACCTACTTTTTGTAAAACTAGTAATGTTATATACCTCATAACCTGCAAAACATGTAATATAAAATACGTCGGACAAACCAGCAATAAGCTACACGTAAGAATTAATCAGCATAGATCTGACATCAATAACTACTTAAAAAGAAATATTAACAATATAGAACAAGAAATAGAATATATGCATTTTCAATCTCACAACTTCAACAATATATACATATCCATATTAGCACAGATTAATAACGCTAATATTAGAACTAAACAAGAGGAAATATTTATGTTAAAATTAAAAACATTATACCCATATGGTCTAAATAATAAATTCAACCATAAAATTATTACCAATAACTTAGCAGATTGTTGTATATATGACAAATTTAATATAATAAAGTTCCATAGGAACCCTCGCAAACGTACTCATAAATCTAAAAATACTAGCAACAAACACAGTAATATTTTAGGTGATTTCGAAGTCACACTTAAAAACTGGGATAAGAACATTATAAATGTAAATGATATACATAATTTACTTTTCAGTACTAAACACAGTATACTGAAAGCATTGCACAAATTCATACGCACTTTCAAATTCGAATCCAAACATCTCTTTCATATAATAAATGATATTTGTAAATTTAATCTTAAAAACATAAGCTCGACAACACATGATAAAGATTCTATTATTATTTTGAACTTCAACAACCATATCATGGATAACATAAATATCAGTAAAATTGTAAATCAGCATAATCATCTACTTCCAAATACTAGTCCCAGTCATATTAAAGTAAGATATAAGTATAATAAACCCTTTGGATTATTAGCTTGCAACTACAAATCTATAGCTACCAGTTTAACATCACATATAACAGACACCAATAACTGCGTTTGTCAACAAACCAACATGCAGCAATATATTGATCCAGACTATGGACACATCATTACAGGAAATCTAAACATAGTTACGGACCCAATGCTAAGACATGTACTATCACAAGGATTCAAATTCAGGCCGCCCACCAAAATAAACATAACCAACTTCAATAAGCAGCTATATCAAGACCTGTTAAACTACTGCTTCCATCTAGCCTACAAAAATAACGCGCCTAGAGAAGCATACCATATGTGGATTAGCCATACATTCGCCCTATTCAAACATAAATATGCATTACAGAGTTCAAATTTATATTTTCAGGGCACATACTATAACTTGACTGCATTAAAACAAAAACTGCTAGATTTTCACAAAAACTTCGTAATCACACCGGTAGATAAAGCAGCCAATAATTTTGCATTCATTTGCAAATATTTTTATACATATACTTTAACTAATGAACTTAACTCAAGCAATACCTACAAACCTATTTCCAGTACATGTAATATCATTACAAAAAAACTAATGGCCTTCAACAAAAAACTAAAGCTCAACTTAAATAATTACAGCTTACCTTACATCTACTTCATTCCTAAATTTCATAAAAAACCAACAGGCTTCAGATTCATAACCTCATGCAAAAATAGTTATGTACACAAATCAGGAAAAACACTTGAACGACTACTGCAACCACTGATGAATAAGATACATAACAGCAAAATCATAGGCAACAACCAACCTGTATTAAAATTTTTGCAAAGTAATACAGTCAATAATATTCAAACCTTTGATTTCCATAGCCTATTTACCAGTATCAATCAAACCAATCTCAAATTGGTACTCAAAGATATATATGATAAACATAAGAATTTTATTTCCTGCAACACCTATTACTGGAACAACATACTTAATTTATGTATTTCCAATAATTTCATATATGATGGCGATACAGTATATCACCAAACCAATGGAACACCTATGGGCAGCCCAGCCTCATGCATAATAGCCAACCTATATCTATACTGGTCAGAAACCTCATTTCCACAGGAACTAATACTATTTAGATATATAGATGACCTCATAGTAATTAACTGCCCGAATTTCATCCAGGATTATGCACATCTATACCCTAGCGAACTTGTACTAGAAAGAACTAACAATTCTGACACAGCAGCCCAATTTTTGGATCTAGACATCAATATAAAAAATGGTATAGCCTCCATCAATTTGTACAACAAACGTGAAGCTTTCAACTTTAGCATAGTAAACTATACACAATGGAATTCCAATATTTCCAAACAGGTACATGCTAACGTTATCTTAGCACAATGCATCAGAATTGCAACGATATGCAGCGACAAAACAACAGTTATTGATAACATCAGATCATTGTACAGTAAACTGACCAGAAATCTTTTTCCTATTAAATACCTGCGTCATCATATCAATAAAGCCCTTAACATATTAAGGCACAAAAACTTAATAGATATCAATATAAACAGCATTATTAGTTTATAACTAATAATTACTCCCATACGCATCAAGTTTGTAAATAGTGTAAATACAATACACTAGGCCTCTTTGGTGTCTTACGGTCTGGAAAACTTGTACCCACCGATTGGTCTAACATAGTGTATTACCTTGTAATTATCTTGTAATTAATTTTGATTATATCTTGATTTATTTATCTATTTATTTGTTAATTGTAACTTATATATATCTTACACTTTAACACAACTGACTTAAGTACATGGTGCACCTACTCTCGGACAGTCGTTCAGGGTCCTAACTATAGGAACGGGTTTGCAACCCCGAACTACCCTAGCCCAACTTTATATCCCTAATTTCATCATCTTTTTGCTTTACTAAATTCTACATTTTATACTCTGTGAGCGATTAGTGTAACGAAAGCAATATCAGAGTACTATTTTTCTCACTATACCAAATCATAATTTTTCGCCTTAACAAAGTTTAGCTACTCTACTGCTACTTTGTAAGCAATTATATTTCTTTGCTATCCCGAAAGTTTGAGTATCATGTACTTAACTTGAACCTAGCGTAGCTCCACCGCTTACGTAAATTACAAAATATACATACACCAAAATTCGTCTAACGCTAGGTGCCGCTAGCGTTTCTTCACATATATACACTGTTTAGCCTCCGGCTCTTTCTTTTTTGTCGACCGGTCACGTAGCGGTAAGTTATTGACATTCTTGTCATTCTTGTCAATCGGACACTCGTTTCCTTTGTCTTCTCTTTTTGGCGGGTTACTTACTTCTGTAAGGTCATCCATGTTCTGTATGTTATACTTTGGAATAATATTTTTGCTTAACTTGTATTTTATTTTTTCAAAATTTATATTCTAAATTATTTTTTACAACGTGTTCGCGTACACGTGTTTTTTTTTTTTTTTTTTTTTTTTTTTTTTTGACATACAGAACATGTCAGAAACAGAAGTAAGAGTATTGCTGTTCTTTTTCATAATTTAGGTGGATGACCTCTGAAGATGACACAGAAATTATGAAAGATACTGCAATGCTATTTCTACTTTGGTCGTTCTTTTCAATAATCTGCTATTTCTATTTTCGTGCTTTTCAAATTTTACATTTTTCAAAATTCGCACTTTGTTTATAACGTTACTCTTTTCCGTTCTTCCCCCCCTTTATTCAACATACATCGCTCCCAGGGTACACGGTATTTTCATTATTAGCATAAGTTAAATTAAAGATTTGCACATAACATTAAAATAATTTTCTATATATATATATATATATATATATATAATTTTGTAACATTGTTGCAACCCTATGCGCTTTCACTTGGCAGCAGTGTTTCTTGCGATGTCGGAAATCCCAACAGTGCGAGTGCCCAAGGCTATAAGTTTATAGCCTCGAGTATTTCCGGCAAACACGAGTTGTGAAATAGTAAAATTAAAATAAGCGACTGTTAAAACAATTGCTAAACACTAATCTAAATATTAATCAAGTAAGTATTAGTGAAAGAATTGTGTGCAATTCGTTCTTTGCAGTTTGCAATGAAAAGACGAGTACACGTATTAATCTTTCTCCTGGTCAGCTATTTTCATTCAGACCGTAGTCGTCGGGCCGCTGCACCGATTATCATGCGAAACAACTTATTAGTGCTATTTGTATAAATGTATATTATTTTTAATTTTATTTAACTTTGAATTTTTAATTTTAGCGAATCAAGATGTCAAGGGAAAGAAAAATTGATTCCGAATGTCGTGTCTTCAATGAACTTTGGTCGAGTAATTATTTTATAAGGGACAATAACCGATGTACCTGCCTTATATGTAAGGAAGCAGTTTGTTTTGAAAGAATATAATTTGAAACGGCATTATACGACAAAACATGCCTCAACTTACGATAAACTTCAAGGAGAGTTGAGCTTTGATTTCAAGAGGCAACAACAACAGATGACATGTTTCACTAATCAGAATTTAAATTTAATTAGAGCTAGTTTGCGAGCATCTCAAATCATTTCTAAAGAAGGGGGGCTATTACTGATGGCGAGTTTGTGAAAAGAGTGTGCCTATCAATTGCAGAAGAAATATGCCCTGATCAAGTTAAGCACTTCGCTGCTATAAGTTTATCAGCATCAACTTTAGCAAGAAGAATCGAAGACTTATCTGCTAATGTTAAAGATCAGCTGAAACAAAAAGTTACAGATTTTATAAATTTTTCGATTGCAATTGATGAAAGTGAAGATATTACCAACACAGCACAGTTACTCATTTACATACGCGGTATAAATCAAAATTTTGAAGTCATAGAAGAACTGGCTGCACTTGAACGCTCGAAGAATAGAACCTCTGGTAAAAACATATTTTTATGGCGTATCAAAAGTGTTTGAAGACCTGCAGCTCGATTGGGAATTGTTGACAGCAATTACGACCGATGGTGCAAAGAATATGGTTGGAAAAAATATTGGTTTCATCGTCCATGTTAATAAATATTTTATTCCAAAAACATCGAAAGACCTATGCAATTTCATTGTGTTATTCACCAGCAATCGTTGTGTGGTAAATTTGTCTTTGAACTCAATCATGTCGAGTATAATTAGTACTGTGAATTTTATACGCAAAAATGGCCTGAACCATCGTCAGTTTAAAATTTTCTTGGAGGAGATCGAAAGAGAATATGGTGATTTGTTGTATCATACGGAGGTGCGATGGTTGAGTCGCGGTAATGTGTTAAAAAGATTTTTTTCAACTCAGAACCGAAATAGACATATTCATGGACGAAACATTAAAACCAGTCCCAGAGTTAACAGATTCTAAATGGTTATGGGAACTTGCATTTTTAACAGATATTTGTGAACATTTGAATAAATTTGAATAAAAAACTTCAAAGTCGCGATCTACTTGTAAATGACTTGTTCTACAATATTAAAGCATTTCAGACAAAATTAGAATTATTTAAAAATCAAATTGAACAAAATAATTTTTCCCATTTTCCAATTTTGTCCGAAATCTTGAATTATTGATGGAAGCATTTGTTAATCGATTTGTTGATTTCGAAAACAATAAAAAAAATTATTTACATTATTTCAGAATCCATTTGATGTAAATGTTTCACAAATAGATAAAGATCTACAATTTGAAATCATAGATCTTCAAAGTAACGATAACCTGAAAAAATTATTGAAAAATGAAACATTAACTTTTATAAAACTTGGACAGAAAATGAATTTCCAAAATTAAAAAAAATTAGCAAGAAGAATAATTTCTATTTTTAGTAGCACTTACTAAAAACAAAAATATTCAAAAATGAAATATATAAAATCTAAACATCGATCAAGAATGACAAATGAACATTTGCAAGACTTTAAGGTTGGTAACTTTTTTTTTTTTGGCTGATTCTACTATTAAACCTAACATTTCAATTATTGCTAAATCAAAACAACTACAAACATCTCATTGATTTGCTATTTCTGTAATATCAAATGTGATTATAATAATAAAAATTGTGATTTTTTAATGACTGTCTTTATTTACAATAAATATCCTTTGTTTATAATTTTTTAATAGTTTTTCCATCTTGTACACCCCGTTTGACCGTGAAGTCGCTAAAATTGCGTTTTTTGGTTTACAGTGTTTTTAGTCGTCAAAATTGCACCGACTCCGGCCCGGTTAATATGAATTTTCTATGTGGCCCTTCGATGAAAAAGGGTGGGGACCCCTGAACTAGATCATCAGGTTTGTGTGAGGCGAAACTGCCCATACAGCTGAACTGGTCCCATCTTTGAATGCTTAATGGCCAAAAATATCAGAGGATATTTACAGAAAACTACTTCAGAGTTATTCCACAGACTAGAGGCTGCCATAAAGGCTAAATTTCAGCATATTTTATTAGTTTTCCTGTAAATAAAGGTTATCCGTAAATATGCAGTGGGAATTTTAATGGTAGAGCAGTGTATATAAGGTGTTCAAAATTGTATGGAATGAACACAGATATTCTACACAGTTGGAACAAAAAAAAAAAAAAAAAACACGTTCTTCTATATTACCTCAGGGGCTCACATCTGGCGAGTATGAACTTTACAAACCCAGGGTCCTGAGATCTCTCTCTCTCTCTCTCTCTCTCTCACACACACACACACACAGTAACTCGGGAATTTTTTTTTTTTTTTTGGCCGGTGCAGCATAAGAATTGAGCTTATTTGCACTATATGACTAATAATATACTGTATGTATATATATATATATATATATATATATATCTAAAAACTGTTATTTAAGCGATATAAAGTCATAACAGTCATAAATTGCAAAACTGTGTAACAGCAAAAGATTTTTGCATCCAGATTGTTCATAAAAATATGACTGTAAAACAGGCTATAAGCAATGCAAAACGTTTGTACAAACATCAACACGAGTAGTGTTTTACTACATCGAATCATAATTTCTGTTTATGGCGTGTACATTTGTCTTGTCACTTTTGCGCATGGAAGATTACTGTAAAAATTGGAGCAGTATGGTATTAAGGGTAAGTTGCTACAATGGATAAAAGTGTGGTTGAGCTGGATAAGACAGAGTGGTAATCAATGGACGCTGCTCTTCGTGGACTAATGTTATTAGTGGAGTCCCAAAGGTGTTTTGTATCAATCAATATCATTTATCAATGATATTGATGAAGGCATATCAGGCTTAGTATCGAAGTTTGCAGATGATACAAAGGTTGGCAGGGTTGTTAATGACAGTGTGCTACTGCAACAGGATCTAGAAAATTTAGGCAGATTGGCTGAGAAGTGGCAACTGAAGTTTAACATTGACAAATACAAAGTATTGCATATGGGTAGAAGTAACCCAAGAGGAACGTACCACCTATGTGGTACTACACTTAGGGTGGTAGAAAATTAAAAAGACCTGGGAGTGATTGTGCAGTTAGATATGAAGTTTTCTGAGCAATGCAGACAGGCTGCCACTAAAGGAAATGGGGTATTGTCAATGACATACAGGAATTTTGCTAGCAGGGAAAAGGTGATTATCCCTTTGCAAACAGCAATGGTCAGCCCACGCCTGGAGTATTGCGTACAGGTCTGGAGGTCTCATCTTAGGAAGGATGTAGAGTTGCTTGAGCATGTACAGAGAAAGGCAACAAAATTGGTGAGGGGAACATATGGATCCTCTTACCAAGAAAGGCTTAAGTTCTGCAAATTGCAGTGACTGGAGACTAGGCACATGCGAGGTGACCTGATTGAGGTGTATAAGGCCATGAACGGGTTGAGCACACTGAATTCTGATGGGATTTTTCGTAATGGGTTTCATGACACTTAAGGGGGTATAAATTCAAATTGAGGGAATAGATGTTCAGAAATTTGCCTTTAGCTAGTGGGTGGTTAATTGCTGGAACAAACGTCTGTCGTGGAAGTTGATAGCTTAAATAGATTCTAGGAGGAACTAGACGAACATTTGGAGCGAGTGGATGGGCGAAATGAGAAGGGTGTGTGTGTGTTTTTGGCTGATTCTATATAAGCTTGCTTTCTTGCATCATGTGCCAATGCTAATCTATCCATAATACATTGTTTTATTACGGGCGACAATCCCAGGGGCTTTCATCTGGTGAGTATGGGCTTGGCACACCCAGGGTCCTCAGCTGGATATCATCATGATTCCTTTCTAATTTTTTTTCTCTCTCTCTCTCTCTCAGGGTAACTTGGATTTTTTTTTTTTTGGCATGTGCAGCATAAGCCTCAGGCTTCCTTGCACCATATGGCTAATAATAATAAAGTGAAATAAACTCAAAAATCAATTTTTCATGTTTGCTAAATTACTTCTTTTGCGCTCAAAATTACGAACTTATTTGTCAATTGCCAACATATATTAACAGTGGCCGCAGGCAGAGGCAAAAGTGATTCTTTCACTGCTTCTATTAGAATGAGCGAGCAGCAGCCTATAAAGCAAGCTGCTGGGATTCATCGTGGAACAAGTAAATACATGGGGATAGAGTGGTAATCAATGGACACTGCTTTTCGTGGACTAACGTTATTAGTGGAGTTCCCTGGAGACTAGGCATTTGCAAGGCGATCCGATTGAGGTTTATAAGGCTTTGAATGGTTTGAGCAAGTTCAATACTGATGGGATTCTTTGTCTTGCTCAGATTATGCAGTTGAGGCATAAATTCAAACTGAGGAAAGACAGTTGCAGAATAGATGCACAGAAATTTGCCTTTAACCAGCAAGTGGTTGATTGCTGGAACAAACTTGTATGTGTCATTGATAGCTTAAATAAATTCATGGAAGAACTGGACAAACTTTTGGAGTGGATGAGAAGTGGGGGGGGGGGTTTGGCTGATGCTTTCTTGCATCATATGCCACTACTAATGCTAATGCAAATTCTAAAGTAACTTTTTTTAATATGCCTTTCAATTGTTTGTGTGCGAAAATTATTTCTCTTTAAAAAGAATGGATTAAAGCTGCACAACCAACTTTAAATTACAAGTTATAGATATTATTATTAGCAACCATACGGTGCATGGAAGGTTATGTTGCACCAGCAAAAAAAAAATATTCCAGAGTTATCCTGAGAGAGAGAGTCAAAAGTAGGAGGGAATCATCAAAAGAGAATGATGATATCCAGCTCAGGACCCTGGGTGTGGCAAGTCCATACTCACCAGATGTAAGCCCCGGGGTTAAAATCATTCTGAATAAAGTTTCAATTTAGTTCCATATTTCTTTCTGTATTCTATCCCCCTTCCAATATATATATATATATATATATTATTATTGTGTTTTTTTTTTTTTTTTTTTTTTTTTGCACCAAATTTCTTCCATTTGAGTTCAGTTTTTACGGGACCATCCAACAAGTCTATCTACTACTTTGAATTAGTTGATACGAAACTGGGAGATGCAGATATGTGCAACCGCTGGCTGTTCGGTTTTTCTGATGTCATCTGGTAGCCGTAGATATAACGTGTGCTGCATTAAAAAAATTTGCCAAACTATTTTAGATGTACTCTTTTTGCTGTCTTCAATTTTATGGTATCTTTAGTCACACGGCAATTTAATTGAAACATGGTTAGCATTAGTAGAGGCATTTGATGCAAGAAAGCAAGCTTATGCAGCATCAGGCAAAAAAAAAAAAAAAAAAAAAACACTTCCACTTCACCCCTCTGTTCGTTCAAAATACCTGTCCAGCTGAGCCTTAAACTTATTTAGGCTATCAACTTCCACGACAAGGGATGGAAGTCTGTTCCACCAACCAACCACTCGCTGGTAAAGGCAAATTTCGGCACGTCTATCCTACATCTGTCTTTCCTCAATTTGAATTTATGCCCTCTCAGGTGATTATTCTGAGCGAGAGGAAGAATCCCATCAGCATTGAGCATGCTCAAACCATTCAATGCTTTATACACCTCTATCAGATCACCTCGCTGGTGCCTAGTCTCCAGACACTGTAATTTGCAAAACTTAAGCCTTTCTTCGTAAGAGCACCCCTTTGTTCCATTCACTAATCTTGTTGCCCTTCTCTGTACTCGTTCCAGCAGCTCTACATCCTTCTTGAAATGAGGCCTCCAGACCTGTATACAGTACTCTAGGTGTGGCCTGACCATTGCCTTATACAAGGGAATAATCACCTCCTTATCCCTGCTAGAAAAATTCCTATATATCATTGACAATACACCATGAGCTACTCTTGCAGCCCGTCTGCACTGCTCAGAGAACTTCATATCTGTTTGCACAGCCACCCCCAGGTCCCTTTCATTCTCTACCACTGTCAGTGTAGTACCACAGAGTTGATACGTTGCTCTGGGGTTGCTGTTTCCCATGTGTAGTACTTTACATTTGTCAATGTTAAACTTCATTTGCCACCTCTCAGCCCATCTGCTTAACCTTTCCAGATCCTGTTGCAGCAGCATAGTGTCAGTAGTGTCCTTGACAACCCTGCCTACCTTTTGTATCGTCTGCAAACTTCGACATTAAACTTGATATACCATCATCAATATCATTTATAAATACAGAAAACAATAATGGACCCAATACTGAGACCTGAGGGACTCCACTAATAACATTTAGTCCACGATGAGCAGTGTCCATTGATTACCACTCTCTGTCTTCTCCCCCTCAGCCACCCCTTTATCCACAGCAGCAATTTGCCTCCAATGTCACACTGCTCCAATTTGTGCAGCAGTCTTCCATGTGCAACAGTATCAAAAGCCTTTCTAAGATCCAAGTATATATTATCAAAGTTATTCCCTGCATCCAGTTCCATTGTGACTGCATCATAGTATCCAATCAAATTGGTCAGGCAAGATTTCCCCTTAACAAAACCATGCTGTGTCCGAGCTATAACTGAAGTCTTGTTTAAATGATCCTGCAGTGCTTCTTTAACTAGTGCCTCCATTAATTTTCCTGGAACAGAAGTTAAACTCACAGGTCTATAATTGCTTGTGTCAGCTTTTGATCCTCCTTTGTGAATTGGGGTTACATTTGCACATCTCCAGTCTGCGGGTACCTCCCCTGAGTCCAAGGAAGCTCTCATAATTATGGCTAAGGGTTTGCCTACTTCCTCTGCTGCCTCCTTTAATATAACTGGATAGATCCCATCCTCCCCAGGTGCCTTTCTTGTGTTTATCTTCAACATTTTCTCCTCCATTTTACTCTCAGTTATTACAAGATTCTCTAGCTTACTTCTAGAGTTGAAGTACACCCCTGGCTTTCCCCTCGCTAAATAATTCCTCATGTGTGAATGTCGATGCAAAATATTCATTTAGTTTGTTAGCTACCTGAGCAGGATCATCAACAGTTGACCCATCGATATCAAGTGGACAAATCTGATTCATCCCCTTCCTTCTAGAGTTTACATAAGTAAAGAACTCTTTGCTGTTTTTTTTTTGCATCCCTTGCCAAAGATTTCTCGTACTCTGCCTTCGTCTCCCTAACCTCCTTTGTAACTTGGTTACAGATCAACTTGTATCTATCATAGGCTTCTGTGTCATGTGTTAACTTGTATGTATCCCATGCATGTTTCCTCTGTGCCATATGCCTCATCAGTTCATCTGACATCCATTAGGCCTAAGCCTTGAACAATATTTCTTAGTTGGTATGTAAAGCCTAGTAGCTTCCAAGATAAGTTCTTTGAATGTTTGACATTTTGCATTTGCTGTTGGTAACTTCATCAGTTGGTGTCCCACTGTATAGAACTTAAATACTGTCTCAGTCCATCGTAGTCGCCTTTACGAAAGCAATAACCCTTCCCTTTACCCCTAATGGTAGTTACCTCTTTGAGTAAATCCCACTTCAGCACACTGTGATCACTGCCACCAGTGGTTCATTTATCTGCAGATTCTTAATGCATGAAGAATCACTGCTGATAATCAAATCAAGAGTATTCTTCTCTCTAGTTGCCTCCCGAACATGCTGATGTAGAAAACAATCATCCAATGAATCGACAAAAGCCTTGCTAGTGTGTGAGTGACCAGCCCCCATAAATCTCCCATTATAAGACTCTCTGATTTACTGGCCCACTCTATTTCCCTGTACAGTTTCTTATTATACTCATCAGAGTCATTAGGCCTATAGCACACTCCTACTCTCAATTTTGATCTCCCAATACTTATGTCACACCAAACTGACTTGACACTGCACTGTCCAGCGATGTCCACTGGCTTCACTTCCTTGGATTTTATGTATTAACTAATAGCATAACCCCTCCTCCCTTCCTATCCAGTCTATCCTTTGTGTAGACGTTGTACTCCCCAAATTCCAGTTCTGCATTCCTTATATCTGTGTGACACCAAGTCTCTGATATCCCAACAATATCTGCCTTTGATGTTTTGAGCAATACCTCAAATTCATCAAATTGATTTACTAAACTCCTAGCATTGGTGTACACGCAAGTATACCTGCACCTGTTTCTATTCTTAGCTACCCTAACACAACCCATGTGTTTACTTGTACCGCAATGACTCCCAGCAATCTCTGAAATATCGTGAATCTTGTTTTTCAGGCTTCTGCTCATTCCAATAGAAGCAGTGCAAGAATCTCTTTCACCTCTGCCAGTGGCTTCTGTTAATCTATTCGTCTTTGTCTCCCCTCAAGCTAGCAGTTTTCAGACCCACCTAACACTGCCTCGATAGCACCAGCAAATATTCTTGCACCCTTTCTATTTAAGTGTATCCCATCCCTGTAGAACAATCTCTCCTGTTAACAAGTACAGTCCAGCCTGAAAAAAATTCTACCCCTTGAGCCTTGCACAATCTTTCCATGGCCGAATTGATCGACAAGGCTCTCATCACATACTCCCTCCTATCGTGTCTGGGCAGAATTGCAGACACTTTCAAATTCAACCCTATTTCACAGCTTTTTTTCAACAGTGACCTGTACTTGTTAAGCAATTCTGCCGGTCTCCTACTCTTGATATCATTAGTGCCAACGTGTACAACTATATCACCTTTTGTGCCCTTAGAAGATGATATCTGCTCTACAACGTCATCAACCTTTGCCCCTGGCAGACTTACCCTGGTCCTGTTCCGCCTATGCTTTTTACAAAGCATGTTCCCCGTTTCCCTGACAACTACTAGTTCCTTTGGGACCAGCGCATTCTGCCTTGGGGGTTGCCGCTGTGTTTCACGATGACCAAGTGCAAGCTCGGGCGTTGATGTGGGCAGCTGAGAGCTTGATGGGCCCACCAATTTAGTTCCTTCGAGGGTATCCACCCTGCCCTTCAAGCTCTCATATAGGCCCATAAGAACCCTGAGTTGTTGCCTGATTTCGATACACTCCTTGCATCGCGCACACACAAAGACATCCCCCATGGCAATATCATGTCCCGTACCTGAATGCTCCACAAACATCATGCAAGCTGTGCATTTTAGAAAGCTGTGATTCAGAAGGCAACTGCCCCTCCTCAGTTCTCCTCCGAGCCACAGCACTTCCATTAGCTTGAGCCTTTTGTTTTGCTGCTCTGGTCTGAGTCATGATCACTTTTAATTGAAATAAAATTTCCATTTCAGTTTATAACTCTAACTTATCTCCCAACACAGTTATAATGGTATATATATATTTTTTAGTGTCAAGTAAACTAACTCCGAGTTCCCTTTATATAACTTCCGTATCAGTTATGTATTAATTTATTATGTTACGTTTGTAATCTAAGTCGGTATATGTATTTAGTTAAAGTGCAATTTAAATGCCAACGAAGTTCAAGAAGTTTAATAGATTTTACCGATCGCTGAAACTATTATAACCTATACTAAACTAACGCTATCTAGGTTCGATATATAACAATCGTATGACAAAGACCAAGGCGGGAATTTACGACGGTAATCTATGGACACTTAAGTATTAATTAACTTTCAAATCTCGCTGTCTCGATTCAGAATAAACTAACGATCCTTACTAGGTCTATAAGCTACTTACAAAAAATAATTTGATGTAAAAAATATTCAATAAGCGGCTAAATATGGCCGCTAAATAAAAAAACTTCTCGTTCAGCGGAGTTGTAACCACACATGTAACTTGTAACATGTGGATTTGATACCCTTACCGATACTTTTATGCAGTTACAAGGCCGAGTAAAGAATAAATACACCAGATTAATCAGAAATATCACAAAATAATGCTATACTACTAAATTTAAATCAAAAGTTTTAGAAAAACAATTTCAAATCAATAAATAAGAAAAATCCACTTAGCGGCTTTGAACACGTCTGGCCCCTACTAGCCTCGTCAGCAAACCTGGTTTTAAAAACAACATCCATGTTACAGATTTTTTTTAAAAATAAATTTGGCTGCTGTACATCTAGAAAATGGCAGCTGTGTAGATGTCTGAATTTTGACTTTTTGAAACGTTTTAAGTTTGAAATATGCTATGGAGACTTGCCACTTGGTTCCCTAATATATGAACTACAGTAGAACTTCGATTAGTGCCCGCCTGGCAACCCAAAGGTCACGGGTTCAATTCCCGCCTCGGGCTTGGATCAAAGTACTGCAAAAACCTTGGGAGATGCATTATGGCCACAGAAGCCTATGCGCCAACAACTACCAAAAAAAAAAAAAAAAACTTCGATTGTCCATCACCCTATTTACCGTCAGTCTCTGTTAACCGTCACTTAACCCCACTACGCCATAATACATTGTGATATTGGCGCATGTGTCACTCAGTCTTTGTTTACAACTCACTGTATATGGTTGTACCTTAACCTCTTGTTTCATATTTTAATATTTTTTATTTAGTAAACCCATTGAAATGACAGAGAAACGTAAGTGCTGGTATTATAATAAAAATTTAAATAATCAATTGCCTAAGAAAAGGTGAAAGTGCTAAAAGTATATCATCGGTTTGTGGAATAGGAAGAATAACAGTAAATGATATAAATTGTGATGCAAACAAAATTGAAAACCATGTGTTGAAAATGGAAACCACTGATGGTAATGTTAAAAGTTGTAACAATGAAGCTTGCTAAAAATGAACAATTGGATACTGCAATGTTTCAATGGTTTGTTCAAAAACGTAGCCAAGGAATTCTATTCAAGGAAAGTCATTGAAATCAATAAAAAACTAGGTGGAGATCCTTCATTCAAGGCTAGTTGGTTGGGCAAATTTAAGTTTTGCCATAGTATTTGACAGTAGTTGATCCAGGGTGAGAAAACTAAGTGCAGATAGAGCTGCAATTTCTGTTTATTATGAAAAACTACAGAAGGAAATAGCTGATCGAAGTTTGGTTAAAGACCAAATATACAACTGCAATGAGACTGGCCTTAATTGGAAGGCACTACCTCAAAAGATACTGGCCTCAGTGACTGAACATATGGCACCGGGATATGAAATGCAAAAAGATCGCATCACTATAATGGTATGTGCGCTAATGCCAGCAGTAGTCATAAACTGCCTTTGGTTGTTATAGGAAAACCAAAAAGGCCTAGATCATTTAAAAATATTAATTTAAATGCTTTGCCAGTTAACTATTTCTCAAAAAGCAACCCAAGGATGAGCCAAGATATATTTCATGATTGGTTTCATAAAATATCTGTACCATGTGTAAGATCACATTTGGAATCAAAAGGTTTACCACAATATGCATTGCTACTGATGGACAATGCGCCTACTCATCCCATACACGAATGTGATTTAAAAAAAGCAATGATGGCAAAATATGCCACTTTCTGCCAGCAAACATGACATATCTCATTCAACCGATGGACCAAGGCATGAATGAGAGTATGAAACGTCATTATCGCAAAATCTTTTTAAAAAACTTGTTTCAGCAGGAAAATGGACATTGGATGCAAATGTTTAGACAACAATGAAATTGTGCAAAAAGTGATTGACAATTTCGGATGATTCTGAAACTGAAGAAGAAAAGCTGCTACTGATGGAACAACATAATTAGCCACTATGAAGCTTAAACTATGTTGTCAAAGTGTATTGAGGTACAAGAAGAAGATACTATGCAAGTGTTACTTTTGCGTAAATTTTGTAACATTGCCTCCCAAAAGGCTCGGAGAGGTAATGAAACAAAAGAAATTTAATTATGTAATATTTTCTTTTACATTTTTTTATGATATTACTAGACCAATGTAAGTCAAAATAGAAATATGTATGTAGATATCTGTAGTAAGATTTTTTGATGACCCAGTAAAAAATAAATAATAATTAAAGTTTAATTAAATTTCATTAGGTTATATATTGTGTAATAAAATTAGATGACCCAGTCTATTTTATGTATAATGTTTTCAATGTACATATTCTATTATCCATCATGGTCTCGGTCCGTACAATAAAGGACAATCGAAGTTCTATTGTATATAAGTGAGAAAATGCACTAAGTGAAACTCCTATATAGTGGAAATAAAATATATACCAAGTCCCCAACTTAAGAAGGGTTGCGAAAAGTTTTTTAAAATCATCTGTTTAAAACTTATGAAGCATTTTCTCACGTAAACAATATAGACTTTTTTTTTTTTTTTTTGGCTGATGCTGTATAAGCTTACTTTCTTGTATAATTTTCCACTATTAATACTAATACTAAAACAGTAATTTACTGAAGTACACACTACAGATATAAACTTTGTTATAAAAAATAAATTATTAAAAAAATTCTGTAACGCACAGTGATTTTGAAAATGAAGAAATCTGGTTTCCTTTCATTTGTATTGTGTTGTCCCAGTGAGTTCAATCTGTCTGTTATCTTGGACTGTTGAAGTAACCAAACCAAACCAAACTCATGGCAAATAGTAAATCTCTTTTTTTTCTCTCGCATGTAGTAGTAGTAGTAGTGGCTTGTGATGCAAGAAAGCAAGTGTATATGAGCTTATGCAATCATCAGCCAAAAAAAAAAAAAAAAATCACACCATTCCCTCCAAATGCCTGTCCAGTTCCTCCTTAAATTTATTTAACCTATCAACTTCCACAACAACAGATGGAAGTTTGTTCCAGCAATTAACCACCCACTGGCCACAGGCAAATTTCCGCATATCTATTCTACATATGTCTTTTCTTAATTTGAATTTATGCCCCCTTAGGTTCGTAATCTGAACAAGTGGAAGGATCCCATCAGAATTCAGTGTGCTCAACCCATTCAAGGCCTTATACACCTCAATCAGATCACCACGCAGTTGCCTAGTCTCCAGCCACTGCAATTTGCAGAACTTAAGCCTCTCTTGGTAAGAAGATCCCTTCATTCCCCTCACCAATCTTGTTGCCCTTCTCTGTACACACTCAAGCAAATCTACATCCTTCCTAAAATGAGGCCTGCATGCAATACTCAAGGCATGGCCTGACCATTGCTTTATATAGAGGGATAATCACCTTTTCCCTGCAAGCAAAATTCCTATATATCATTGACAAAACCTCATGACCTGCCCTGGCAGCCTGTTTGCATTGCTCAGAAAACTTCATATCTGACTGCACAATTACTCCCAGGTCATTTTTTTTCATTTTCTACCACCTTAAGTGTAGTGCCACACAGTTGGTATGTTTCTCTGGGGTTACTTCTACCCATATGCAGTACTTTGCATTTGTCAAGGTTAAACTTCAGTTGCCACTTCTTAGCCCATCTGCCCAAATTATCTAGATCCTGTTGCAGTAGCACACTGCCAGTA
Organism: Mastigoproctus giganteus; assembly: GCF_048544385.1. Lineage (NCBI taxonomy): Eukaryota > Metazoa > Arthropoda > Arachnida > Uropygi > Thelyphonidae > Mastigoproctus > Mastigoproctus giganteus. The sequence goes on from NC_143575.1 coordinate 138,960,259, forward strand.
CTGTCATTAACAACCCTGCCAACCTTTTTGTCATCTGCAAACTTCGACACTGAGCCTGATATACCTTCATCAATATTGATAAATATGCAAAACAACAGAGGACCCAACACCGAACCCTGTGGGACTCCACTAATAACATTAGTCCACGAAGAGCAGCACCAATTAATTACCACCCTGTGTCTTCTCCCACTCAACCATCCTTTTATCCATTGTAGCAACTTATCCTTAATACCATTCTGCTCCAATTTGTACAATAGTCTTCCATGCGCAACAGTGTCGAAAGCTTTCCTGAAATCCAAATATATCATATCAAAATTATTTTTTGCATCCAGTTCCTTTGTAACCACATCATAGTATCCTATCAAATTTGTCAGACAAGACTTTCCCTTAACAAACCCATGCTGTGTCTGAATTATTGCTGCAGTCTTGTCTAGATGATCCTGCAATGCATCTTTAACCAGTGACTCCATTATTTTATCCAGAACAGAAGTTAAACTAACTGGTCTGTAATTACTCGTGTCCCCCTTCAATTCTCCTTTGTGAATTGGGGATACATTTGCACATCTCCAGTCCGTGGTGACCTCCCCTGAGTCCAAGGATGCTCTCATAATTATTGCTAAGGGTTTGCTTACTTCCTTTGCTGCCCCCTTTAATATAACTGGATGGATCCCATCCACCCCAAGTGCCTTTCTTATGTTTAACTTCAACAATTTCTCCTCCTCTTTGCTCTCAGTTATTACAAAATCAATAGATTGACAGTAGCCACTGGCAGAGGTGAAAGAGATTCTTGCACTGCTTCTATTAGAATGAGCAGAAGCCTGAAAAACAAGATGCTTGATATTTCAGAGACTGCTGGGAGCCATTGCGGTACAAGTAAACACATGGGTTGTGTTAGGGTAGCTAAGAATAGAAACAGGTGCAGGTATACTTGCGTGTACACCAATGCTAGGAGTTTAGTAAACAAATTTGATGAATTTGAGGTATTGCTCAAAACATCAAAGGCAGATATTGTTGGGATATCAGAGACGTGGTGTCACACAGATATAAGGGATGCAGAACTGGAATTTGGGGAGTACAACGTCTACAGAAAGGATAGGAAAGGGGGAGGGGTTATGCTATTAGTTAAGAAACACATAAAAACCAAGGAAGTAAAGCCAGTCAACATCGCTGGACAGTGCAGTGTTGAGTCAGTTTGGTGTGACATAAGCATTGGGAGATCAAAATTGAGAGTAGAAGTGTGCTATAGGCCTAATGACTCTGATGAGTATAATAAGGAACTGTACAGGGAAATAGAGTGGGCCAGTAAATCAGAGAGTCTTATAATGGGAGATTTTAATTTCCCAGTATTGACTGGAATTTGGGGGCTGGTCACTCACACACTAGCAGGGCTTTTGTATATTTATTGGATGATTGTTTTCTACATCAGCACGTTCGGGAGGCAACTAGAGGGAGTAATACTCTTGATTTGATTATCAGCAGTGATTCTGCATGCATTAAGAATCTGCAGATAAATGAACCACTAGGTGGCAGTGATCACAGTGTGCTGAAGTGGGATTTACTCAAAGAGGTAACTACCATTAGGGGTAAAGGGAAGGGTTATTGCTTCTGTAAAAGCGACTACGATGGACTGAGACAGTATTTAAATTCTATACAGTGGGACCAACTGATGATGTTACCAACAGCAAATTCAGAATGGGAAGCATTAAAAGAACTTATCTTGGAAGCTACTAGGCTTTACATACCAACTAAGAAATATTGTTCAAGGTTTAGGCCAAAATAGATGTCAGATGAACTAATGAGGCATATGGCAGAGAAGAAAAATGCATGGGATACTTACAAATTAACACATGACACAGAAGCCTATGATAGATACAAGTTGATATGCAACCAAGTTACAAAGTAGGTTAGGCAGGCGAAGACAGATTACGAGAAATCCTTGGAAAGGGATGCAAAGAAAAACAGCAAAGAGTTCTTTACTTATGTAAACTCTAGAAGGAAGGGGATGAATCAGATTGGTCCACTTGATATTGATGGGTCAACTGGTGATGATCCTGCTCAGGTAGCTAACAAACTAAATGAATATTTTGCATCGACATTCACACATGAGGAGTTATTCAGCGAGGGGAATGCCAGAGGTGTATTCAACTCTAGCAGTAAGCTACAGAATCTTGAAATAACTGGGAGTAAAGTGGAGGAGAAATTGTTGAAGATAAACACAAGAAAGGCACCCCGGGTGGATGGGATCTATCCAGTTATATTGAAGGAGGCAGCAAAGGAAGTAAGCAAACCCTTAGCCATAATTATGAGAGCTTCCTTGGACAGGGGAGGTACCCATAGACTGGAAATGTGCAAATGTGACCCAAATTCACAAAGGAGGATCAAAGGCTGACACAAGTAATTATAGACCTGTGAGCTTAACTTCTGTTCCAGGAAAATTAATGGAGGCACTGGTTAAAGAAGCACTGCAGGATCATTTAGACAAGACTTCAGTTATAGCTCGGACACAGCATGGTTTTGTTAAGGGGAAGTCTTGCCTGACCAATTTGATTGGATACTATGATGCAGTCACAAAAGAACTGGATGCAGGCAATAGCTTTGATATTATATACTTGGATCTTAGAAAGGCTTTTGATACTGTTGCACATGGAAGACTGCTACACAAATTGGAGCAGTGTGACATTGGAGGCAAATTGCTGCTATGGATAAAGGGGTGGTTGAGGGGGAGAAGACAGAGAGTGGTAATCAATGGACACTGCTCATCGTGGACTAAATGTTATTAGTGGAGTCCCTCAGGGCCCAGTGTTGGGTCCATTATTGTTTTCTGTATTTATAAATGATATTGATGATGGTATATCAAGCTTAATGTCCAAGTTTGCAGATGATACAAAGGTTGGCAGGGTTGTCAAGGAAACTACTGACACTATGCTGCTGCAATAGGATCTGGAAAGGTTGAGCAGATGGGCTGAGTTGTGGCAAATGAAGTTTTACATTGACAAATGTAAAGTACTACACATGGAAAACAGCAACCCCAGAGCAACGTATCAACTCTGTGGTACTACACTGACAGTGGTAGAGAATGAAAGGGACTTGGGGGTGGTTGTGCAGGCAGATATGAAGTTCTCTGAGCACTGCAGACGGGCTGCAAGAGTAGCTCATGGAGTATTGTCAATGATATACAGGAATTTTTCCAGCAGGGATAAGGAGGTGATTATTCCATTGTATAAGGCAATGGTCAGGCCACACCTAGAGTACTGTATACAGGTCTGGAGGCCTCATTTCAAGAAGGATGTAGAGCTGCTGGAACGAGTACAGAGAAGGGCAACAAGATTAGTGAATGGAACAAAGGGGTGCTCTTACGAAGAAAGGCTTAAGTTTTGCAAATTACAGTGTCTGGAGACTAGGCACCAGCGAGGTGATCTGATAGAGGTGTATAAAGCCTTGAATGGTTTAAGCATGCTCAATGCTGATGGGATTCTTCCTCTAGCTCAGAAAAATCACCTGAGAGGGCATAGATTCAAATTGGGGAGGGACAGATATAGGATAGACGTGCGGAAATTTGCCTTTAGCCAGCGGGTGGTTGGTTGGTGGAACAGACTTCCATCCCTTGTGGTGGAGGTTGATAGCCTAAATAAGTTTAAGGCTCAGCTGGACAGGTATTTTGAACGAACAGAGGGGTGGAGTGGAAGTGGGGTTTTTTTTTTTTTTGTCTGATGCTGCATAAGCTTGCTTTCTTGCATCAAATGCCCGTACTAATGCTAATGCTAATTAAGCACCCTGCTACAATTTGATAACCTTCTGCGATGTTTTTCATTTCGCTCTATATTTTCTTTCACCTTAAATTCTACTCTTTCAACTCCCTCACTGCACTATACAACTAGAGAATGGGTGAAAAAAAGGTCCATTTTATTTGTTGGCAAGATGAGTGTTTCATTTCAGAGCGATAAAATTACCTAACATGTTCCATGACTCTTCACTGCTGTTCTGCTAGTCAGCAAATTTGCAAGTTATTTGTTAATTAGCATTGAAAAGTTTCCTAATCAAGCAGTTCTTGTGTGAAGAATAAGCTGATGCAGAGCTCTATGGATATTGTGCAATATTGATACACCCTACATCGATATTATAAACAATATCGATTTGGCTTTCATTCATTTGTATTTTATCTGGGGGGAGGCAAAAGAATCAGAGACTGTACTGTAATAAAATATAATTTTAAGAAACTTTGTATTGTGGGCAAATGCTTGTATTTCCACTACACAAAAAGGATAAATTTGATTGCATGAGGCCCAATGTGGATGAACCTGTTACACATGCTTTACTCTGTCTTTGGTTCAAGGCTCAGATAGCTGTGAGCCCCACGCACATGCATGTTTTGCATAATAGTTATTCTGTTCCTGTCTCCAGGTGCATTTCAATGAGGAGTTAAAAAAAAAAAAAAAAAACTTAGTTTGCATTTTAAGTGAAAATGGAAGCTTATTCAAACCAAGAAATAACAGATAACAGACATGCATCTCATGTATGGCCTTGCCAAGTGTAATATAGCCATAGCAAGACATCTTGGTACATGGTTTACAAATCATCTGATAGATGAGACCTTTCAGAATAGACTGGTGTCTTGGAGATACAGGATTATTCAAAAAGCGGGATTCAACTGATGCAAATCACTCAGCACCAAAATGTTAGGTTGCATGAGTGCAACCTGAATCAAAGGAAAATCCTGGCAACAGCACTTGAAGGATAGCAGCAGAGCACACAGGCCATTCAACTGTTGGAATATTTTATGGAAACACAGTTTCATCTATTCAACATTTCAAAGATTACAAGACCTTACTGAACTGATATCCACCATCAAGTTTTTGTACTTGGTTCTTATACCGTTATGTTAGAATGTTGTAGGAATCCAGTTGAAAAAGAGGATTGTGAGCAATATTTTCAACCTTCCATGTTATTTTCTGTTGAGGCCTGCTTCACAAGAAATGGCATGATCAACAACACTCGTAGCTGAGCAGAAGGGAATCTAAATGCCATCATCTAGTCAAGGTACCAGCAACAATTTCGTATTAATGTACGGGAAGGAATTCTTGCTGCTTAATCAGTAATTTTGTTTTGTCTATAAGATTAGAGAATCCTAGTCCAATTTTCTTTTTAGGAATGATTTATGTCATTTACTAGAAGTTTTTTTTGATGCCTGACATTGTGATATATGCAGAATGGCCACAAAGCCCCTATGCATGAGATTGTGTCCTCTGTTAATTTTGTTTTATATTTTTTCCAGGTAGGGCTTCAGTATGACGACAGACACCAGTGAGTATACAATAGAAGAAAGATTGATTTACTTGTGTTTGGGTTTACAAAACGTGTGTGAGAAGGAGCAAGTTTTGAGGACATAAGGAAAAGATTTTTGCAGAGGTTTGATAAGCCCCATCCTGTATGTGTGTGAGTGAAACTATGCGGGCATGGGAGAGGCTTTTTCCATAAGAAGCATCCTTGATTTAAAGCATTCTAGGCTTCCAGCATCACGTCAACACTATGCGGATATTGTTGAAGCATCCTGCTCGAGATTGCCACTGAAATCATCTCGTAAAAGATTTTCTGAGTTAGGCATTCCACAGTCTAAAAAATAATGGAAAAGGATTTGAGATTGAAGCTATTTAAACCTGGATGTGTTAATAAGCTTTCCAATAGAGACTTGGCCACGTGAGGTGGTTTGCAAGGCTCTTTTGCAGTGATTTTCCACCATTGAATCAAGATGAAGAGTATATTTTTCAGAAGAGTGTGCTATTTACCTCAGTAATCGATCCAGAAATGTTTATTTTTGGTGCAAAGAAAATCCTAATTTTTTATGAGGAAATTGAGCAGCATTTCCTTTACGTCACGATATGGGCAGCAATTTCAGATTACTTGATAGGGCCATATTTTTTTGATACAAGTGTCAATTACACTGCTTATTTGACCAACCTTCAGACGTACTGTTTTCCACAACTGTGTGAGAGAGGTCTTGAGGCAACAGCTATCCTGCAACAAGATGGTGCACCAGCAATTATGCTCTCCCAGTTAGAGAATATCATGACCACAAATTCAGTGGATGATGGATTGGGCATGGATCTGATATGGTGCGGCCTCCTGAAAGTCCAGACTTGAAAACATGTGCCAATTCACTTTGGAGCATTGTGAAAGAAATTCTCAACTCCACCTAACAACAGTTGAAGACCTAAAAATAGCCATCTGGACTGCTTTTATGACTTCGAAACTTCAACATGGAAGAAGATGCCAGAAGAACATGGGGGAAAAAATTAAAATTTGTGTAGAGAAGGGAGGGAGCATACAGATAACTTCTAACTAGCATGCATAGGGAATTTGTGGCTACTTTGTATGTGTTACCACCAACCAATTTTAGTTGAGTAGCCAGAAAAATTTTGAAGAGCATTTTCCTTATAAATGGATAGGCCATGGTATGCTTTCTCCCCAGACCTGAATCCACTCAGTTTTTACCCGCGGGATCATCTGAAATTCATCATTTATGACTGATATCTATTGCTAACAACACTGCAATACTTAACTGTAATAGAACAAGGATATCGGCAAATGCAAATACTACCTGAAATTTTTGAATTTATTGCATATTCTATGATGTATATTTAAGTACAAAGGCAATCAATTTGTGCACTTCTTTAAAAGTTAAGGTGGATAATTGTTCTGTTATCCACTTTACCTTAGAAAAGGTTTTGAAGGGTACATAGCAAAATTTTTTATTTTACTTTATCATAGTTTTTTAGCTGCAGAAAACAATTCAATAAAATTTAGTACAGTGGGTTTCATTTATAGAAATCACTGATTAATTGAATCAGCCCTTTATTGAATCAAAACTTGAAAACCCAAACCCTTTATGTTGCAGTATGTAAGAGTTTTACATACTGCAACATAAAGGGTTTTGGTTTTCAAGTTTTGATTCAATAAAGAATCACGAATTCACTTTATCAAGTTATAAAAGATAATAGAGCTATATGATCCCTCATTTTTGGGTTTCTTTCTTTTTTTTTTTTTCATTTAATTTTATTGGACTACACTCTTAAGTGATTCAGCATATGCATATTACCTCACTCTGTGTGTGCATGTGTTGTTTATATATAGTGACCCAAGCAATGTTTTTCCAGACATCTGTGGGAAGTAATCACTTGATAATTATGACAACAAGCAGCATTTGTATACTGCTTGTTGTCTCCCTTTTCTGCAAATGAACTCTGTGTTGTATGTACAAAAGTAACTGGGTGAATGTTAAGGTGTTGTGTAGAACGTTAAAAAAAAAGGTGCTTGGTTTGTAACAACTTAAACTTCATTTAAATTTATACAAATACCAAAATAGGTAAGTATTAAAATTGTGCTTTCTTCACTCACTAACATGCATCCTTTAATTTCATACTGTACAAATCCACCATATATATCTACGCTGTCCTGTTGGAATGTTTGTTGATTCTTATTATGACTTCCATTTTTTTTTTAAATTATTATTTCTGTATATATGTATAATTTTTATTATAAGTTAATAAATGAATACCATATATTATATAGTATTTGCTCTTGTCCAGATAATATAGTCTTATTAAAACTATCCTCAAATTATTTTTGCCCAAGAGAGGATATGCCAGTGAGACTAAATGTGCAAAAGGGTAAGCAATTATTTAAGTTTGGGAACTGCACCTTAGAATAAGGTGGAAAATAGGCTGTAACTTGGAAACAAAGTGATTTTGGCATATGTGTAAATGAACGTTTTTTCATTTTCAGGTCTATCCTAATTTTCAAATACAGCCCATATTGCAAAACATACAATTAAATTAATCTCTTTTTGAGACATCACAAGAGATATTGTGTTATTAGTTTCGTGAAGATGAGAGATATGAATAAAATACAACAAATGTTACAATTTTTCATTCATTTTATATTTATTAATGACACTGGCTAACATATTTAAACCATTTTTTTTTTTATTAGCATTAGCCAAGGGCACATGATGTAAGAAAGCAAGCTTATATAGCATCAGCCAAAAAAAAAAAAATAAAAAACACCCCCCCCCTTCTCATTTCACCCATCCACTAGCTCCAAATGTTTGTCTAGTTCTGCCTTGAATTTGTTTAGGCTATCAACTTCTACGACAGATGGAAGTTTGTTCCAGCAATCAACCACCCGCTGGCTAAAGGCAACCTTCTGCACATCTATCCTATAACTGTCTTTCCTCAATTTGAATTTTTGCCTTCTCAGGTGATTATTCTGAGCAAGAGGAAGAATCCCATCATCATTGGGCATGCTCAAACCATTCAAGGCTTTATGCACCTCAATCAGATCACCTCGCAGGTGCCTAGTCTCCAGACACTAATTTGCAAAACTTAAGCCTTTCTTCATAAGAGCAACCCTTTGTTCCATTTACTAATCTTGTTGCCCTTCTCTGTACTTGTTCCAACAGCTCTACATCCTTCTTAAAATGAGGCCTCCAGACTTGTATACAGTACTCAAGGCGTGGCCAGACCATTGCCTTATACAAGGGGATAATCACCTTATCTTGCTAGAAAAATTCCTGTTTATTTTATTCTCCTCCTCATAATAAAATGTCAATATGTAGCATGGTGCTCTGCATAAGTGTGACCATAAAATTTGTCATCATGTCTGGTTTTTGAAAAATACACATTTTTGTTTTCCTACTTTATTGACAAATCAAATTTAACAAGCCTTTAACAAATTTGAATTTTTATGAAAAATTTATAAAATGTATGGTAAACTTATAAAAATTTGAGTCCTGATTTCTATTTATGTTGTCCCTAATGACTATTGCTGAGATTGCCAAATTTAGGGGCTGCATAAAAGATGCCACTGTAGAAAATGAATTTTTATGCTTATATTGAAGCCTAGTTCTTTGTAGAATACAAGAGTTAGTCAAAAGGCTCTTCATAGTCTGCTGATCTTTGACTTCCTAAAAAACTTTGGCAGAGTGCCTTGAAAGCATTCCACATAGCTTGTTTCATGTAAACACCAGTATTAATAGTGGCAAATTATACAAGCAAGCTATAGAGCATCAGCAAAAAAACCACCCACGTCACCTGCCCAACCCCTCCAGTTCTTTAAATTTCCACAACACAAGATAGGTGATTGTCGGAACAAACTTCTATCTGCTGGCTGAAAGAATCCTCCTTCAATTTAAATTTATGTTCCCTCACATATGTGCTGTCTCAGCAAGAAGGATGCCATCAGTATTTACCTACTCATTCCATTCAAAGCGTTAAACACCTCAGGCAGATTTCCTTGTAGGTGCCTAGTCAAAAGAATTGTTTCATTAACATCTTGATTTGTAGACCAATGGAATAGTCACTCTTATCTTTGAATTACCATGTCCACGAATTTTCATTTCGGTTAGTGGAACCTACAATTCTTCTTAGGCCAGCACTTTTATGAAATTTTCATTAAGCCTAATTTGTTATGAAGTGAGGGAAGAAGAGGTGAGCAATAAAAATATAGCCCCAGGGGCTCACATCTGGTGAGTATGGGCTTGGCACACCCAGTGTCCTGAGATGGATATCATCATTCTTCTCTTTCTTTCTTGGTGATTCCCTTCTACTTTTGACTCTCTCTCAGGGTTACTCGGGAACTTTTTTTTTTTTTTTTTTTTTCCTTCCTGGTGCAGCATAAGCCTCAGGCTTCCTTGCATCATATCGATAATAATAATAAAATCTTTCCTTATCAACTAATAGTGGATGATAAAATTTTCCTGTACAGGAACACACACTATTTGAGTTGACCAGTTTTCAACAATAGTAGCAGTAATAAGGGACAGGCCATCCCGAAGGTGCCAAGGGTGCATTGCACCCAAGGGACAATGTTCAAGGGATGCCTGAAAACCTGAAGCTTACATTTGTGAAGAAAATTTTAAATGTGTCAAATTTTTCTGATTATGAAGATGTTATTGAACTTTTAGCCCACTCCGTAGCTGAGCGGGCAGGAGCGGGAGTGCAGTAGCACACGCTCTTTGAGTAGACCGGGGTTCAAGCCCCTGACTGCTGAATACGGTCAATCTGCCAACCCGCACTGGACCAGCGTGGCAGATTATGGTCCATTTCCCTCAACATGAATTGTTGAGCAGGCTTCCATCCTGCAGTGGGTTGATAATGGCTGCACTTTACTTTTTTTACTGAACTTCTTTTGTTGATGTGTGAATAATGCTTGTCTACTCTGAAATTTACTATGTAAATGAACCCGCAAGGTCCAGGTGGGCCCAAATTTTTTATATGGCCTAGTCAAAAAATTTCCAGAAACACTGTTTACAGTACCTTTCTAGGAAATTGATTATGTAAATTTTGTCAATAATTATAATTGTATTACTTTTGTTTATATTACTCATATAATGATAATTAAAATGATTATATGAAAAGTATAACAAAATATATATTTTTGAGGGAGTGCCAACTTACGATTGGTACCCGAATGAACATGCGATAAGAATGCCCCTGGTAGTAATAACGGAAAATGAGTCAAGAAAGCAAGTTTATATAGCATCAGCCATAAATAAAATAAATAACCTACAAGTTTACCCATCCATACCCTCCAAAAATTGGTCTGATTCTTCTTTGAATTTATTCAACCCATCCACTTCCACAACTCCAGATGGAAGCCTATTGCAATGATCAATCACCCAGTGGCTGAAGATAAACTTCCACACATCTATCCTACAGCCACCTTTCCTCATCTTGAATTTATACCCCCTTGTGTGTAGTCTCAGCAAGTGAAAGAATGCCATTAGCATTCAGCTTACTCAATCCATTTAGGCTTTAAACGCCTCAGTTGGATCTCCCTGCAAGTGCCTAGTCTCGAGACACTGCAATTTGCAGAACTGAAGCTCTTTCTACATAAAAGCACCCTTTTGTTCCTTTCACCAGTCTGGTTGCTTTTCTCTACAACTGTTCCAGCAGATCTACATCCTTCCTAAAGTGTTGCCTCCAGACCTGTATACAGTACTCAAGATGCAGCCTACCCATGGCCTTATACAAAGGGATAATCACCTCCTTATTCTTGGTAGCAAAGTTTCTGTGTGCCACTGACAAAACCCTGTGAGCTGTCTTGGCAGCATGTCTTCACTACTCAGATAATTTCATGTCTGACTGCACACTTACCCTCAGGTCTTTTTTTATTCTCTACTACCTTATGTGTAGCACCACACAGTTGATAAGTTACTCTGGTGTTACTGCCACCCACAGCACCTCTGTAGCCAGGTGGGCAGGAGCAGCAGTGCATAGCACACGCTTCTTGATTAGACCGGGGTTCGAGCCCATGACCACCAAATACGGAGGATGCGGAAAGGTCAGGGAATGACCACCGCATATCCCCGGAGCAATATGGCCTTAGTTGCTAATGCTCCTAAAAACCAAACAACAACAACTGCCACCCATATGCAGTACCTTGCATTTGTCAATGTTAAACTTCAACTGCCATTTCTCAGTCCATTGACCCAGTCTTCTTTTTTCCAGATCTTGTTGAAGTAGCTCATCCTGATGGCTGTTGTTAACCATCCTGCCAACCTTTGTATCATCTGCAAATTTAGACATTCAGCCTGATATACCTTCATCAGTATCAGTGGTAAATATTGAAAACAACAATGGGCCCAGTAGTGAAACTGAATATTATCATTCTCTTGCTTGGTGATTTCCCTTCTACTTCTCTCTTAGGATAACTCAGAATTTTTTTTTGGCTAGTGCAGTAAAAGTCTCAGGCTTGTTTGCACCATATAATGATGATAATAATAATTATCTAATAATGATGATAACAATAACATTAGACCCCCCGAAGAGTAGTGCCTATTGATAATTACTCTCTGTCATCTTCCACTTAAACCATTCCTTTACCATAGTAACTTGCCCTTAATGCCACATTGCTCCAGTTTGTAAAGCTCTTTTATATGCAACAGTATCAAAAGCCTTCCTGAAATCCGAGTATCTGATGTAAAATTTTTTACATCCAGCTCCTTGGTCACTCTAACCTCCAGATTGGTTAGACAAGACTGTTGCTTAACAAATCTATGCTCTGATTGCAGTACAATTGCATGCCTGTCCAGGTGGTCCTGCATTACTTCTTTAACTAGTAATTCCATTATTTTCCCTGGAACAGATTATTATTAGCCACATGGTGCAAGAAAGCCTGAGGCTTATGCTGCACAAGGGGAGAGAGAGAGGGAGGGAGAGAGAGAGGGGGGGGATATCCAGCTCTATACCCTGGGTGTGCCAAGCCCATATTCAACAAATGTGAGCCCTGGGGTAAGACGTTAAGCTAACAGGTCTGCAATTACTCATGTTGCCTTTTGATCCTCCCTTTATGAATTGGGAATACATTCACACATCTCCAGTCCATAGAGCTCTCCTGAATCCAAGGATGCGCTCATAATTATGGTTAAGGGTTTGCTTACCTCCTCTGCTGACTCCCGTAATATAATTGGATACATTCTATCCATCCATGCCTTTTTATGTCCATCTTCAACAATTTATTCTCCACTTTCATTTTAGTTATCAACTCATTTAGATCTTCGTTAAGAGTTTGATAAATTCTGGCATCCCATTCTGTAAATGATTCTTCATGTGTGATTGCAGATGCAAATACCTATTTAATTTGTTCATACCCTGGGCAGGGTCATCAAGCAGTTAACCAGTAGACATCAAGCCTTAGCTTGCCTAACCTCCTTTGTGACTGTATTACGGACAAATTTATATCTACCATAGAATTCTGTATCACCTGATAATTTATATGCATCCCATGCACTTTTCTTCTCTGCCACGTGTCTCAATAGTTTATCTGACATCCATTTAGGTCTAACCCCCAAACAGTATTTCTTTGTTGGTGTGAAAAGCCTAGCAGCTTCATCAATTACTTCCCAATAGAATTTGCTGTTGGTAACATCAGTTGGCCCCACTATACAGAATTTAAAAATTGTCTGAGCCACTTCTATTACCTTTGTAAAAGCCTTTACTCTTGACAGTAGTTATATCTTTAATTAAATTCACCATTAGTACACTGTGATTTGCTGCTGCCCAGTGGGTATTTTACCTGCAGATTCTTAATGCATGAAGAATCACTGCATATCAAGACAATTGCTTCCTCTTGTTGCCTCTCTAACATGCTGCTATAGAAAATAGTCATGCAAGAAATCTACAAGTCTTGCTAGTGTGCGAGTAACCAACTGACAAATTCCAGGTAAACATCTCAAAAGTTTAAATCTCACACTTTAATGAGATATTCTGATTTGTTAGCCTACTCTATTTCTCTGTATAGCTGTTTGGTATACTTATCACAGTCATTAGGCCTGTGATAACACTCCTACTCTCAATTTTGTTTTCCCAGTGCTTATATCACAACAAACTGACTCAACATTGCACTTGTCATCTATGTCAACTGGATATACTGCTTAGATTTAATATGCTTCTTAACTAAGAGCATAACTCCTCCACTTCTTCTGTCCTTCCTGTATACATTGTTACTGCCCATAGTCAAATCAGCATCACTTATGTCTGGGTGACCATGTTTTCATTATTCCTACTTCTGCATTTGATGAGTTAACACCATTCCATTTTAGCTTTCCATTTGAAGTACTTACTTAATCAGTACTTCAAATTCATCAGATTTATTTACAACACTCCTAGCAATAGTGTACATGCATAGGTTGTTACTCTTAGTTACCCTAACACAGTCCATATATTTATTTGTTCCATCATGGCCCATAGCAGGGTATGAAATCTCAGACTCCTTGCTTTCGAGGCTGCTGCATGTACCAATATTAGCAGTGCAAGAATTACTTTCATCTCTGCCTGCCTAAGCTATTATTCTGTGTATTTCCCCCAAGCTAGCAGTTTTCCAACCCACGTGTCACTGCCTTGATAGCATCAGCAAATATTCTTGTACCCCTTTTGTTCAAGTGTATCACATCCCTGTTAAAACAATCTCTCTTGTTAACAAGCACAGACCACGTTGTGAAAAACTCTACTCCAAGAGCTTTGCACATTCTCTCCAGGGCCTAATTAATTGATCTCAACATATGCCCCCGCTTCTATTGTCTTGGCAGAATTATAGACACTTTCAAATTAAATCCTAATATAATGGGAACTGTTTTGATCTGCTGTTGCATTTTTTTTTTTTATGTAAACCCCAAACACAAGAGGTATTAGAACCTATAGTACTCAGTACAGTGCTTGGGTCGGAGGTTGAGAAGACAAAAGAAGATATTTGTTGACATTGGACTTTTAACTTCTGTAGACTGTAATTTTCAGGAAATACTCATCTAACTAATCAATACTCATTTATCTCATCAATTTCTCCTGAAATTGATGAGATAAACATAAGAAAGGCATCCAGGGTGGATTGAATCTATCCAGTTATATTAAAGGAGGTAGTAAAGGAAATAAGCAAACCCTTAGCCATAATTATGAGAGCTTTCTTTGACTCAGGGGAGGTACCCATGGACTGGAGATGTTTTTTTTTTTTTTTTTTTTTTATGTGAACCCCAAACACGAGAGGTATTAGAACCTATAGTACTTAGTACTGTGCTTGGGTTGGAGGTTGAAGACGAAAGAAGATATTTGTTGACATTGGACTTGAACTTCTGTAGATTGTAATTTTCAGGAAATACGGATGAAGGAAGGTTGTTCCAGAAAACAGCAGTTGAATGAATAAGTGAGGAAGATGAAAAGTTGGTTCTGTGAGTTTGAAGTTGGACAGTAAATGATTGTTGGCTGGTGGCGGCACGTGTTCGGACTGTTTTGAAAGAAAGAGCGGGAATTATAGAAGCCAATTCAGAACAGTGCCCATGGAAGTATCTGTAGAAGAGGCATGCAGCAGAAACAGTACGTCTATGAGAAAGCGATTGGAGAGACTCTGTTAGAGAGGAATCATTAATTAACCTAACTGCCCTCTTCTGAATAGAATCAAGAAGCCTAAGAGGTTTTAGGGGCACACCCCAGATGTGGGAACAATATTCCATGGCAGGTCAGATTTGTGATTTATACAGAATGAGCAGCTGTTTGGAAGAAAAGTAACGCCGAGAGCGAAAGAGAAAACCAAGTTTTTTAGATGCAGAGGAAGCAATATTTGTAATGTGCTTGTGCCAAGAGAGATTAGAAGTCAGGGTAATCCCAAAAGAGATATATCATTTTGCCTAGAATTCGGAGTGTTACTAAAGATAAGCATAGGAGCAGAAGAATCCTTTTTGCGAGATATAAGACAAGATTGAGTTTTAGAAGGGTTGAAATCAACTAAGTTGTCTTTGCCCCACTGGAGAATTACCTGAAGATCAGCATTTAAGGAATTGGTAGCAGATTTTCGAGAAGTTGAAGCTGATTGAGCAGGACAAGGTTTCTCAAAATGGAAAGTGGAATGCAATGTGCTATCATCGGCAAAACTATGGATAGGATTTCCAGTCAATGGAAGAAGGTCATTAATATACAAGAGGAAAAGAGTCGGGGAAAGAACTGAACCTTGGGGGGACACCGGCATTATTGGAAAAGTTAGAAGAAGGAGAGCCATCTACCATCACCGTCAGTGAGCGATCAGAGAGAAAACTGGATAACCAATTACTAAAAACAGTTGGCAAACCATAAGATGGAAGCTTGTTTAGAAGACCTTTATGCCAAACACGATCAAAAGCCTTTGAGATGTCAAGAGCAACTACTTGTGTTTCACTGAACCTTTCCATTGAATTAGTCCATAAATGGGTAACATAAGCCAGAACATCACCACTGGATCGACACTGACGGAATCCATACTGGCAATCATTGATCAGACGGAAGGTTTCTAGGTAGCTTAAGAGTTGGCGGTTAATTGATTTCTCCATTACTTTAGAAAGAGTAGAAGTAATTGCAATGGGACGATAATTGGATGGGAGGGATTTGTCACCCTTTTCAGGAACTGGCTGGATATGAGCAAATTTCCAAGCAGAAGAAAAAACACCTTTGGAATAAGAAAGTGAAAATAGGCGGAAAAGAATAGGAGTAAGTTCAGGAGCACAGGTTTTGAGAACAAGTGGAGAAATACCATCAGGACCTGGAGCTTTCTTAGCATCAAGATTCATCAAAATCCTTCTGATATCCTTTTGATGGAAGACCACAGGAGGCATTGAATGGAGCGTGGTGGGAGGTGTTTTACCAAGATCATTAATACATGAGCTGGAAGAAAAATGGAATGCTAGCAGGTCAGCTTTATCCTTGGCTGAAATGACAACAGAACCATCTGGTTTGGACAGAGGTGGGAGCAAAGATGGGCAAAAGTTGCGGCCAATAGCTTTGGCAAGAGATCAGAATGCTCGGCTACCATTAGGGCAAGAAGCAAGTTTTCTACTCTTAGCCTGTTCAAACTCTAGTTTGGACTGATTAATAACTGCTTTACAATTGTTGCGAGCTTTGGTGTAGGCAGAAAATGAAACTGAAGAATAAGAAACAAGCCAATTACGATATGGAACATTCTTCTCTTGGACAGCCTTAGCACATTTATTGGAAAACCAAGGTTTAGATAAAGGACAAGATTTTAAAGTGGAGTGTGGGATAAAGGATTCCATTCCTGCAAGAATAATTTTACTGACATGATCTGAGCAAACGTTGTCATCAGAAGTTTTGAAACAGTAATCCGACCAAGGAAAAGAAGTCTCGCAGGTCATCCCATTTTGCATTCTTGTAATGCCAAACAACACGAGATTGGGAATAGCCATGAGATAAAGGTTCCATTGGAGAAGAGACAATCACCAAGTTGTGATCTGAAGTGCCTAACGGACCTCTCACTTCGACAGTGTACTTAGAAGGGTTGTTTGTGAGAAAAAGATCAAGCGTGTTGGCTGTATGATTAGGATTGTCTGGTATTCTTGTAGGTAAATGAACAATCTGTGCAAGGTCATTAGTAATTGCAAAAGCCTCAGCATCTCGACCAGCTGGGTTGGTGTGACTAGAAAACGGAAGCCAGCTGGAGTTGTGAACATTAAAATCACCAAGGAAAATTACCTCACTGTTAGGAAAGTTAGACTGGAGAAAGTCAAGTTGCAAAGAGAGGAAGTCAAAAAGCTCCAAGTGATTAGTGGAGTTGGGAGAACTGTAGAGACAACAGATGAATTTGACACAGTGAGGTAGAGAGATTTTAAGCCAGAGAAGGTCAAAGAGAGTAGATTCCAAAATGACAGGGAATATCAGAACGGACATATGAAAAAGTAACAACTTTGAGGCGAAAGGAATCATACAGCGAGTAATTTGGGCATCTGAGATGAGCAGTAGTTGAATCAACTGATAACTGAGATTCTGTCAGAAAAAGTACATGGGGTTTGGTAGACTGCAAGTGGAAATGGATATTGTTAAGATTAGAATTGAGACCACGTATATTTGTGAAATTCACACAAGAAACAGCAAAATTATGTGAAAGCAAGTTGAAAACCTAGTAAAAGTGCACCCACTTTTAGATCCCAACAAATTTTCCTGTTATATCTGGTAATTAATTATTATTATTTTTTTTTTTTTTTGAGGAATTCCATATTTTGGATAGGTATTTCCATTTTGCAACCTTTAACTACATTTTAATGACCTAGTAAAAAGTTTATAGCCTTCTGGGTTATGCTTGGCACATCCATTATGTTTTCAGTATCATTACTGAAAGTGAAATTTTCTGTTGCCGAGAAAAACCATTACATTCTTTTGGTGGCTACTTCACCTGCATATGAATATATGTTGTATGACAGGGGTGGGCAACCTTTATAAATGGCAGGCCAAATAAAATGTCTGTGAGGTACTTGCAGGTCATTTTTTTTTTTTTTTTAGCTTTCCATGATAGATTATAGACCTAGTCAGGATCCTTAGTTTATTCTAAATTGAGATAGCGAGATTTCGAAGCTAATCAATACTTAAGAGTCCGTAGAAATACCGTTCGTGAATTCCCGCCATTTTTACACGATAGCATAAGCTTAGTGTAGTATACTGCATAATATAATATTGTCAATTAATCAGTAAATCTATTAATCTTGATAAACTTTATTGTCAATTAAATTGTATTTTTAACTCTATAAATTTATATAACGACTTAATCGTAACAAATAATTAATACATAACTATAGTGGTACACGTGATACGGAAGTTGTATAAAGGGAACACTAGATACCGAAAAAAAAAAAAAAAAAAAAAACAAATATATATATATATATAACATAACTGTTTTGGGATATAACTTAAGGATTTAATTTTTGTTTTAAATTTTATTGAATTAAATTGGAATCATGACTCTGACCAGAGCAGCAAAGCAAAAGGCTCAAGCTAATGGGAGTGCTGTGGTTCAGGGGAGAACTGAGGGGGGCAGTTGCCCTCTGAATCACAGTCTATTAAAATGCACTGTTTGCTTGATGTTTGCGGAGCAGTCGGGTACGGGACATGATACTGCCAAGGGGAATGTCTTTGTGTGTGCACGATGTAAGGAGTGCAAGGAAATCAGGCGACAACTCAGCGTTGTTATGGGCCTTTATGAGACCTTGAAGGACAGGGTGGATGCCCTCGAAGGAAATAAATTGAGGGGCCCATCAAGCTCTCAGCTGCCCACATCAACGCCAGAGCTTGCACTTGGCCATCAGGCAACACAGGGGCAGCCCCCTAGGCAGAATGCGCTGGTCCCACAGGAACTAGTAGTTGTTGGTGACTCTATTGTCAGGGAAACGGGGAACATGCTTTGTAAAAAGGATAGGTGGAATAGGACCAGGGTATATCTGCCAGGGGCAAAGGTTGATGACGTTGTAGAGCGGATATCATCTTTTAAGGGCACAAAAGGTGATATAGTTGTACACGTTGGCACTAATGATATTAAGAGTAGGAGACCGGTGGAATTACTTAGCGAGTACAGGTCACTGTTGAAAAAAAGCCGTGAATTAGGGTTGAACTTGAAAGTGTCTGCAATTCTGCCCAGACACGATAGGAGGGAGTATATGATGAGAGCCTTGTCGATCAATTCGGCCCTGGAGGGATTGTGCAAGGCTCAAGGGGTAGAATTTTTTTCAGCCTGGACTGTACTTGTTAACAGGAGAGATTGCTTCTACAGGGATGGGATACACTTAAATAGAAAGGGCGCAAGAATTTTTGCTGATGCTGTCGAGGCAGTGTTAGGTGGGTCGGAAAACTGCTAGTTGGGGGGGATACAAGGACTAATAGATTAACAGTAGCCACTGGCAGAGGTGGAAGTGATTCTTGCACTGCTTCTATTCAAATGAGCAGAAGTCTGAAAAACAAGATGCAGGATATTTCAGAGACTGCTGGTAGTCATTGCGTTACAAGTAAACACATGGGTTGTGTTAGGGTAGCTAAGAATAGAAACAGGTGCATGTATACCTGCGTGTACACCAATGCTAGGAGTTTGGTAAATAAATTTGATGAATTTGAGGTATTGCTCAAAACATCAAAGGCAGATATTG
The DNA here is from genome assembly GCF_048544385.1 of Mastigoproctus giganteus. Taxonomy (NCBI): domain Eukaryota; kingdom Metazoa; phylum Arthropoda; class Arachnida; order Uropygi; family Thelyphonidae; genus Mastigoproctus; species Mastigoproctus giganteus. The sequence continues at coordinate 138,979,697 of NC_143575.1, forward strand.
TTGGGATATCAGAGACATGGTGTCACACAGATATAAGTAATGCGGAACTGGAATTTGGGGAATACAATGTATATAGAAAGGATAGACAGGACAGGAGGGGAGGAGGGGTTATGCTATTAATTAAGAAACACATAAAGTCAAAGGAAGTGAAGCCAGTTGACATCAATGGACAGGGCAGTGTCGAGTCAGTTTGGTGTGACATAAGCATAGGGAAATCAAAATTGAGAGTAGGAGTGTGCTATAGGCCTAATGACTCTGATGAGTATAATAATATATTGTACAGGGAAATAGAGTGGGCCAGTAAATCAGAGAGTCTTATAATGGGGGATTTTAATTTCCCAGATATTGACTGGAATTTGTGGGTTGGTCACTCGCACACTAGCAAGGCTTTTGTGGATTTATTGGATGATTGTTTTCTACATCAGCATGTTCGTGAGGCAACAAGAGGGAGCAATACTCTTGATCTGATTATCAGTAGTGATTCTTCATGCATTAAGAACCTGCAGATAAATGAACCACTAGGTGGCAGTGATCACAGTGTGTTGAAGTGGGATTTACTCAAGGAGGTAACTACCATCAGAGGTAAAGGGAAGGGTTTTTGTTTTCGTAAAGGCGACTATGATGGTCTGAGACAGTATTTAAATTCTATACAGTGGGACCAACTGATGATGTTACCAACAGCAAACTCAAAATGGGAAGCATTCAAGGAACTAATCTTGGTGGCTACCAGGCTTTACATACCAACTAAGAAATATTGTTCAAGGTTTAGGCCTACATGGTTGTCAGATGGACTAATGAGACATGTGGCAGAGAAGAAAAATGCATGGGATACATACAAATTAATGGGTGACATGGAAGCCTATGATAGATATAAGTTGGTCTGTAACCAAGTCACAAAGGAGATTAGGCAGGCAAAGGCAGACTACGAAAAATCCTTGGCAAAGGATGCAAAGAAAAACAGAAAGGAGTTCTTTACATACTTGAACTCGAGAAGGAAAGGGATGAATCAGATTGGTCCACTGGATATTGATGGTTCAACAGTTGAGGATCCTGCTCAGGTGGCTAACAATCTAAACGAGTATTTTGCATCTACATTCACGCATGAGGAGTTATTCAGGAAGGAGAATGATGTAGGTAAAGTAAACATTGGCAGTGAGCTGGATGATTTTGTAATAACTGAGAGGAAAGTGGAGGAGAGATTGTTGAGGATAAACATAAAAAAGGCACCTGGGGTGGATGGGATCTATCCAGTTATATTAAAGGAGGCAGCAAAGGAAGTATGCAAACCCCTAGCCATAATTATGAGAGCTTCTTTGGACTCAGGGGAGGTACCCATAGACTGGAGATGTGCAAATGTAACCCCAATTCACAAAGGAGGATCAAAGGCTGACACAAGTAATTATAGACCTGTTAGTTTAACTTCTGTTCCAGGTAAATTAATGGAGGCACTGGTTAAAGAAGCACTGCAGGATAATCTAGACAAGAATTCAGTTATAGCTCAGACGCAGCATGGTTTTGTTAAGGGCAGGTCTTGCCTGACCAATTTGATTGGATACTATGATGTAGTCACAAAAGAATTGGATGCAGGGAATAACTTTGATATTATATATTTGGATCTTAGAAAGGCTTTTGATACTGTTGCACATGGAAGACTGCTGCACAAATTGGAGCAGTGTGGCATTGGAGGCAAATTGCTGCTATGGATAAGGGGATGGTTGAGTGGCAGAAGACAGAGAGTGGTAATCAATGGACACTGCTCAAAGTGGACTAATGTTATTAGTGGAGTTCCTCAAGGTTCAGTGTTGGGTCCATTGTTGTTTTCGGTGTTTATGAATGATATTGATGATGGGATATCAAGTTTAATGTCTAAGTTTGCAGATGATACAAAGGTTGGCAGGGTCGTTAAGGACACTACTGACGCTATGCTGCTGCAACAGGATCTGGAAAGGTTGAACAGATGGGCTGAGAGGTGGCAAATGAAGTTTAACATTGACAAATGTAAAGTACTACATATGGGTAACAGTAACCCCAGAGCAATGTATCAACTCTGCGGTACTACACTGACAGTGGTGGAGAATGAAAAGGACCTGGGGGTAATTGTGCAGGCAGATATGAAGTTCTCTGAGCAGTGCAGACGAGCTGCAAGAGTAGCTCATGGTGTCTTGTCAATGATATACAGGAATTTTTCTAGCAGGGATAAGGAGGTGATTATTCCCTTGTATAAGGCAATGGTTAGGCCACATCTTGAGTACTGTATACAGGTCTGGAGGCCTCATTTCAAGAAGGATGTAGAGCTGCTGGAACGGGTACAGAGAAGGGCAACAAGATTAGTAAATGGAACAAAGGGTTGCTCTTACGAAGAAAGGCTTAAGTTTTGCAAATTACAGAGCCTGGAGACTAGGCACCGGCGAGGTGATCTGATAGAGGTGTATAAGGCTTTGAATGGTTTGAGCATGCTCAATGCCAATGGGATTCTTCATCTTTCTCAGAATAATCACCTCAGAGGGCATAAATTCAAATTGAGGAAGGACGGATGTCGGATAGATGTGCGGAAATTTGCCTTTGGCCAGCGGGTGGTTGGTTGGTGGAACCGACTTCCATCACTTGTTGTTGAAGTTGATAGCCTAAACAAATTTTAAGCTCAACTGGACAGGTATTTCGAACGAACGGAGGGGTGAAATGGGAGAGGTGTTTTTTTTTTTTTTTTTTTTTTTTTTTTGGCTGATGCTGAATAAGCTTGCTTTCTTGCATCATATGCCTCTACTAATGCTAATGATTTTTAATATTATTAAAATGATATAATAAAAAAAATTGTCATTAACAGTTTTGTTTATTGTAATATTTGTACATATAATTCATTTATTAATAAGAAAAAACAAAATACAAATTCAAGATAAAATTACAAAAATACAATTCTAGTAACAAAAATTGCAATATTTTATTTTTATAATATTTAATGAGAGATTTGATAAGTGTTTATTTTTTATCAGTGAATCGATATTTGCCATAGCAATGTTCAAAGTATTTATTTTTAAATATGTTAGAAATTCTATTAATTCGAAAAGTATATAATAAATAGCCTGCCGTTTATTATATATATTTTGAAAACTACTGCGGGCTGGAGGTTGCCATCCCTGTTGTATAAGGTTTCATTCATGTAGTATAGAATCTGAGAGTTCAGCTTAACTTTTAGAAAGATCTAAGTCTTCAGCCAGGTCATTTAGATTCTGAATAATCAAATGAGGTTGTTTCTCTTGGATTGGTATATACACTGTGTTGGCTTGGCATTAGTATCACTTATTTAATACTTTGTGGGACTCTTTTGCCCTTCATACAGTCTATACACCTTTTGGCATGGGTTTCAAACTGTGTTGCAGGGTATCTGGTGGCAGTACTACCCGTGTGTCCAGTAATGCCCACACATTTACAGGCGGATGGTTGTAGCGTCGAATGTCAGTAGATCCCAAGCATGCTCAATTCGGTTGAGACCAGGTAAGTTGGGTGACCACAGGACAGAGAATTCATTGTCGTGATCTTGAAACCAGTTAGCAACTTGCCAGGCCTTGTGGCATGGTATATTGTCTTGATAGATGCCAGAGTTGTCTGGGTACGTTGTCATTACAGAGGGGTATACTTGATGAGCGATAGAGGGAAGGAGTTGGTCCCATTAAGCTGTTAATAACAGTGATTAGAAGAGCCAGAGCATGCCACAAAAGTCCCTAAACCATTGCCTCCAGGCTGCCAAACACCAACAGTGCATCCAGGTGCCACAGCCTTGTGTTGCTTTCTCCAAATTCAGATATACCCATTAGCACGATAGAGTTGGAAATGACATTCATCAGACCAGGCAACAGAATTCCACGTGAGTGATCCAATGTTGGTGCTGACATGCCCTTGCAAGGTGCAGTTTCTTGTGTCTTGTATGGAGAATGGGCATCTGTTGACTGCCATAGCCTATACGAGCTAATGTATGGTGCATAGTCCATGCAGATATTAGTCTTGCTATTCCTGTTGTACTCAGTGGTTATCAGGACCACTGTACTACTTCACTGTTGTTGTGAGGTGAGACATGTGACTTCTAGCTGGTTGTTCAACTGCCATTGAGCCAGTCAAGGTAGACTTGTGGAGATACTGGCACCTGCACATCTTATCCACACAATCATTCCATGTTCAAAGTTGGAAAGATTTCAATGCCAACCCATACCTCGGAGACACTCAAAAACTGATCACCATGTATGTGAACTATATATAGTCTTATATCAGCTGTTCCCAAATTTGAGTGGTGTCACAGACCAGTCCATTCCTATACAAGGAGGTGTTGCTAATGAAATGCCAACTCGGTGTATACAGGGTGTTTCAGTTAAACGTTTCAGAACTTCTAAGAGGGGTAGGGTACATCCTGACAACTCGAAATCATATAGCAATGTGGGGTCGGAAATGCTTTCCTGAAGCGGTGTTGTACACAGAAGCACCATAAAAAGAAAAGAGACCGTAAGTGAGAAATCGTTTTAATAATACATGAAAAGAAGCAAAAGGTACATGGATTAAAGTAAGTGTTCGAAGTTTCTTCAACCTCATATTGCTTTCGCACTGTGGTACCTTGGAAAATGTGCTACAAATCCCCTTTTTCCTGCTGAAGTGTTGTTTTCCGATGAGGCATCCTTCACAAGGGAAGGAATTTTCAACACGCATAACGACCATATCTGGGCGGTCGAGAACCCGCATGCAATACGACGTCGTGCAGCACAGATTCGATTTTCGGTCAATGTATGGGCCGGTATTATGGGAGATCACCTCATCGGACCTTACCTGTTACCGTGTCGTCTAACCGGACCTATCTACTTGATCTTTCTGCAGCAAGTATTGCCACAACTTTTGAGAAATGAACAGATTTCTGCATCGACGCAACAGACAATGTGGTTCCAACACGATGGAGCCCCTGCCCATTATAGCGGAGATGTTCGTAACTACCTGGATGTCACATTTGGTCAACAGTGGATCGGACATGGTGGTCCCGTGCGTTGGCCTGCTCGGTCACCCGACCTATCATGTCTTGATTTTTATTTCTGGGGTCATATGAAATCGCTAGTTTATGACACCCCTGTTGACAATGCTGAGGAGCTGGTTGCAAGAATCGCAGTAGCTGCCGAAGAAATTCGAAATTCGCCTGGAGTATTCCAGAATGTTCGGATGTCCATGCGTCGGAGATGTGAGGCGTGCATTGTAGCCCGTGGAAGAAACTTCGAACACTTACTTTAATCCATGTACCTTTTGCTTCTTTTCATGTATTATTAAAACGATTTCTCACTTACGGTCTCTTTTCTTTTTATGGTGCTTCTGTGTACAACACCGCTTCAGGAAAGCATTTCCGACCCCACATTGCTATATGATTTCGAGTTGTCAGGATGTACCCTACCCCTCTTAGAAGTTCTGAAACACCCTGTATATTCTATATCCTTTTTTTGTTCATCTTCACGTGATATAGTCCATGCCTGGGAATGAGGTACTAGATGCTTTGCAAAAGGTAGATGGGGATATTGAATCCATTTTTATCTTACTTTTATGTGAAAAGCCAATGGGCTGGTTTAAGCAAAAAATATGGTCCTTTTGTTCCTGCCACATCATTTATTTTTTTATAATGATTGTAAGCTTCTTTTGTGTTGTTCAATAATATACTCACTGCAGAACAATTACAGAAACTGTCAGGATTCACACTGATACGACAATAAAGTTCTCACACAATAAATTCAGTACTTAATTTGCACATGAATTATAGAAACACACAAATAACTGATTCAAGTTGTACACTGGTGTGCAAAACGTAAGGACCAACATTATTTCTAAAGGTTACAACCACAAAATCTTTACTTAAGGTACTCTTTACTAATGAGAGTAGATTCAGTCTCAGCGATTCTGGATGTCAGCCAATCTGGCGAGAATTTGGCATATGATATCACCCCACAAACATCACTTAAAGGGATCGATATGGTGGTCAAAATGTTCTTGTCTGGGGAGACGTTATCTTGACCATCGGACTTGACATTTATCAACACAGACTTGACGGGACCTGTTCCCATTAGTGATATCCCAAATGGAAACACCAATATGACTGAAGACCAACCACAGCTTGCTGCTGGCCATCTTGGCTCTCAAACGATGCTCCCTTGCTTGGTCCTATCTTTTCCCCTCTCCCACCAGCGGGAGCAGTCTTTTGTATGCCCTCTCCTCCTTGCCACTCCTCTTTTCACTGGTGTGGCATGGGCCTGCCCCACTGATTATCTGGGGTCACCTTCTCTATTGTCCCCATATTTATTTCCCCCCAACCTTGTCTCCTCCCCCACTCTACCTAATAGGCTAGCATATACCCCGCATAACTTGAAAAATTTAATTGTGTTCATACTAACTCATTTGGCATTTTTACTCAATTTTCTTAACCACCACCGAGCAAGAATTTATTTTATTTTTTAAGTCCTAGCCACTGAAATCTCAGGAAATTAGGTGGCAGGACCTGCCAGAGTAAATATCTAAATACTAGTGTACCTGGTCTGCCTCCATGAGGCATAGTGTGGACAACGTTGGGCCCCAGCTGGTGTCTAGTGGCTAAATGGCCAGAAGAACAACGAAACACTACACTACACTTACAAAATCCATACACTTTTAAATCTCTGGCCTTTACAGTGAACTGTCTTACCCACAATGAAAGCAACACGGAGAGGGGGGGAAACCCCTGGTGCCATTAGACACGAACACACTATCTTGGATGGACATACACAACTCCAGATACTGGAGGGCGATACTGTAACTGGTGCACGCTACTGTACTGAGGTAATCCTTCCCCATGTGCGTGTGTCTGTTCTAAGGTGTCTTTGGCCCAGAGTTCGTGTTTATGGATGATAACGCCACACCCCATCGCACTGCAGCTGTTCATATGCTTTTGGAAAGTGAGGACATTGTTTGTATGGATTGGCCTGCCCATTCTACCGATCTAAATCCCATCGAAAGCATATGGGAAGCTCTGGGGAGATACCTAGCAGCACGTCCACACCCACCAGAAAATCTTCACCAGCTGAAGATGGTGCTGACAGAGGAATGGATGATGTTACCACAAGAACTTATCAACAACATTGTTTTAAGTATGGACAGGCGGTGCAAAGCCTGCATCGACGTTAGGGGTGATTATATCTCCTACTGAGGACCACCTCTTCCCTTTTTTCCATCTTTGCAATGATGCATCTGTATCATGGCAGCCAGTGCTTTGTTCCCATTTTTGAAAAAGTCCCTCTGTACCGGTTTTTTTTTTGTTATGCTGGTGTCGTTTCCTTTATCATTTCTGTACCTCACGAGGTTCCTTTGCATGCTTTTCCCATATCCAGGCCACTCCTATGAGAAGCTACAGGTGAAAACCTGATTGGGCCTTAAATTTTGCAAACCAATGTATATTAAACACATTATCAGATGTAGAATCTAATGTAGCACTGTGCCACTATGCAGATTAGCATCATTTATTTAGTGCTTAACTGGTCAGAACATGTTGTGACCTGTAACACAGTATGAGTGTTATTTGAGTCATTAATAACTCTGAAGGCCAGCAGGTGCTGCCAGTCTTAAAGATGAAATATAAATTTATTTTCATTGTAATTTCTAGTGAAAGCTTTTAAAGAAGCGAAATACTGTAATACTGGTATGTCACATGTCAGTTTACCAAGAAATAATGTGTACTTTAAACCTTGAAGTCAGTTTCAGGCCATATTAAATTTACACGATGCTATTTATGGCACTAAAATGAATTTTTCAAAATGTTTTTGGTAACTTACTTTTCAGAAAACATATACACCCTGCATTGGTGACACTTCCAAACCATGTAACTCAAATTTTTTTTTGCCAAATTAATGATTTTCAACTTTTTCTATAGCTGGTATGTTTCCCCATCTAATGATCAAACCTTGTATGCTGTAATTTCAACTAAACCAAACCTCGCATGTTTTTTTTTTCCAAACTTTGTACGTGGAGATACAAGGTTTGGCCTTCTGCAAAAAAAAGGTAAGGTTGCGCAACATTTCTTTATCCTAACCTTTTAAGTTGCTCATCAGTAGTTCAGTTCAAATGAAAGTTTCCTTTAAGTGTAACAATAATACTTTCTCAGGATAAAAATATGGTAGAAATGCTGAATAAGTCAGTCTAACAAGTGTTTGTTTTTAATCTGTAATTTCTTCAAACAGTTGTTTACATCACAAATTAATTACATAAATTATGATTCCATCTCAGATAAAAATTCGTGGAAGGCTTAAGCAACAGTGAGCAGACTATCCATTGATAAACTGGCCGTGATCATTTCAGGGTAGTGCCACAAATAGTAAAGTGCTTTTCAGAAATTCTTAGAAAAAGGACATACCCAGATGAGCTGCAACTCATTTCACAGTTACTGAACAGAAATTGAAGAATAAGATCAAAAATGTCCCTGCTGATGACTGTCATAAAAGAAACTGACACCTGCATAGCCTGGTGGGCAGGAGCAGCAGTGCGTAGCACACGCTTCTTGATTAGACTGGGGTTCCACATCCTCCATATTTGGTGGTCACTACCAAATATGGAGGATGTGGAACCCTCCACATCCCTGGAGTGGAACCCTACCATATCCCTGGAGTAATATGGCCTTAGTTGCTAATGCTCCTAAAAACCAAAAACAAACAAACAAAAGAAACCAGGAAGGTTCCACAACACTACGAAGTGTGATTGGGATCACATTCTTTTAAAAAAATTACACCAGCTTAAAAACTTATTCTTCAGTTTGTGCTGGAATGAAACCTGGAGATCGCAATGTAGCTGACAGGTATTAATGTACAGCCCAGCTGGAACCATCAGTACAAATTGCTCCTTACAGACAACTGGAAGTTGTTACCTAAATGTTGTGGATCAGCACACACTGAAAAACCTGCAGGCTTGTATAAGGAATGGCTCAAAATCACCAGAGATATTCATGACATCCAAGAACTGTAAAGAGTTGTTCCATGTGATTATCATCCATTTCATGACCAATTGCCTTGTGGCAATAAAAGGTGAAAAAAACCTTACAATATTTTAGAGGTTTTTGTTGTATAATTTTTCATACTTGTTCTCTTGCACAATTACGATTAAATTTTTACATTTATGTAATGAGCGAAAACATAAATGTACAGTTAATTACTTCAATAAACTCCAGGTTTTTAAATCTAACTTTTCCTTATAAAACCCCATACCATCATGTCCACACATCTCTCATAAATTCTCATTACTCGTAAGTCACAATAAAACTAATTATGTGTATTTTAAGTCAAAGATCTTTTAATTACCTTTTCAGAAATGCATTAGAGTATAAAGTTCAGATGTAATTAAATAAAAGATTGCTTTATTAAAAATAGATGGTTTTCTAGCCCTCCTGTAAAATTTCCATTTTGTCACTTAAGAGATTTAGAAGTGTCACCAACAATTTGTTAAGAGAATAAATTTTTTGAAGTCTACGTTTAATAAAAAATTTTAAAATTCTTCTCATTTATGCCTGATATTATATTTAAAGATTAGTGCTTCTGTTTGAAATTTTCACTGGAGTTTGATTCATTACAGTGAATAATTGTCCAACCCCAAGCATTCTTGGAAGGCATAAAAAGGGATTCCACCATACTTTTAATTACAATATGAATGTGTTATTCATATCAAAGTTGGAAAATTTGAACCAAATGTTAATCTAACACCGATTATTTTCGTTCCGCTCATTAAATTTCCCATCAGCACAAATTGTCACTCCTTTACCTTCATTGCTCTATTATCAAGTTTTGCATATGGGTATTTTTCTTGCAAAACTTCAAATATTCCCTGAAATTTATCCCTATTGTTGGTGACTCTATTGTCAAGGGAAACAGGAAATATGGAATAGGACCAAGGAATGTCTGCCAAGGGCAACAACAGATAACGTACAGTGGATATCATCGTTTAAGGGCACAAAAGCCAATATTGTTGTACATGGCACTAATCATAAGAAGTACAGGGCAATGTTGGGAAGTCACAAATTAGGAATTTGAAAGTGTCTGCAATTATGCCTAGCCACAACAAGAGGGAGTATAGATTGAGAGCCTTATCAATCAATTCAGCCCTGGAGAGATTGTGCAAGGTACATAGGGTACAATTTTTTGCAGCTTGGTCTGTGCTTGTTAATAGGAGACTTTTTTTTTTTTTCAGAGGTGGGATGCAAGAATATTTGCTGATGCTATTGAAGCAATGATAGGTGGGTCAGAAAACTGCTAGCTTGTGGGGGGGATACACAGAATTATAGCTTAACTAGAGGCAAAAGTGATTCTTGCAGCAGCCTGGAAAGCAAGATGTCTGGGATTTCAGGCTCTGTTGTGGGTCATCATGGAACAAATAATTACATAGGCTGTATTGGAGTAACTAAGAGGAACAACATGTGCATGCATACTTGCATGCACACTAATGCTAGGAGCATTGTAAATAAATTTGATGAACTGATTAAGTCATCAAATGCAGACATTTGATCACTTAATGACCATGCCCATTTTTTGTAGAAAACATGGTCATGTAGACATAAGTGATGCTGATTTGAATATGGGAAGTACACTGTATAATGTACTATACATAGGAAGGCCATGCAAGTATACTGCATGCACATGGTCTGTATAGCTAAACGACATGTACATGCATATGTCATTTTGCTACTCAGAGAAATAGTGCTTCAACAAATCAGAATGTCTTATAATGGGGGATTTTAACTTTCCAGATGTAGACTGGAATTTGTAGGTTGGTCACTAGCAAGACTTTTGTGGATTTCTTGTATGACTGTTTTCTACAGCAGCATGTTAGAGAGGCAACCAGAGGTAGCAATACTCCTGATCTGGTTATCAGCTGTGATTCTTATGCATTAATCAGCAGGTAAAAGACCCACAGGATGGCAGCGATCAGTGTATTAATACGAAATATAATTAAAGGCATGACTATTGTCAAGGGTAAAGGGAAATGCTTTTGCTTTCATAAGGGTGACTAAGTGGTCTCAGACAGTTATTAAATTCTCTGTAGGCAAACCAAATGTTAATTATCACCAACAACAAATTCTAAATGGGAAGTATTCAATGAAGCTACTAGGCTTTTCATACCAATGAAGAAATACTGTTCAAGGATTAGACCTAAATGGATGTCAGATGAACTATTGGAACAATCAGAGAAGAAAAGTGCAGTGCATGACGTGCATATAAATTATCAGGTGATACAGAAACCTATGGTAGATAAAAATTAATATGTAATCAAGTTGCAAAGGATGTTACGCAAGCTAAGGCAGATTATGAGAAGTCTCTGGCACAGAATGCAAAGAAAAGCAGCAAAGACTTCAATGCTTATATTAGCAGTAGGAGGAAAGGGTTGAATCACATTGGGCCACGATATCTATGGGTTAATTGTTGATGATCCTGCTCAGGTTGTGGACAAATTTAATAGGTATTTTGCATCTACATTTACACATGAGGAATTCTTTAGGGAATGGGATGCCAGACATTTATCAGACTCTAACAAGGAGTTAATTAACTTTGTAATGACTGAAAGGAAAGTGGAGAAATTGTTGAAGATGGACATAAAGGCACCTGGAATGGATGGAATCTGTCTATTATATTAAGGGAAGGAGGCAGTAAAGGAGGTAAGCAAACCCTTAGCCATAATTATGAGCATCCTTCTGTTCAGTGGGGGTTCCTATATATATGTGCAAATGTATTCCCAATTCTTAAAGGGGGATCAAAAGGTGACGTGTAATTACAGACCTGTTAGCTTAATGTCTGTTCCACGGAAAATAATGGAATCACTGGTTAAAGAAGTAATGCAGGACCATCTGGACAGTCAAGTAATTTTATACTGCAACCACAGCATGGATTTGTTAAGGGGCAGTCATGTCCAACCAATCTGATAGGTTACTATGATGCAGTGACCAAGTGACTGGATATAAAAAATAATTGTGAAATCATATACTTGGATTTCAGGAAGGCTTTTCATACTGTTGCACATAAAAGACTGCTGTAGAAATTGGAGCAATGTGTCACTGAGGGCAAGTTATTGCTATGGATAAAGAAATGGTTAATTGGAAGAAAACAGAATAGTTATCAATGGGCACTGCTCTTTGTAGACTAATCTTATTAGCAGGGCCACGTTTTCAGTGTAAATATTTTCTAAAGTAGTGATAAAAATTCCTAATAATAATAAACCAAGAAAACATGTAATATAAAAGCTTTCTTTAACTTAACTTGTTAGCTGTTTTATTTTATTCTTACACCTTTTTATTGTACGATAAATAAAGTTTCTATTAAAATTGTTTTTATTATTACTCTTTATTTTTCAAGTTAAAAACAAAATTTTGACCTTTCTTATTTTACATTTTTATCAAAGCATTATTATTTACACTATAAATATAAAAACTTATATATATATTAAAGGGGCCTCAAATTTAAATATGGTCGGGGGGCCTATTTCATCCTTAATCTGGCCCTGGTTATTAGTGGGTTCTCTAGGGTTCAGTGCTGGGCCCATTGTTTTCAATATTTATCACTGATACTGATGAAGGTTATCGGGCTTAATATCTAAGTTTGCAGATGATACAAAGGTTGGCAGGGTGGTTAACAAAAGTCACCAGGGTGAGCTACTGTAACATGACCTGGAAAAAAGAAGACCGAGAAATGACATTTTTGAAGTTTAACATTGACAAATGCAAGTTACTGCATATGGGTGGCAGTAACCCAGAGTAACTTATCAACTGTGTGGTACTACACTCAAGGGGGTGCCTCCATAGCCAGGTGGGCAGTGCGTAGCACACGCTTCTTGATTAGACCAGGGTTCGAGCCCGTGAACACCAAATACGGAGGATGCGGAAAGGTCAGGGAATGACCACCGCATATCCCTGGAGCAATGTGGCCTTAGCTGCTAATGCTCCTAAACTTGTGCAGTCACACATGAAATTCTTTTAGCAGTGCAGTCTTTGCTAGCAGTGATAAGAAAGTGATTATCCCTTTATATAAGGCCATAATTAGGCCACATCTTGAGTACTGTATACAGTTCTGGAGGCCTCACTTTAGGAAGGATGTAGATCTGCTGGCTGGAACAGGTGCATAGAAAGACAACCAAACTGGTGAAAGGGACAAAAGGGTGCTCATACGTAGAAAGCTATAGTTCCCCAAAATGCAGCATCTAGAGACTAGGCACCTGTGCGGAGATCTGATTGAGGTATTTAAAGCCTTGAATGGATTGAGTAAGTTGAATTTTAATGGCATTCTTCCACCTGCTGAAACCACACATGAGGGGGCATAAATTCAAGTTGAGGAAGTATGATTACTGGATAGATGTGCTGAAAAAAAGTTTGCCTTCACCACCGGATGATTGATCATTGTAACAGGCTTCCATCTGTTGTTGTGGAAGTGGATGAGTTGATTAAATTGAAGGAAAAATTGACAAATGCTTGGAGGATACTGATGATTGAACTGTGTAGGGTCTTTTTTTTTTTTTTTTTGGCTGATGCTATATAAGTTTGCTTTCTTATATAATTTGTCGTTACTACTACTACTTCATATTTCGATAATGTATATTGAGAATAGCTTGCATTTTCTATATGATATGTCCATGAATGCAAATAATTTATACAAAAGGTGCAAAAATATAATTACAATTAATTACAAGTGTTACTATGCGTTTTGCTCCTACTGTAGGTAACTATCCAGCTGACTTTTGAATTTCCCCAAACTGTCAGCCTCACCACCCATGTAGGTAACTTATTCCAGTAATTTATAACACACTAGCTAAATTAAACTTCCTGCAGTCCAGTCTAAACTCTCTCTCAATAACTTAAATTTATGGCCACTAGTTCTATAATCATTTATAACTGTTAAAATTTCATCCTCATTAATTTTGCTATTGCCTCTCAGAGCCTCAACACCTCAATCTAAGGTGCCTAGTTTCCAAGCTGTGTAACCCACATATTTGAAGTCTTTCCTCATAAGGACATCTTTTTGCCGATCTTACCAGGCGAGTTACCTGTCTCTGGACAATTTCAAAAATCTCTGTCTTTTTTTTATGTGCGGTTTCCACACTGAATACAGTATTCCAAGTGCAGTCTAACAATAGCCTTATATAATGGGATTATGACATCCTTATCTCTACTAGCAAATGTTCGATAAATCATTAACAGGACACCATGGGCCTTCCTTGCAACCTGTCTACAACGCTCAGTGAACTTCCTGTCTGACTGTATCTTACCTTCCAAGTCCCTTTCTTCCACTAATGACTTTATTTCAACTCCACCAAGTGTACAAGTTATTCTGGGGTTACTGTTCCCCAGGTGCAAGACCTTGCACTTTGCTGGATAAAAGCATAGCTGCCACTTTTCTGACCATTTCTGAAGTCTATCTAGGTCACTCTGAAGAAGCTCTGCTTGGCAGTGATCATTAACTACTCTACCAATCTTTACATAATCTGCAAATTTAGACATCATGCCCTCTATCCCTTCATCAATGTCATTTAAGAAAATCAAAAACAGTGGTCCCAATACTGATTCTTGGGGAACCCCACTTTTTACATTAACCAAAACTGAGGAATAACACATTTATCACAACCCTCTGCCTCCTGCCATCTTATCCATCTAAGGATTTGCCCTGCCATTCTAACCTATTCCAGCTTATAAAGTAACTGCTCATGTGGGACTGAGTCAAATGCTTTGCTGAAATCCAAATAAACAATGTCAAAATTATTCACTAAATCCAGCTCATGAGTGACCCTGTAAAGCTAACCAGATTTGTTAAACATGATTTTCCCTTTACAAAACCATGCTACATATCCTTCAGAATTCCATTTTTATCTAAATGGTCCTAAATTCCACCCTTGATCATTGCCTCCATGATTTTCCTTACTACTGAAGTTAGACTGACCGGTTGGTAATTTCCCACTACACTCTTAAACCACCCTTATGTATTGGAGATACACTGGCACTTTTCCAATCCAACAGAATAATTAGCCTCAATGCACTCACTTGCTGCCTCCCTTAAAATTATAGGGTATATGCCATCAACTCCAGGAGCCTTACTTGCACGTAGGCTTGAAAGATTTTTCATTAAATAATCATGTGAAATTTCAATATCATTAATTACATATTTTTCAACTTCACTCCCATAATTTCTCATTGACATAAAGGGTTTTTCTTATGTAAATATCGATGCAAAGTAACTGTTGAGTTCATCTGCAACATCAGCTGCAACATCCAATACTATCCCATGTCCATTACATAAGGGTCTGATGTGGTTTGTTGTTCTTTTTGCGAATAGTTGTTATAGACAGACACACACAGCTGGATGGATTGACATGGTGAAGACAATAGGTGCTTATTCATATATGCTACCATGCATAAAAAGTGCTATAGCATAGTATGAATTACTATAGCATTTTTTTTAAATAGTACTTTATTGTGGAACATTTTAAATGAAATGTGTCTATCGGCAGATTGTGTTAAACTTGCAAGAACTAGCAACAAATTGGAAAAAATGATATTTTGAAAATTAACTACTGTGATTATTACTAAGATATTTTAGCAACAAAAACATGTTACTAACTGGGGATGGAATAATACTAAATGATAGTGTGGTGTTCAGTTTTTAAAATTGGAGAATTTCTAACCCTACACAGCTTCTGGGAGGGACTGCTGAGGGGACTAGAGGACCATTTAATGCAGGTTTCAATTGTAATGGTTGCCCACATTGCTAATTGAGTAGCTGTTGGTGCATTTCATTGGTTTTCAATACAGAACATTATATTATCAGAATTGAAAGCCAGCCAGATAAGAGTTTGTGCACAGGAAGAACACAGAACTTACGCAGAAAAGATGAAAATGTGAGATTATATTGCAAATAAATTTTGCCCAATTTTAGCATAATGCCAACTGCAGGAAATTCCAATTGAGAAGTAAACATATTTTGAATTTCAGATAATTTCTTGCTATTATTGCAAAGCACCTTTCAAAAATTGGTTTTCCTTGATGAATCCCTACAAAATTAAATTTAAAAAAATAATCACAAGAGAATTGACATTGAAGGTAATGTCCATGTATACCCTGTATATGCATGTTTATTAATTTAATATGAAGGATCGTTTTGTTAGTTAAATGTAATAGTTTCAGCTACACATAACTTAGGTTAGGCAACATGTTTATTAAGAATGCAGATTTTATAGATGGTTGGTATTCATCTCCTCCCCCATCCTAGCAGAATAAAATGGTAAAAAGAAAAAGTGTTGGCAGTGTACACTTAATATTAATTTGATTAGGAAACATGAACATCAAGGGGAGGGAGAGCTTTTATTAGAGAGAGAAAGACTGGACGTAAAAGGGAGTTGGTTGAGGCTATTTCTCCTGGGACTTGTGCAAGCTCTCAACACCTGTGTTAGGCTTGAACCAATTTTATATGCATGATAAGAAATGGATTGACATGAAACCTCGATTTTTGCTGACTTAAGTGAACACAGAATCATAGTTACATTATTGTACATTCTACATACAGGTATTTCTGTTTTATAAAATTAAATGCCTGCTTGTTTATTATCTTATTATTATTAATAGCCATATGGTGTAAGGAAGCCTGAGGCTTATGCTGCACCAGGAAAAAAAAAAGTTCCGAAGTTACCCTGAGAGAGAGAGAGAGAGTGTGTGTGTGTGTGTGTGTGTCAAAAGTAGAAGGGAATCACCAAGGAGAAGAATGATGATATCTAGCTCGGGACCCTGGGTGTGCCAAGCCTATGCTCACCAGATGTGAGCTCCCCGGGGTTGAGTTTAAATTAATCATGCTTTCTAAATTTTCATGTGCATAGTCTTGTTCTGCCACCATTAGTCTGGAACATTGAGAATAATTCATTAGTGAAAACCGAACTAATCAATGGGCTGAACTGCAAACCTAATCAAAACTAAAAATTCAGGTGTACTGAAAGAAGAATTGAACTGGAAATTTGCAGAAAACAAATATTTCAGATTCCATAAGTCTTATCTGAATATTGTCACAGTCATCAGAAGCTTTCTGATTAGTAAAAGAGATTCTTCTTTGATGAAGTAATGCTAATAGGCTTACTGACATCACACTTCTTCCAACTAGTGGCTGGAAGACTGCACCATGCTGACAATGGAAACCATCTGGGTTACACCACCATCAACATGTTTTGACCATTGAAATGTCTGTAATAAAGATGTAGATGATGGAACTGCCAAGGAAAATAGAAGCTAAAGTAATTTATGAATATTCAAACATTTTGGGGTGTTATTCAACTGAAAGCTAAAAATGTACACGAGTTAGCATTAGTAGAGGCATATGAATCAAGAAAGCAAGCTTATGCAGCATCAGCAAGGGAAAAAAAAAAAAAAAAGTTCCCATTTCACCCCACTGTTCGTTCCAAATACCTGTCCAGCTCAGCCTTAAATTTATCAACTTCCACCACAAAAGATGGAAGTCTGTTCCACCAATCAACTACCCACTGGCTAAAGGCAAACTTCCGCACATCTAACGTACAACTGTCTTTCCTCAATTTGAATTTATGTCCTCTTAGGTAATTTTTTTCAGCAAGAGGAAGAAACCCATCAGCATTAAGCATGCTCAAACAATTCAAGGCTTTATACACCTCAATCAGATCACCTCGCAGGTGTCTAGTCTCCAGACACTGTAATTTGCAAAACTTAAGCCTTTCTTTGTAAGAGCAACCCTTTGTTCTATTCACTAATCTTGTTGCCCTTCTCTGTACTTGTTCCAACAGCTCTACATCCTTCTTAAAATAGGCCTCCAGACCTGTACACAGTACTCAAGGTGTGGCCTGACCATTGCCGAGAGGATAATCACCTCCTTATCCCAGCTAGAAAAATTCCTGTATATCATTGACAAGACACAATGATTTACTCTTGCAGACCATCTGCGCTGCTCAGAAAACTTCATGTCTACCTGCACAATTACCCCCAGGTGCTTTTCATTCTCTACCACTGTCAGTGTAGTACCACAGATTTCATACGTTACTCTGGGGATACTGCTTCCCATATGTATTACTTTACATTTGTCAATGTTAAACTTCATTTGCCACCTCTCAGCACATCTGCTCAACTTTTAGTCCACGAAGAGCAGTGTCCATTGATTACCACTTTCTGTCTTCTCCCACTCAACCATCCCTTTATCCATAGCAGCAATTTGCCTCCAGTGCCACACTGCTCCAATTTTTGCAGCAGTTTTCCATAGGCCATAGTATCAAAAGCCTTTCTAAGATCCAAATATATGATATCAAAGTTATTCTTTGCTTCCAGCTCCTTTGTGACTACATCATAGCATCCAATCAAATTGGTCAGACAAGACTTCCCCTTAACAAACCCATGCTGTGTCAGAGATATAATTGAAGTCTTGTCTAGATGATCCTGCAGTGCTTCTTTAACCAGTGCCGCCATTAATTTCGCTGGAACAGAAGTTAAACTAACAGGTCTATAATTACTTGAGTTGCCCTTTGATCCTCCTTTGTGAATTGGGGTCACATTTGCACATGGTCTTTGAGGTTGTCACAGACATTCTCTCAGATATGCCAGACAAGCTGTACTTGCTACCTGGGAGTCTAAAACGCTGATGGAACTGATATTCGGGTGACACTCAAGTCTATTGGATCCAATTTCGGCGAAGTCCGGACGTGCTGTGACAGCCAAATCCTCTGCTTGCACCTTCACAATGGTGGAACTGTTAGTAATCCTGGGTATAACCTCCATGCACAAGTACATGGTGGGTGATCACCCAGATGTAAACCAACGTAAGCAGGAGACGAGGTGTGGTGCCCAAACCACAGGGAGGAACGCCGCCCCTCTATGTTACTAGGCAGTACTAGGTGGTAGATAACTCTCATCAACTGGTGAAATACTACCACTTTGCTTATTGGAGGCTTGAAGTGGTGGAACCCATGTTTAGGCTCAAGAGCTAAGTTCCAGTCAACCCTTCCCTATCTCTTCCATCGTGCAGTATGATTGATGACTTTTGAGGTTATGATGAACGTCGTGGAATCCAATATTCCTTACATTTCGAGGGTACAGCTCTAAAACGGTGTTCGCAGGCCGGCTGCTAGTTAGTATACCGGACCGAACCTATTGGTAACTCTCTAGGAGGCTTCCGGATCAGCTGGTGTATAATCTTGCTACCTCTACTCTGCCAGATAGTGACTGGAGGGAGTCCGAGTAGTGTGTGTATGCGGGGAGCATTGTCGAGGCCACGTTATGTCAAGGATCTGGGTATATTCTTACCATGTGTATGCCATATCCAAAAATTTCATTACTTCATACAGCATGTCCCACCCCCTTTTTCTTACTATTGAATACACTATGAATTGTCAAACTAATAGAGCAAACTATCTGCGAAAAGATCTTAACCTCCCAAGCACTTCCTAATTCATTTCACAAATATACGTGGTCTCGATTCTAATCTCGACGATGTCCATTTCCACTTACAGTCTGCCAAACCCCATGTACTTTTCTTGACGGAATCTCAGTTATCGGTTGATTCAACTACTGCTCATCTCAGATGCCCAAATTATTCGCTGTATGATTCCTTTCGCCTCAAAGGTGGTACTTGTGCATATGTCCATTCTGATATTCCCTGTCAGAGACTTGGCAATTTGGAATCTCCTCTCTTTGATCTTCTCTGGCTTAAAATCTCTCTACCTCACTGTGTCAAATTCATTGTCTCTACCATTCTCCCAACTCCACTAACCACTTGGAGCTCTTTGACTTCCTCTCTTTGCAACTTGACTTTCTCAGTCTAACTTTCCTAACAGTGAGGTAATTTTCCTTGGTAATTTTAATGTTCACAACTCCAGCTGGCTTCCGTTTTCTAGTCACACTGACCCAGCAGGTCGAGATGCCGAGGCTTTTGCAATTACTAATGACCTAGCACAGATTGTTCATTTACCTACAAGAATACCAGACAATCCTAATCATACAGCCAATACGCTTGATCTTTTTCTCACAAACAACCTTTCTAAGTACACGGTCAAAGTGAGAGGTCCTTTAGGCACTTCAGATCACAACTTTGTGATTGTCTCTTCTCCAATGGAACCTTTATTTCAATTCTATTCCCAACCTCTTGTTGCTTGGCATTACAAGAATGCAAAATGGGATGACCTGCGAGACTTCTTTTCTTTTCCTTGGTCGGATTACTGTTTCAAAACTTCTGATGTCAATGTTTGCTCAGATCGTGTCAGGGAAATTATTCTTGCAGGAATGGAATCCTTTATCCCACACTCCACTTTAAAATCTCATCCTTTATCTAAACCTTGGTTTTCCAATAAATGTTCAAGAGAAGACTGTTGCATATCGTAATTGGCCTGTTTCTAATTGTTCAGTTTGATTTTCTGCTTACACCAAAGCTCGCAACAATTGTAAAGTAGTTATTAATCAGTCCAAACTAGAGTTTGAACAGGCTACAAGTAGAAAACTTGCTTCTTGCCCTAATGGCAGCCGAGCATTCTGGTCTGTTGCCAAAGCTATTGGCCGCAACTTTTGCCCATCTCTGCTCCCACCTCTGTCCAAAACAGATGGTTCTGTTATCACTTCAGCCAAGGATAAAGCTGACCTGCTAGCATCCCATTTTTCTTCCAACTCATGTATTAATGACCTTGGTAAAACACCTCCCACCATTCCCAACACGCTCCATTCAATGCCTCCTGTGGTCTTCCATCAAAAGGTTGTCAGAAGGATTTTGACGAATCTTGATGCTAAGAAAGCTCCAGGTCCCGATGGTATTTCTCCACTTGTTCTCAAAACCTGTGCTCCTGAACTTACTCCTATTCTTTGCCACCTTTTTTCACTTTCTTATTCTAAAGGTGTTTTTCCTTCTGCTTGGAAATTTGCTCATATCCAGCCAGTTCCTAAAAAGGGTGACAAATCCCTCCCATCCAATTATCGTCCTATTGCAATTACTTCTACTTTTTCTAAAGTAATGGAGAAATCAATTAACCACCAACTCTTAAACTACCTAGAAACCTTCCATCTGATCAAGTAATTGGTTATCCAGTTTCCTCTTTGCCAGTATGGATTCCGTCAGTGTCGATCCACTGGTGATATTTTGGCTTATGTTACCTATTTATGGACTAATTCAATGGAAAGGTTCGGTGAAACACGTGTAGTTGCTCTTGACATCTCAAAGGGTTTTGATTGTGTTTGGCATAAAGGTCTTCTAAACAAGCTTCCATCTTATGGTTTGCCAACTGTTTTTAGTAATCGGTTATCCAGTTTTCTCTCTGATCGCTCACTGAGGGTGATGGTAGATGGCTCTCTGTCTTCTAACTTCTCCACTAATGCCGGTGTCCTCCAAGGTTCAGTTCTTTCCCCCCACTCTTTTCCTCTTGTATATTAATGACCTTCTTCCATTGACTGGAAATCCTATCCATAGTTTTGCCGATGATGGCACATTGCATTCCACTTTCCATTTTGAGAAACCTTGTACTGCTCAATCAGCTTCAACTTCTCGAAAATCTGCTACCAATTCCTTAAATGCCGATCTTCAGGTAATTCTCCAGTGGGGCAAAGACAACTTAGTTGATTTCAACCTTTCTAAAACTCAATCTTGACTTATATCTCGCAAAAAGGATTCTTCTGCTCCTAAGCTTATCTTTAGTGACACTCCAATTTCTAGGCAAAATGATATATCTCTTTTGGGGATTACCTTGACTTCTAATCTCTCTTGGCACAAACACATTACAAATATTGCTTCCTCTGCATCTAAAAAACTTGGTTTTCTCTTTCGCTCTCGGCGTTACTTTTCTTCCAAACAGCTGCTCATTCCGTATAAATCGCAAATCCACCCTGCCATGGAATATTGTTCCCACATTTGGGGTGGTGCCCCTAAAACCTCTCTTAGGCTTATTGATTCTATTCAGCAGAGGGCAGTTAGGTTAATTAATGATTCATCTCTAACAGAATCTCTCCACTCGCTTTCTCATAGACGTACTGTTTCTGCTGCATGCCTCTTCTACAGATACTTCCATGGGCACTGTTCTTCTGAATTGGCTTCTATAATTCCCGCTCTTTCTTTCAAAACAGTCCGAACACGTGCCGCCACCAGCCAACAATCATTTACTGTCCAACTTCAAACTCACAGAACCAACTTTTCATCTTTCTCATTTATTCATTCAACTGCCATTTTCTGGAACAACCTTCCTTCATCCATATTTCCTAAAAATTACAATCTACAGAAGTTCAAGTCCAATGTCAACAAATATCTTCTTTCGTCTTCTCAACCTCCAACCCAAGCACGGTACTAAGTACTATAGGTTCTAATACCTCTCGTGTTTGGGGTTCACATAAAAAAAAAAAAAAAAAAAACACATCTCCAGTCCATGGGTACCTCCCCTGAGTCGAAGAAAGCTCTCATAATTATGGCTAAGGGTTTGCTTATTTCCTTTACTACCTCCTTTAATATAACTGGATAGATTCAATCCACCCTGGATGCCTTTCTTATGTTTATCTCATCAATTTCTCCTCCACTTTCCTCAGTTATTACAAAATCATCTAGCTCACTGCCAAAGTTTAATTCACCTCTGGCATTCCGCTCCCTGAATAACTCCTCATGTGTGAATGTAGAGGCAAAATACTCAGTTTGTTAGCCACCTGAGCAGGATCAGCAACAGTTGAAACATCAATATCCAGTGGACCAAGCTGATTCATCCCTTTTCTTCTAGAGTTTACATAGGTAAAGAACTCTTTGCTGTTTTTCTTTGCATCCTTTGCCAAAGATTTCTCATAATCTGCCTTTGCCTGCCTAACCTCCTTTGTCACCAAATACATTCAGAGTTACAGTACGCCAAGAGTTTGTCGCCTAGTACATTCCTATCTTGTGTACACTTTTCCTTGAGTAAAATATTGTTTATATGCTGCCATACTCTTAATATTTGAACACTCCCCTCCATTGATGATGGGTTACACCCTACCGAAGTACCATGTCAGACAACTATAAATATACTCATATGCATTTGAGTAAACAGTAGTATGACTGCGAATGCTGTGATCAGTGGAGCTAACAGACTTCTATCCCAGAATAATAGGGTGCCACATAAGCAATCAGGCTGTACGTGACATCTCAATGGCACTGGAGATCCATAGGTCGATGATTGGTGATGTAAACCACAAATGGGAGTGAACTGGGGTAAAGCTGTCATGAAATGAGCTGGATTATCTCCGAAGCTGACAGAACTTGACCGGAGAACCCTACCAAAGAATCATCCAGTCAGAACACAGGTTGATGTTGTCACAGCATACACAGGTCCTTAATGAGATGATTGTAAAACACGTGAGCACTAGTAAAGTGTGTAGAATACATGCCATTAATCATCTTCACTAATTCTCAGCAGTCTAGTTTCTTAAGGCCTGGAAACCATAATGGAAATCTGTGCTTTAGCATGATGAGTCATGGTACATGGTCTGACAGTCATGCATGGGTGTGGTGGTTTGGTTTGTTTGGTTTGTTTTGGTTTTATTGGCGCATTAGCTACTAAGGCTATAATGCGCCAAGACCAGGGTGTGGTGGAAGCAGCATGATGGTACGGAACTGTTTTTTTGTGGTTTGGCCTGAGACCATGGGTTGTTTTATGCATTATTGTCCACAAAGGTAGGGTCGATTTAAAATGTCTTGGACAATAATGCATTAAGTTGTGTCAACACTTTGGTGAAGGCCTGTACCTGTTTCAGGACAACATTCCATATCATACTGCTGAAGTTGTGACGGGCTAGTTTGAGGACATGAGCACTGAAAAGTGGACTGGCCAGCCCAGAGCTTTCATCTAAGTTCTAGGAAGAACCTCTGTGATCAGTTGGGTCATCAGGAGAGACTACTGAAAAAACAAAGCCAAACTGATTGCTGCTTCGAAGGTTGAATGGCAGAAAATACCAGACATTTGGAAGAAGAAAAAAAAAAAAAAAAAAAAAAAACAGGTGTCGAGTGTTCTACAAAGACTAGAGGTTGCCATAAGGGCTAACAGTTTCAGCACATTTTATTAGATTTTGGTAATGAAGGTTATTTGTCGATATGCAGGTTTAGTGGCACATGGCCTTCTCTGGCCATAGTGTGGAAAAAGATATGCAGGTACCCAGATATTAATAGCAGGTTTTTAGTGCCAGATATTTTAGCAGTGTAAAATGATTAAATTCATTTTAAAGACAAGTTTTTGGGATAGTATTAAATTTTCTGTTAATACTCCATTACACATAGTCAGAGGAGTTTATAAGAACAGTACTCTGTGGCATTCATACGAGCTTTAACCACATTCAACTCCAGAATGTCTATTGTACCCTCTCATTTTCACCACTTGGTGGCTATGGAGGCCTGTTTAATTCAAACAAATTCAGATAATCACTCAATAATTAGTGATTATCAATTGACTGTTAACTGTGTGTCTGTTGCTAAAGTATATTTGTACAATGTATGAACAATATTGATCATTTGATCAACTTCTGCACATCTATCCTACAACTGTCTTTCCTAAATTTGAATTTATGTCCTCTCAGGTGATTATTCTAAGCAAGAGGAAAAAACCCATCAGCATTAAGCATGCTCAAACCATTCAAGGCACTGTAATTTGCAAAACTTAAGCCTTTCTTTGTAAGAGCAACCCTTTGTTCCATTCACTAATCTTGTTGCCCTTCTCTGTACTTGTTCCAACAGCTCTACATCCTCTTAAAATGAGGCCTCCAGACCTGTATACAGTACTCAAGGTGTGGCCTGACCATTGCCAAGAGGATAATCACCTTATCCCAGCTAGAAAAATTCCTGTATATCATTGACAAGACACCATGAGTTACTCTTGCAGACCGTCTGCCTGCACAGTTAACCCCAGGTCCTTTTCATTCTCTACCACTCTCAGTGTAGTACCACAGATTTCATACGTTACTCTGGGGTTACTGCTTCCCATATGTATTACTTTACATTTGTCAATGTTAAACTTCATTTGCCACCTCTCAGCCCATCTGCTCAACTTTTAGTCCACGAAGAGCAGTGTCCATTGATTACCACTCTCTGTCTTCTCCCACTCAACCATCCCTTTATCCATGGCAGCAATTTGCCTCCAGTGCCACACTGCTCCAATTTTTGCAGCAGTTTTCCATGTGCAACAGTATCAAAAGCCTTTCTAAGATCCAAATATATGATAAAGTTATTCTTTACATCCAGCTCCTTTGTGACCACATCATAGTATCCAATCAAATTGGTCAGACAACACTTCCCCTTAACAAACCCATGCTGTGTCAGAGCTATAACTGAAGTCAGCTATAACTGCATTTTTCTTCTGTCACATGCCTAATTAGTTCATCTGACATCCATTTGCCAAAGGTTTCTCGTAATCTGCCTTCACCTGCCTAATTTCCTTTGTGACTTCATTACAGACCAGCTTATATCTATCATGGGCTTCTGTGTCGCTTGTTATTTTATATGTATCCCATGCATTTTTTTTCTGTCACATGTCTAATTAGTTCATTTGACATCCATTTAGGCCTAAATCTTGAACAGTACTTCTTAGTTGGTATGAAAAGCCTAGTAGCTTCCAACATTAATTCTTTGAATGCTTCCCATTTTGAATTTGCTGTTGTTAACATCATCCCACCATATGGAATTTAAACACTGTCTCAGATCACCGTAGTCGCCTTTAAGAAAGCAATAACCTTCCCTTTACCCTTGATGGTAGTTACCTCTTTGAGTAAATCCCACTTCAGCACACTGTGATCACTACCACCTAGTGGTGCCTTTCTCTGCAGATTCTTAATGCATGAAGAATCACTACTGATAATCAGATCAAGAGTATTACTACCTCTAGTTGCCTCCGGAACATACTGCTGTAGAAAACAATCATCCAATAAATCCACAAAAGCCTTGCTAGTGTGTGAGTGACCGACCCACAAATTCCAGTCAATCTCTGGGAAATTAAAGTCCCCCATTATAAGACACTCTGATTTACTGGCCCACTATTTCAGATTCATCACTCATCAGATTCATTAGGACTATAACACACACCTACTCTCATTTTTCCTTTCCCAGTGCTTATGTCACACCAAACAGACTCAACATTGCATTGTCCACCAATATCAATTGGATGCACTTCCTTAGAGAGGTTGGTGCCACCGTAGCCAGGAACGGGCAGTGCGTTGCACACGTTTCTTGATTAGACTGGGGTTCGAGCCCGTGACCACCAAATACGGAGGATGCAGAAAGGTCAGGGAATGACCACTGCATATCCCCATAGCAACATGGCCTTAGTTGCTAATGCTCCTAAAAACCAAATAACAACTTCCTTAGATTTTGTGTGTTTCTTACCTAACAGCATAACCCCTCCTCCCTTGCTGTACTGTCTTTTCTTTCTGTACACAGTGTATTCCCTAAATTCCAATTCTTCACTGCTTATGTCTGTGTGACACCATGTCTCTGATATCACAACACTATCTGCCTTTGATGTCTTCACTAGCACTTCAAGCTCACTGAATTTATTGGTTGGTTGGTTTTTTTTTTTTTTTTTTTAGGAGCATTAGCAACTAAGGCCATATTGCTCCGGGATATGCGGTGGTCATTCCCTGACCTTTCCGCATCCTCCGTATTTGGTGGTGACGGGCTCAAACCCCGGTCTAATCAAGAAGCGTGTGCTACGCACTGCTGCTCCTTCCCACCTGGCTACAGCGGCGCCTACTGAATTTATTAACTATACGCCTAGCATCGGTGTACATGCAATTATACATGCACCTGTTTCTACTCTTAATTACCCTAACACAGCCCATGTATTTACTTGTTCCACTATGACTCCCAGCAGGGAAGCTGGGAGTCATAGTGGAACAAGTAAAAAGGATGAAAAAGTCCCATTGCCTTGCTTTCCAGGCTGGTACTCAATTGCATTTTTTCAATACACCTGAATTTTTTCAGTTTTCATTAGGTTTGCAGTTCAGCACATTGACTAGATTGACTAATGAATTATTCTCAATATTCCAGACTAATGGTGGCAGAACAAGATTATGCACATGAAAATTTAGAAAACATGATTAATTTAAACAAATAGGCATTTAATTTTATAAAACAGAAATACCCATATGTAGAATGTACAATAACGTAACTATGATTCTGTGTTCACTTAAGTCAGCAACAATAGAGGTTTCATGTCAATCCATTTCTTATCATGCAGGTAAAATTAGTTCAACCCTAACGCAGGTGTTGAGAGCTTGCACAAGTCCCAGCAGAAATAGCCTCAACCACCTGCCTTTTACATCCAGTCTCTCTCTCTAATAAAAGCTCTTTCCCCCTTGATGTCCATGTGTCCTAATCAAATTAATGTTAAGCGTACACTGCGAACACTTTTTTTTTTCTTTTAACATTGTATTCTGCTAGGGTGAGGGAGGAGATGAATACCAACCATCTATAAAATCTGCATTCTTAATAAATGTGTTGCCTGGCAGCCCAAGTTATGCGTAGCTAAAACTATTGTATATTGGATTGTCTTAACTTAACAATAGCTGCTGAATCTGTAGCTCTATTAAATAAAATAATAAATATTAACTGAAATTATGTAACCTTTAACCACAAACTGAACTGAACAACAATCTTCTGAAATCATTTAAAAATCAAACCTTGTCAGGTGTGAAAACATTTATTTTTTTATTAATTCTGAACCAAATCTCAAACCACTTCAAATTTTGAAATGATTCAGATTCCTCACTTGGAATATACAGGGTGGCCCATAAGAAGAAAATAATACATGTTTGATTGTAAATAACTGTTTTAAACATATACAGGGCAGGCAAAAAAACTGCATCACCTTAAAAAAAATAACATTTGAAAGGGACTCATGTATTATGATATGGTCAGGTATTAAATCCTCTGGGCATTGTAGACTGGTTGCAAGGAGAGCCCATGGTGTCCTATCGATGATTTATCGAACAATTGCTAGTAGAGATAAGGGATATTTCATAATCCCTTATATAACAGGATTATGAAAGGCTATTGTTAGACCACACTTGGAATAATGTGTTCAGGCATGGAGACTACACCTAAAGAAAGACATTGTTCTTGAAAGAGTCCAAAGACAGGTAACTCGCCTGGTGAGATTGGCAAAAGGGCATCCATATGAGGAAAGACCGAATATGTGGGTTGCAGAGCTTGGAAACTAGGCACCTTAGAGGAGACTCGATTGAGGTGTTTAAGGCTCTGAGAGGCATAAGAAAAATGAATAAGGACAAAATTTTCAAGGTTATGATTCTAGGGGCCATAATTTCAAGTTATAGCGGGGGGGGGGGATTGTTTAGACCGGATTGCAGTAAGTTTTATTTTAGCCAACGAGTTATAAATTACTGGAATAAGTTACCTACGTGGGTTGGTAGAGGCTGACAGTCTGGGGAAATTCAAAGGTCAGCTGGATAATAACCCAAGGGAGGAGGGAAATGCATAGGTCGTCCATTTCCTTTTCTCTTATTAATTTTTATTATATTTTTTAAATTTTCTTCTTAATATTTTATTTTATTATTTATTTTTTTTGGCTAGTGCAGCATAAGCCATGGGCTTCCTTGCACCATGTGGCCATTACTAATACCTCAAAGTGATCACAAGTAAGTGGCACCAATGCTGTGTATGTATATATGTTTTCAGAAGCTGCATGAACCCCCCTCCCCACCAAATTAAATTTCTGGGGTGCACCACTTAAAGAACTTTTTACCCCTTTGATAAATAAAAATAATTGTTCTCATGTAATGACTTTACTATAAAAGATATTTTTCTATAGAACATTCGGTGAAATACACACCATTGTTCGTTCATAATAGCAAATTGCATTGAATGACATCGATTTAATTGTATCTCACATTGTGACTCCCTTCACGACAAGTTACCATGTATTGCACTACCTTGAATAAGTAATGCTTCTCTAATGGAGAAGACTACTGTTACTTATTCTCAGCAGATACCACCACCCAGACGGCATCATTGGTACCTGCCCACCCACAGACAATAGGCCTGTTGTCTGTGGGTGGGCAGGTACCCTCGTGTTGCAATCATGCCAACCCAGTTATGAAGCGTAACTCCACAATATGAGAGATGCCAAAGGGTGTACATAGTAATATTTACTATATTAGGTTCTAAAATTTTGATGTTTCATTTTTTCAAGTATGACATTTATGCCTTTGCTTTCTCTATCATTTAAAATTCTGTTTTTCTGTTGTTTGAATTACATTGCAGCAAGTTGGCATCTCTCATATTGTGGTGTTATACTTATAAGTAACAATAGTCTTCTCCATTGGAGAAACATTACTTAAGGTAGTGCAATACATGGAACTCGTGGGAGTCACAATATGAGATGCAATTTGCTATTATGAACAAAGAATGGTGTGTATTTCATCATGTTCTATAGTAAATTTCCAACTCATAATGTATTATGCCTTGTGCATTTATTTACTTAATAAAAGATGTTTTTAAAATATTTTTATATTAAAAATAAATAAACTCTGCAGGTAGTTGAAATGTGACAATCAGCTTGTGGGACCACTTAAGTTTTAAAATTTTTTTTTTAAAAACACTACAACCATGAAAATAATTTTGTGCACATACCAGGACAGAAAAAAAAAAAAAAAAAAAATTGGATTGAGTTATCAACCTTTAAAATTATGGCATTGAAGATACCTAAAGTGTCCAATAATGGTATAAAAATCTAGTGCTCATACACGAGCTAAAGTTTTGTTTTGGCACTTAAAGATTATAATATATGGTGTTATTTCATAGCTTAAAACTTTTTCTGATAAAAACTGATGTACAACAAAAACATCAGGAAGAGTGACTTCCGTGATAGACATATCAGACTTCAGGATAGGTTCTAAAATTTTGATGTTTCATGTTTTCAAGTATAACATTTATGCCTTTGCTTTCTCTATAATTAAAATTCATTGTTTTTCTCTTGTTTGAATTAGATTGCAGGAAGATGGAATTGCAGCACTGTTGCTTGGAGAGTCAAGTTGGATTGTTTCCTGTTCTTTTCACTAGAAATCTTCTGTTAAAACTCTCAATATCAGTTAAGCCAGCTTCGGTGATCATCCTATTATTTTTCATTATTTAAAGTTTTGTATTCCTTACAGCAAATAACTAATTTTGCTCTTCTTATTGTGTGTTTATCTGTTGTTTACCTATTAAAGAGCTTGCTTAATCTGAAGGTAGTGACTGTTATTTACAGACACACACTAATGTTATTTTAGTTCGGGGAGAGATTATTTTCACAAGAAATATTGTTTCTTGTAATTTAATAGGTTTATTCTATTAACTGCACAACTGGCAGCCAAACATTAAATGTGATTTTAGGATAAAGTGCCACTTTACATAACCCTGTTGGTGGGGGGGGGAGAACATTCAGATTCAAACAAACAACTCAGCCACTCGAAATTTTATTATCCATTCTCTTAACAGGGAATGGTTGTTGTGGTTATCTTCATAGCAAAAAGATTTCAGACCAGAGGTCTGAAATCTCTTTGCTATGAGGAAACATTAGAGTATAGGTGATGCATTAAAACAATTGAAATGAGTGCAGCTACAACACTCACACTTTTTTGCATTTAGCCTCAATTTCTCTTCCATTTTCCTGTCAGTTTTCTGTAAATCATGTAGTTCCCTGTTACAATTTGATAAAACTCTAGCATTCCCAACCCTAAAAATTCCTCATGAGTAACTGTAGATGCAAAATCCCTATTCAGTTTGTCAGCAATCTAAGCAGGATCATAAATTCATCCCCTTCCTTATAGTTTTTACCTATAAGGAAGGGGATGCTGCTTTTTTCTGTATGCTTTGCCAGAGATGTCTGGTAATCTGCATTAACTTGCCTAGCCTCCATTGACTTGATTGCAGTTTATATCAGCTGAAAATTTTCTGCATCCCTGATAATTTACACATTTCAATACTCAATTTCTGTCCATACTTTATCCAGGTATCATATAATGCTTTTAATTGCTTTAGTGATGGCTTATTTTAAAGTGAGCCATATCAATTTTTTTTTTCCAATACAGAATATTCTTCACAAGGCTCTCCATAAGAACAAAATGAATTGTGTGAGATCAGGACAACTTGGAATAATGCAATTGCCACATTTCTTTTAATTCATTTGTTAGGGAATCAAGTGTGCAAGGCCTAGCTTCTGCTGAAATGCAGTGGCAGTCCATCCTAGAAAGAGAATGTGGAATCCTTATAATTCTCCATGTTTTATCTAGGGAATGAAAATTGTTTAGCACATACTGATCTATGCTGCCATTGAATTCTGCAGCAATCTGCACAAGATGTTAACATCTGGCATATCTTGAATATGCCCTTGAACAATGTTTGGATTTTCCAATCTCAATATATTTGTTAGTTGTGTCATTTAACAGACCATTAATATAGCCAGTTGTCTTGCATGAAAACAGAATACTATTCAGGAACTCCAGTTTGTCATCCAATTACTAGAGCATGTAACTAGCAAATGCCCACTCTCTCTGTGAGTGGTCATTTGGTCAATTTCTTGTTCATACTCCGGCAAAACCACCATGTCAAAGGAGTTTACAAGAAATTATGTCCACTCAAAGAGCATGTGCTACTGTATTCTTTCAGGTGACTACTTGGTGACTACACAAATTCCATTTTATATGCATGGAATTTGTGTCTTTCACATCACTTTGTGAACAGTGATGGTGGTAAACTTAATTCTCAACTAAGGTGAGGAGCTGGGCAGTTTCTTCAGATCCCCTAGGTGTTTCTGAATTGCTTGGACCATCTTTGTACATTGTTTTCATGTGGTTGACGTAAAGTCACTGATTTCAGCTCAGCTAGCTATGCATAGTCTTTTCTTGATTGGTACTCATTACAACACGTTTCTGCAAAGAGAAAATTTACTGTTAACAAAATGTTATGAATTGGTGAATCAAATAAACAAAAGTATAATGCACAGTAAAAATCAGCCTCCACCTCTCAAAAAAAAAAAAAAATCAAATCATGATCTGGGTGATGTTGAAAATAAAAAGAAAATTTGGAATTTGTGTATTAGAGGGTATGACTGCCATTTGCTGAGATATTGCTGGAATAATCTTTAATATTGTGTTCCCAAAGGCACTACAGTGACAGGAAACTCATATGAAGAGATTGTAAAAAAAAAAAAAAAGTTTCTTCCAGCATTTTAGAAGAAATGCCCACGTAGACTGAATCACATTCGATTCCATCAGGATAATGCACTCTTTATGTGCAAAATTTTTAACATAAAACATAACTGAGCTTATCTCACATCCTCCATACTTGCCTGACATTTGGTGACACTTAATAACATTTGGTTGTTTCCAACAATGAAGCATGCTCTTTGTGGCAGAACTGCCAAGTGAACAGCCAAGCAGTATATGGAAGTTTTACTTCCATATACTGCTTTTACTTCTGTACACTGCAGGAGGCTTCCATCCTGCAGTGGGTTGATAATGGCTGCAGCTTACCTTACTGCTTGGCTGTTCACTTGGATAAATACATTATTCACTGTTTGGCATACATTTGCTAAGAGAGACCACCAGCAAGCTGATTAGAAGCCAGTAAAGTTTTGAATCAGAGACACCATGAGGACAAGAGCTGTCCTGGCAGTGCCTCAGATTTTTAAATGTACAGCTGATCCTACTATAATGTGCCATCTTACAACATGTTTCCAGTTATGCACATATTTATGTGCATGAAAATTTGAAGTTAGCACAAGAAATCCACACGTTGCACTGTTTTTCACAAGTGTAATTTTCAGTTTATGGTTGTTCACAAAAGTGTCACGAATTTTTATCTTTAAATTAACTTAAATTTACTATCTTTAAATTATGTTTACTATTAATTTTAATGAAATTAATAGTAAATTGGTAATTTTAATAATAGTAATTTGTATTGGGTGCAATAAAAATCCATACTAGTACAAAAATACAATCATTATAATGAAATTACAGCAAATGTAAAAATAAAATCCTTAAAAATATTATGTACACTTTTTTTTTTAGCATTTGGTATGGCTGCAGCAGTGTCTGTCTGCCTGTCTTAATAATTAACCTCAATGGTTCAATACACTCCATGGCGGTCTCCCTCAAAACTACTGGGTATATGCCATAAACTCCGAGAGCCTTACTTGCCTTTATGCTCAAAGGTTTTCTAATAAAAAAATCTGTAATTACAAAATCACTGATTTCATAGAGGCAAGTGAGGCTCAGCCTCTTCTCAGCATGAAGGATCTTTCACCAGTAAAGACCTATGCAAAGTACCTATTCAATTCATCCGCAACATCACCTGGGTTATCTAAGAATTTCCCCACACCCGTGTGTGTGTGAATACAAGAAGAAAGCCAATCTGATTAGTTTTCTTCTTCTTGTATTCACATACATGAAAAATTCCTTGTCCTCATTCTTAGTTCTCTTAGTCAGTACTTTCTCATACAGCCTTCTTAACCTTATTTGTGGTACTATTACAGATCAACTTGTACCTGTTGTAGGCTTTAGTGCTTTTCATCGCTCTGTAACTATTCCCTGCTATCTTAATTCTGCTCTATTCAACTGGACAGCTCCCAGTCATCCATTTTAGTATCCTCCTTCCGAAAGAAAGTGCATCACCTAGGAATTCCTAACCCTTTTTTGTGATGGTATGTTACATTAATGACTAGCATCACAAAAAGAAATATAAACAAAAGATATTTACTAATAGTTAAAACAAAGCTAAGTAATATTTGACAGGTGCTCTCAAAATATTCCAAATTAAGCATTTGCAATCTTTATACAAAATTTTTGGTAAACACGACAATTATGGCTGAAATGTTATCAGAAGCCCTCACAATTTGCTTCAGTTTATCATTTTAAATGGAAAACAAAATAAAAAATTCACCAGGTGCAAACTAATATTTAGTTGAACCACCTCTGCGCCTGATGACAGTAGCACACTGACACGATCAATTTCTGAAGATAATCAACTGATAGTTCGTGGTTCCAAACACGAATTATGGCTTCCTGAAGTTCATGAAGGGTCTTTGGAAAGTTTCTTTCTGGCAACTGCAGATTCCACACGATGACAGTTCTCTATAGGATTCAGGTCCGGGCTGTTTCCTGGCCAGCTAAGAGTTGTAATGGACCGTTCTTCCAACCATTTTTTCACCTGTAACAAATATAAACACATTACTGTTGAACCTCTAATGCAGAAATTAAGCTAAAGTAACTATAGAAGTGCCTACTTACACTTTCTGCCCGATGACAAGGAGCAGAGTCGTCCTGAAAGATGCAGTTAATTGGCAGGTTGAAATGGTCTCTAATGGTTGGGAGCAATTTGCCTTCGAATATAGCCAGGTATCCATTGGCATCTACGGAACCTTTTATAAACTGCAGGTGACCTACTCCATGATACGAAATGCACCCCCATATCATTTTGGCTGGTAGGGAATTTCACTGTGGACACCATACAGTCTAGATGGTATCTTTCACCATGTCTACAGAGCCATGCAGGTTGAATTTCTTCTCATCCGAAAAAATAACTGACTTCCACTGCTCAGGGGTCAATTTGACATGCTCCTTGCACAAAATTAATCAGGCCTTTTTAATTTTGTGTGTGAGGAGGTGCTTCTTCTTAGAACGATGGGCTATAAGTCCATTTTTGAAGAAGCTTCTTCTGACTGTTACTGCACTTGCTACCACTCCTGTATGTTCTTCCCATTCTCTTTTCATCTCAGACTAAGAAGCTTTATGGTTTTTAAGGCAGAAGCGCTTCAAACGCGGTCCTGTTTTGGCATAGAGACTAGTTTGCATCCGGTTCCTTTTTCCCTATCAGCAGAACCAGTATTCTTGAGTTTGGAAAGAAATCTACTCACTGTCGACTGATTACAAAACACTCCATAAGCAATATGACGGGAAGAACATCCTTCCTCACGTAAAGCAACAATAGAACTTTTTCTTCTTGGTGTCAACTGCATGTAACTCAACATCCTGACACAAGCAAGGAATGACTGCAACTCTTGCAGGGTGTGTTTATATAGCTGAAAGTAACAGCTGATGCAATATTACGTCATCACCTATGCATGTCAATCTTATCTGATGCAATCTGTAAGAAATATTGCTGTATACTTACATTGTTCGGATGACAACTACAATTTTAAGGGGTGATGCACTTTCTTTGAATACCAGGTATATGCTCATGGCTTTTGTGATTTTTGCTAAAAAAGAATTTCATAATTCAAATGTATTCACCCTCCCTTTACCAATAATTACTGCAACATCTTTCTACATCTTCCAACTGATGATTGCATGATCACTTCCTGACAATGGTTTCTGTACTTTAAGCCCTGTGATGTCATCTGATTCTCTAGTAATGATGAGGTGAAGAATATTCTCACCCCTAATACTTTCTCTAACATGCTGGTACAAATAATAATCATCTAGTTTATTTAAAAATTTTTTCTCCATCGTGAGTTTCTCTTTCACTAATTCCAATCAATCTGGGACATTTAAAGTCACCCATAATAAAATATTTTTGCTTGCTTGCCCATTCCATTTGCATATAGAGACTCATCACACTCTTCATACTCCCACTATTATTATACCTTTGCTTCCCACTAACTCACACCACACAGATTCTATGCTGGCAGATGTAACTTCACTAAGCAAAAGCTCTTTTTGCACTCAGGCTGCTTTTGATAAGAAGCATGACCCCTCCACCACTTTTATCTTGCCCATTTTTCCTAAATACATTATACATACCACAGTGGAACTGGTCATCCCCAATTTCAGGGTGGCACCAGAACTCTGTTAGCTCTATTATATCAGCATTAATTGCCCTAACTAGGAGTTGAAATTCAGCCTTTTTATTGACAACACTCCTGACATTACTGTAGACACGGTTGAACCTAAGTATACTTCTACAGTTTACTACCCTGACACACCCCTTGAAGTTATTTAGGTTTGTATCCCAAGCTTTACTTCCCCCTTATTTGAATTGCTGCTATCCTCAGAAAATCTTATCGACCAGCTGTTGTGGCAACAACTGAGAATTCTTGAGATGATAGTGCAAGCATTACTCTGACCCATATCATCAGATAAACACGAATCTAAATTACCATTTCTCCTCCCTTAACTAGCAATTTCCCTCAACCCTTAAGGTATTCAGAATGATACTGGCAAAAATCCTTACACCATCTTTGTTCACGTGAATACAATCTCTACAAAACAGATTCCATCTACCTACAAAATATTTGCTCATTCGGAAATATGTTTTAGCATATCATACTACATTGCCGAAAACAAGAAGTCTTTCCTTGACATGAAAACAGTTGTTGAATTAGCAAACAAACTAAATTTGAGGTTTTGGATGAATACACAAAACAACAATCAGTGTAAAGAATTTGTATGTCACATAGCCCATTATTGCCAATATCAGAGCACAAGAATTCATTTATATTTTGTTAGATGGCTCAACTAATAAGTCAAAATCAGAAGAGTGTATACTTTGTGTAAGATACATAAATGATGGCAGTATCGAAGAGACATTCTTGACTATTGCTCCCTTGGAAAATACTACTGCTTCAGACTATCTAGACAGCACTGACAAAGAACTAAAAGGTAGTAGTAGTGGCATGTGATGCAAGAAAGCAGGTGTATAAGCTTATGCAGCACCAGCAAAAAAAAAAACCACACCATTCCCTCCGAATGCCTGTCCAGTTCCTCCTTAAATTTATTCAACCTAACAACTTCCACAACAAGAGATGGAAGTTTGTTCCAGCAATTAACCACCCGCTGGCTAAAGGCAAATTTCCACACATCTATTCTACATCTGTCTTTTCTTAATTTGAATTTATGCCCCCTAAGGTTTGTGATCTGAACAAGTGGAAGGATCCCATCAGAATTCAGCGTGCTCAACCCATTCAAGGCCTTATACACCTCAATCAGATCACCGCACAGGTGCCTAGTCTCCAGCCACTGCAATTTGCAGAACTTAAGCCTCTCTTGGTAAGAGGATCCCTTCATTCCTTTCACCAATCTTGTTGCCCTTCTCTGTACACACTCAAGTAAATCTACATCCTTCCTAAAATGAGGCCTCCAGACCTGTACGCAGTACTCAAGGCGTGGCCTGACCATTGCCTTATACAGAGGGACAATCACCTCCTCCCTGCTAGCAAAATTCCTATATATCATTGACAAAACCCCATGACCTGCCCTGGCAGCCTGTTGCATTGCTCAGAAAACTTCATATCTGACTGCACAATTACTCCCAGATCTTTTTCATTTTCTACCACCTTAAGTGTAGTACCACACAGTTGGTACGTTTCTCTGGGGTTACTTCTACCCATATGCAGTACTTTGCATTTGTCAATGTTAAACTTCAGTTGCCACTTCTTAGCCCATCTGCCCAAATTATCTAGATCCTGTTGCAGTAGCACACTGCCATTACTGTCATTAACAACCCTGCCAACCTTTGTATCATCTGCAAACTTCGACATTAAGCCTGATATACCTTCATCAATATCATTGATAAATACACAAAACAACAGTGGACCCAACACCGAACCCTGTGGGACTCCACTAATAACATTAGTCCACGAAGAGCAGCACCCATTGATTACCACCCTCTGTCTTCTCCCACTTAACCATCCTTTTATCCATTGTAGCAACTTACCCTTAATACCATTCTGCTCCAATTTGTACAATAGTCTTCCATGCGCAACAGTGTCAAAAACTTTCCTGAAATCCAAATATATGATAACAAAATTATTTTTTGCATCCAGTTCCTTTGTAACCACATCATAATATCCTATCAAATTTGTCAGACAAGACTTTCCCTTAACAAACCCATGCTGTGTCTGAATTATTGCTGCAGTCTTGTCTAGATGATCCTGCAATGCATCTTTAACCAGCGACTCCATTATTTTACCCGGAACAGAAGTTAAACTAACTGGTCTGTAATTACTCGTGTCGCCCTTTGTGAATTGGGGATACATTTGCACATCTCCAGTCCGTGGGAACCTCCCCTGAGACCAATGATGCTCTCATAATTATGGCTAAGGGTTTGCTTAGTTGCTTTGCCATCTTCTTTAATATAACTGGATAGATCCCATCCACCCCAGGTGCTTTTCTTATGTTTAACTTCAACAATTTCTGATTCACTTTGCTCTTAGTTATTACAAAATCATTAAGTATCCTGCTACAATTTGAGAACTTTCTGCCATTTTCAAACCTTAATAATGCCTCATGTGTGAATGTAGATGCAAAATACTCATTGTTTGTTTGCTATCTGATCAGGATCATCAACATTCGAACCATCGATGTCAAGTGGACCAATCAGATGCATCCCCTTCCTTTTAGAGTTTATATAGTAAAGAAATCCTTGCGGTTTTTCTTAGCATCTTTTGCCAAGGATTTCTCGTAATCTGCCTTCGCCTGCCTAACCTCCTTTGTGACCCGATTACAGACTAGATTATATCTGCCATAGGCTTCTGAGTTGCCTGATAATTTATATGCATCCCATGCATTTTTCTTCTCTGTCAAGAGTCTCATTAGTTCATTAGATAACCATTTAGGCCTAAACCTTGAACAATATTTCTTAATAGGTATGAAACATTTAGTAGCTTCCACGATTAATTCCTTGAATGCTTCCCACTTAGAATTTACTGTTGGTAACATCATCAGTTGATCCCACTGTACAGAATTTAAAAACTGTCGGAGACCACTGTACTCAACCTTATGGAAGCAAAAACCCTTTCCTTTACCCCTGATGGTAATTAAATCTTTAAGTAAATCCCACATGAGTACACTGTGATCACTGCCACCTAGTGGTTCCTTTATCTGCAAATTCTTAATACACGAATGATCACTGCTGATAACCAGATCAAGAGTATTACTCTCTCTAGTTGCCTATCGAACATGTTACTGCAGAAAACAATCATCCAATAAATCCACAAAAGTCTGACTAGTGTGTGAGTGACCAACCCACAAGTTCCAGTCAATATCTGGGAAGTTAAAATCCCCCATTATAAGACATTCCGATTTTCTAGCCCACTCTATTTCTCTGTACAATGAACAATTGTACTCATTCGAGTCATTAGGCCTATAACACACTCCCACTCTTATTTTTGCTTTCACAGTGCTTGTCACACCAAACTGACTCAACAGTGCACTGTTCATCTATATCAACTGGATGCACTGGGATTGGAGAAAATTAAAATGTCTTGTTGGATTAACAAAAGATGGAACACCCTCCATGATTGGAGGGGCTTAGAGGGGAAACAGGCATTCTGTGTGTTATCACACACAGAGTCTAAAACACTGATGGATCCAATATCTTTCTATTTTAGAAGATTTAGAAGTCCGGTTGGCCTGCCTCCCTAAAATCCACCCATGCACGCCTTCTTGATGGTAAGCCCTGTTACGTCACTTTGGTGGCAATGAACGTGTAGAGTGGTTCTCTTCAAGATGCCGGGTCAGTGTGAAGAGGAAAAGACCAAACCCTCCAGAACACGATGAAACAAATGGGCCTCAGTCCTCAGCAGCTTTCACTCCCCCTATTATGGCAGTGAGAGGATCAGAGTGGAAGCAGAGGGTGCTAAGAATTTTTGGGTACAGCCAGGCTGCCATACACAGAAACTGAACTTGGCCTGTTACAGCGTAAGATTGCTCATCAGTGAAGACAGGATATTAGAGCTCGAAAAGGAATTAGAAAAATGTAAATTGGAATATCATTGGTTTGGTTGAAACAAGAAGAAATGAATCACAAGTTTATCAAGTGGAAACCTGCTGTACACCAATGGAAACTATGAAAAGGTTGAGTTGGCTTTCTGGTCCATAAAGATATAAAAACAACATTTTGGAATTCAAAAGTAAATAACCAAGGGTGTCCAGACTACTATTCAGGATTTCTAAGAGGCACAAACTAAAGGTTATAATGATATATGCACCAACATCGAGCCATGATGATGAAGAGGTTGAAGAAATGCACACCAAAATCAAGAAACTTGTAGATGAACAGAAAACTCACTACACAATTATTACGGGGGACTATAATGGTAAGATTGGAAGGAGACAAAACAGTGCAGAAGTGAGAACTATAGGAAATTTTGGAATTGGTGAAAGAAATGAAAGAGGTGAAAGACTTGTGGAATTTGCAGAATCTCAAGGAATGTCAGTAACGAACGCTTTTTTTCAAAAGGGTGAACAGAAAGTGAACGTGGAAGAGCCCAAATGGATTAACAACTAATGAAAACAACTTTATCCTGACTAACAGAAGGTATATTGTGAACGATGTTACCATTCTGAACAAGGTAAATACAAATTTGTATTGGAAATGATCACAGAATGGTAAGATGTATACTTGATATAGTTGTAAGAAAAGAAAGGAAAAAACTGACTAGAGTAAATAATATGGAGATCTTTGAGATAACAGAGGAGGAGAAAAAGCAGTATTTCCTGGAACTTAAGAACAAGTTTGAGTTTCTGCAGACCTTTCAGGAACAAGCTATCAATGAGGAATACAACTTTCTGAAAGTTTGTTGTTGGTGTTTGTTATTTGGTTTTTAGGAGCATTAGCAACTAAGGCCATATTGTTTCGGGGATATGCGGTGGTCATTCCCTGACCTTTCCACATCCTCCGTGTTTGGTCGTCACGGGCTCGAACCCCAGTCTAATCAAGAAGCGCACTGCTGCACCTGCCCACTTGGCTATGGAGGCGCCCTTTCTGAAAGTGATAAAGCCTGAGAAACCTATAGGTAAAAAGAAATCCAAAGAAGAAAAAATTAGTCAGGAAACACTTGTCTTGATGAACCGAAAACAACAAATGAAGAGCAAGATAAACAATTACAAGGACAAAAATTCGGTATACTGTGTTATTATGCAAAGCCATAAAAAGAGACTCAGAGAGAGGACATAAGAAGATTTAACACAAGAAAAGTAGAACAAGCATTAAGGGAAAAACAAAAGACTTAAATCAGCAGTCATGAGCAGTAATACAGAAAGACAAATGATACTGAAACCGAAAAACAGATTTCATGCACTTATAAATAGCAGAAGACTACTATAAAGAATTATATAAAGAGCGAGGAAATCATGCAAGCAATGGGGAAAATAGATCACAAATTAGCAACACATACAACATACCCAATATTCTTCCTGATTAGGTAGAACATGCATTGAAGAAAATGAAGAATCAGAAAGCCCTGGGTGAAGATGAAGTTGCTGTAAAGTTGTTAAAATTGGGAGGAAGAGATATGACACAGGAAACTGGCAAGACTCTTTCACAAAATACATTAGGAAAGGTGTGACACCTGAGGAGTGGAATAATGCAATCATAATTTTGCTGCATAAGAAAGGAGATAAATCAGAAATTGGAAATTACAGACCAATTAGCTTTTTGTCCCACATCTACAAGTTTTTCACAAGGGTCATTACTAACAGATCAGAAAGAATACTTGACAAGAACCAACCCAAAGAGCAAGCCGGCTTTGGGACAGGATTCTCAACTATGAATGGGTTGAGCATGCTGAATTCTGATGGGATCCTTCCACTTGTCAGATTACGAACCTAAGGGGTCATAAATTCAAATTAAGAAAAGACAGATGTAGATTAGATGTGCGGAAATTTGCCTTTAGCCAGCGGGTAGTTAATTGCTGGAACAAACTTCCATCTGTCGTTGTGGAAGTTGATAGGTTGAATAAATTTAAGGAGGAACTGGACAGGCATTTGGAGGGAATGGTGTGATTTTTTTTTTGGCTGATGCTGCAAAAGCTCATACACTTGCTTTCTTGCATCAAATGCCACTGCTACTACTATGGATCACCTTCACGTAATATTGCAGCTAATAGAGAAAGAAAATCAATATAAAACACCACTATGCCTGACATTTATGGATTATGAAAAGGCATTTGACTCCATACAGCATAAGGCAATTTTTTGGGCACTGGAAAGGCAAGGCATAGACGCTCCATACATTACGATTTTGAAGAAAATATATGAGAACGCTACCTCCTTTATTAGACTAGAGAAATTTAAAATAGAGAAAGGAATTTGACAAGGAGACAACATCTCTGAAGTTGTTTACTGCTGCCCTTGAAGAAGCTTTCAGAAGACTGGACTGGCCGCAGAGAGGCGCCAATGTGAATGGAGAGTGCCTACACCATTTACGATTTGCAGATGATATTATGATCATAAGCCACGATTCCAAAGAATTAGAGGAAAATCTTAATCAGTTATGCAAAATTAGTAAGGATTTCAGATTAAAGATGAATATGACTAAAGCAAAAGTAATGATGAACAAGTCTGCCACAGAAACAGATAAAATCATTGAAGGGGCAGAAATTGAAAGGGTGGATTCATATACTTATCTGGGA
This sequence comes from Mastigoproctus giganteus, assembly GCF_048544385.1. Lineage (NCBI taxonomy): Eukaryota > Metazoa > Arthropoda > Arachnida > Uropygi > Thelyphonidae > Mastigoproctus > Mastigoproctus giganteus. The sequence goes on from NC_143575.1 coordinate 139,022,078, forward strand.
CAAGTCATTAGCTGTAATAACAATAAATGGCAGAAGTCAAGAGAACAATAAATTTTGGATGGATAGCATTGAGGAAATATAGTCACATACTGAGGAGCAATATCCCAATTTATCTGAAATGTAAAATAATGAACCAATGTATACTACCCACCATTATTTATGGAAGTGAAACTTGGGCACTCGCCAAAAGAATAGAAGGGAAGCTGAAAACTACACAGTGAAGAATGGGATGAATTATATTAGGAATCAGACTGTTAGACAAGAAGAGAAACACATGGATTAGGCAGCAAACAAATAAAGGACATTCTTATCAAAACTAAAAAAACTGAAATGGTCTTGGGCAGGACATATAAGCTCAAAGACATAATGACAAATGGACTAAGAAAATAACAGAATGGTACCCAAGAGGAGCTAAAGGAAAACCGGGAAGACAACAACGGAGATGAACAGATGAAATTCACAAGTTCATGGGTAATAAATAAATGGCCATTGCACAAAACAGAAGGAACTGGAAAGTTGCTGGAGAGGCCTTCATCCCGCAGTGGATTGAAAATAGCTGATGAGGATGATGAGTGGTTTTGTAAGGAAAATCAGAGATTGTGGAGAACATGTCATAGCTATACATTGTGTAGCACATAACTTGCAATTAAGTGTTTTCAAATCACTTAAAGTAGTACCATAAACTGAGGAAATTGATCATTGCCAATTTCTATAACAGATCTACTAAAAAGGCAAAAGCAGTTAGCAGGAACTGCAGAATTGCTATCAACAAAACTCGTGAAGTTACACAAATTACACAGTGTATGTTGGGTAGCCAGCAAATCGAGAACCATTAAAGCTATCATTCAAGGCTGGAGATTTTTAGTGACACACCTTGAAAACTTCAGTTATGGCGAGGAAAACGACAGAAAAAAAGCAAAAGATTGAGGATCTGAAAATTACAGAACCCTGCACTCTGCGTAGCTTTTTGTTGCTGTTAAGAAGCACTGTTTGGTTTTTCAGGAAGCCTGACACTAATAAACAAAGTGCAGATTCAGGTTAACAAAACAATGGCCAGTCTTAAAGAACTCAAAAACCATCTAGGGCCTATGGAGGGTCAATTTGTAAAGTCAACATCCGTGAATGGGTTTGTATAATGATGTGCAGCTGACTGAAATTGTAAAAGAATGCAATAAATTTAAAACAGAAATAAAATAATAGCGAGAGGGATAGAGGCCATAAATGAATGATTTCTGAACACAGTTATAAATGATATATTAACAGCTATGTCAGTATTTGATAGATTCACTTGGCCATAAACTGCCTTGGAAATTTTTTAGGGAATCATGAAATAACTCATGTATCTCACTATAAGGCCCTTCTAAAGAACACAAACCATAAATGTTTAGAGTTAAGTATACACTAACCTTAGTTTTAATTTTTTATATCCTTTCTGCTTTATTAGCTTAACTATTAAGTATTAGTATTTTTAGTATTTCATTAATTAGTAAGCATTAGTGAGTAATTACATTACACCACTGCATCCCCCCCTGGTGTGTGAGAAAGAGATGAATGAGTGAAAAAAAAAAAAAAAAAATACACACACACACACCTTAGAAAAGCTATACTGGCCCTTGTCCAAGGGATAGCATTTTCTATATATTTACATTAGCACACTTTTCATTAACATACTTCTTGTATTTAATCATACTAACACTTATTGTACTTGTATAAACAAATCATTTCATTTATATAGGTTCCTTCCACTATCAGAGACAATCCCCTCCCCCTACTAACTCAAATATAAACCCTCTCAAGGCTATCAGAACATTTGCATTGACATAGGCCATATTGCCTCCAGCAATTTCACCATCACGCCATAGTCAATGAAAAGCGTAGCTGCGCAGTATCATTTAATCAACACATAAAACAACCAGAAGGCGGTTCAACCAGAAATTGATTCCTTTTCAGTCTGACCACCACAGAACAAGAAGGAAGTAAGAACCCATTCTCATTTAATCTGATAGATACCCGTTGGGCTTTGTGTTGCCTATCCCAGTTTTCTGATTCTGACACTATTTTACAAAATTTAGATTTAACACAAATTTTATAAAATTTAAATTAAACACATTATCTTTTCTCATTTATTAGCACTCCCCATTTAATTTCAACACAATCACCTAAAAATTAAACACAGGCAAAACTGGAAGGTATGAGATTCTTTTAGTCTGGCTATCGGTCTGCTCAAAGCCCCCCGAAGAAGTAGACCGATGACCAAGTGAGAGAATGTTATTTACAATTTTCATTGTTCATCATCATTTTATTTTTATTTCAATTAATATAATTTTATATAGGCCTTCCAGGCTAAAGCTAGTTTACTTTTACTAACTTGTTAGTTTGGTCCTTATACACCTAATTCCCTACACATAGATACCATTAAATAAAATTGACTAATATATATATACAGTAAACTCCCGCTTTTTGCGGGGGTTATGTTCCCGAGAAATGTCGCGAATACCGAAAACGCGAATACTGAGTTATGGCTCCCATAGTAATAAAAGGGTTCTGTTCCAAAGTATGAAATATATAAGAAAAACTAGTCTAAAATTTTGTCTATGTATGTATTAGATGTACCTTCATAATATGACCATGTACATAGACAGTATACATAGTGAAATGCAAGCATATGGCATCGAAATGAAAATAGGAAACAATTTAATATTAAATGTAATATTTATTAGAAATTTCAAACCAGCGCCTTTGCTAGCAAAAAAACTTATCCCGCCAGTGCTATCACCAGTTTTGCTAAAGTGTTGATAAAGGAGTTTTGTCTTTTCACGAATGATGAGTGAACTTAACAGAATTTTATTTTGATTTCGGTCTTCTATCCACAGATTTAAAGCCTTTTCCATTTTTTTAATTTAACATCAAGAGTTACAGAGCAAATTTTTTAAGCAATTAGCGTGTTTTCACGGACACTACGGTGGATTTTTTCTTCCGATTTTTTGATTGATCGTACCGTTGACTCATTGATTTTATAATGTTTTGCCACTGAGGAGACATTTTCACCATTAGAAATTTTATTTAATAACTCAATTTTATTTGCTAATGTCATTACCTTCTTTGATCTTTTCCCATTTCCCTTGTTATTCGTAGCCATATTTTTTGTATGGGTTAGAAAGAACTTGTCCACAATAAAGTCACTTTCTTCCGAAAAAGTCTGTTTTACACTGCAAAACGGTACATTTATCACTTTTGTACGCATATCAATTTATAAATTTATTCAATTTATAAGCATATAAATTAAAAGCAAACGAAGAAACCTTCCATGACAAGCACATAACACATACTGAACAAGGATTAGTGAGAAACATCCACACTCGCGATTTTGTCACCCCTCTCCCCCCCCAACCCACTGAGCGCTGTTTTGACCGGGAAAGATTATTTTAGCCAAGCCGATGTTTTTTTATGGCGGAAAATATTCACGGCAATTTTATATCATTAAAATTCACCTTATTTTAGTTTTCATTTTATATTAAATCAGCGATCGCGAATACGCGAAAAACGGGGGTTTACTGTATATTATGCATATTATAATAAATATGACAAATAAAAATAAAGAATATGGCAGTTTGAAACACACGGAAAGCCAAAGGAAAAAAAAAAAAAAAAAAAAAAAAGGAAGAAGATAGCCAAAAAATTAGCAAAATGTAGTAACCTTTAAAATTAAAATTACGTCACAATGTCAAAACAAGGTAACAGATAAAGGCGGTAAAAATTTAGCTAAATACTTCAAATCGGGGAAGAAAAGCAAATATGCAATTAATAAAAATAAAATCTGATGTCAGCAAAGTGAATATTGATACATGATCAGGTATTTCATTGGGGGACTACACCTGACCATGCATGCATCAAAGGACTGTAATATGCACATATTTACATTTGCATCCACTGCTGCTGCTTTGTGTGCTTCAGTGCATTTGCCATATCCAGTTTATTTAATTTTCTGATGTTTTATCTGTTTTTACTCTTTAATATAATCTCTTATATCAATTTAAGAATTAGTTATCTGCTGTTTTGCACGATACTATTCTTTAAATTGCACCCATTTCTGTTTTTCAGTCTCTAGATGGTCTTGTTTGTAACTCCATATGCTGGCTTCAATCTTTAATCTATAGTTAATCTATTATTTTCTTGTGGCCTTTAGTGTTGCTTGCATTGGCATTTATATTATTGTATATACATCTGCATCCTTTGCACACTTTGGTGCATTTGTTTTGTCTAAACGATTTTTATCTTTCTGTTATCTCTACTGGTTTTAATTCACTATTTATATCAATTTAAGTTTTAGCCATTTGCTGCTTTGTGCAATGCTAAGCTTAAAACTACAGCCTCTTCTCTTTTATTTTTATTATTTTTTAGATAGTCCTGTAGGGTGCACTTCTTGCCACATTTCTTCTTACCTTTCTTGTCTGTCTAAAATTTAGTTTATTCTATATATCTAAAAATACTGTCTTAAATTAAATACAGAGGTCACAAGTCAACTATTTTTTCGTAGCTCTCTGTCACGTTAGTTGCTGTATTATATAACATATTTGTCCCTATTTGTTACTGCTTTGATTGCAGCTATCGTAATGACCTCATGTTTTTTGCATTGCCATTTTCAGGTATAAAATTTTTTAATCTTCCAGCTTTTATACTAGTTTTAATTTTATCTTAATTGTATTTTCATTATAAAAACTGCATAGAGACTACCTTGTCCATACTTTTCAAGAGATATCTTCCTGTTTCGATTACATTTATTTACATTTATAAATTTTCTCTTGCGCTGCTATGGGCAAGTATGGAAATGCAGTCCTTTGCTGCATGGTCAGGTGTGGTCCCCCAATGAGATACCTGATCATGTATCAATATTCAATTTGCTGACATCAGATTTTATTTTTATTAATTGCATATTTGCTTTTCTTCCCCGATTTGAAGTATTTAACTAAATTTTTCCTACCTTTATCCGATGTAGGCTGCAGTTACCTTGTTTTGACATTTTGACAAAATTTTTATTTTAAATGCTATTTTTTTTTTTGGCCTTTGGCTTTCCATGTGTTTCAAATGGCCATCTTCTTTATTTTTATTTGTCATATTTATTATAATATGCATATATTTACATTTGCATCCATTGCTGCTGCTTTGCGTGCTTCGGTGCATTTTCCATATCCAGTTTATTTAACCTTCCAATGTTTTATCTGTTTTTACTCTTTAATATAATCTCTTATATATATATATATATATCTATATATATCCGATATTTCAAAATAAAACAAAATAAAAAACATAAGCCAGTAGTATGGCAAAAAACGTAGAGCGAAAATTAACATAAAATAACGTAAAATAAAATAAACCAAAGAGGAAAGGGAAAGTAAAGGTAATAAGACAGGTCATAAGTAAGGGTCACAGGTCAGGTAATAAGAAAGGTCTTATTACCTTTACTTTCCCTTTCCTGTTTGGGTTCTTTTATTTTACGTTATTTTATGTTAATTTTCGCTCTACGTTTTTTGCCATACTACTGGCTTATGTTTTTTATTTTGTTTTATTTTGAAATATCAGATATATCTGGGCTTCATATGGAGGATATGCATTCTGCTGCCTCTAATGACAGCTTAATATTTATTTATTTTCTTATCTATTTTATGTTAAACTTTAAGCCATTATTTAAATATACACATATATATATAACCAAACAGAAAAAAAATATATATATATGAACTATAAGAAAAAAGTATAAAAATAGAATGCAAGTAGAGTGAGAATGTGGATTATGAATGAAGTAACTGTATCTCCCCAACCCCCCCCTCGCCTGGCGGGTTCCCCACTGCCAGCTAACATATCCCACCCCCAGAGCAGGATGGGTAGTTTGACCTTACCGGATTCGAAAAGACACGGACCTGACAACCATTGCTGACAAAGACATACTGCAGCCTTGCTGCCAACACACCATTTGGCGATCTGAACTGAGTACTCTAACCTGGTTCCCTTTAAAACCCCATCCCCAGGCAGGGCGGAAGGAGATGAGTCTGTCTCCTCCCCTCCCTGCCTCCCCTTATACTTCGTCTGGTGGGCTCGTTCCCACTGACGTCTTTGGGGATGCCTACTCTATCATCCCCATCCTTCTACCTGTTTCCCCCAATCTAACTAAACTGACTGAGTACGCCCCTAACAATGCTGTCAATTTCTAATCAATGTCTAAAAATTCAACTGCTTTCTCGTAAACCTCGTTCGGCCTTCCCAAATTCTAGTGTTCCCCCTCCCCTTTTTTTTTATAGATCTTGCCACTGAAATCCTCGAAAAATAGGTGGCGGGGCTGCCAGAGTACTTAAATAATCTCTGGGTGGCTGACCTGCATCCTCGTGGCAAAGTGTGGGCAACGGTGGGTCCCAATAGGGGCCCAACGGCTAAATGGCCAGAGAAACAACAGAACATAATACTACACAACAAACCACTCTCCACACATTTTTTAAATCACTGGCCTCCACAGAGTTCTGAGTCACTTACAAAGAATACAATGTGGAGATGGGGGAAACCCCCAGTGCCGCCAGACAACTAACACACTTTATAAGGCTCTTCTGCAATTCAACAACAAAGAAGAGATGGACATAACTGAGAAAGTGTTAGATGAGTGGCGAGTTCAAAGTTTGTTCTAAAGATTTGTCTTTGAAGGATTTACTGGCAAAAGCAATGTCACCCAGAGATTATTTTCCTGTTCTCTTGGAACTCCCAAAAGTTTCTTCTGGGTTATCTACAGCTGCCTGTGACCAGAGATTCAGCCAGAGATGAACCTGATAAAAAATAAATTCAGGTCATTTCTATAAAGTGAAAGTTTGGATGATTTGATGATGATCGATCTAAATGGACCACCCCTGTCACAATTTAAATCTGAGAAGGCCAGAGACAAGTGTTATTTCAGTGCAAAACCTGTTAGATTTGTTCAAGGATATAAACATCATACCTGTGAAAGTGGTGTGATCATATCTAAGAGGAAATGAAAAATACATTAAGTGTACATGGATTTTTTCTTTCTTTATAAAGAGATTGATGTACACACCATTATATTTTGTATTAATCTGGATTAATTTGCTTGAATACAGATGTTCATACTTGTGGTCTTATTTCGCTGAAAATAAAACAGTATTTTTAAAATCCTAATGACATATATCACTGATACTGAAACAAAATAATATATAAGTGGGTAACATATTTGCTTCAGCAATGGTAGTTACAAAGAGTAAAAACTAACCATAGCAATAAAAAAATAAATGAACTGAGCAGGTGTGGCATCCATGTCACTAGGCAAGTGTGTTGTTAGCTACATCCCAGTTTTCTGATTTGGCAAGATTTGCCCCACATAGTATTTCCTACAGATGCAGTTTATTCTGTAAATTGAATCTTCCACGAGTTTTGGAAAGGAAGGGGGGGGAGAGTATAAAATATGATTTAGATTTTTACTGCATGCAAAGTAAACTGTTTTTTGGTAATTTTACTGATGTTTAATAGTGATAGTATTAGTATTAGCAAATGATGAAAGAAAGCAGGCTTATACAGCACCAGCCAAAAAAATAAAAAATTTCCCATATCAACTGTCCATCCCTTCTAATAGTTTGTCTAATTCTTCCTTGAATTTATTCAAACTACCACTTCTACAACACTAGATGTAAGTTTGTTCCAACAATCAACAAACTGCTGGCTGATGGAAAATTTCTACATACTGATCTTGCACCTAGATTTCCTCAAATTGAATTTATGCCTCCCCCCCACTACCACGTGCACAGTCTGAGCAAGAGGAAGGGTGCCATCAGTATTAAGCTTACTAAATCCATTCAAAGCTTTAAATACTTCAATCAGATCCCCTTACAAGTGCCCAGTCTCAGGTTCTGCAATATGTAGGACTGCAGCTTTTCTTGGTAAGAGCACCCTTTTGTTCCCTTTATTAATCTCCTTGCTCTTCTCTGCACTTGTTTCAACAGATCCTCAATCCTTCCTAAGATGAAACTTACAGACCTATATGCAGTACTCAAGATGATGCTTTATACAACAGGATAATCACCCTCTCCCAACTGGCAAATTTCTTCATTAACAAAACCCCATGAGCTGTCCTGGTTGCCTGTCTGCATTGCTTAGAGAACTTCATATCTGAGTGCATAATTACCTCCAGGTCTTCTTCATTATTCACTACATTGAGTGTAGTACTACATAGTTATTACATTAAACAGGGATTTTCTTCTGTAGGGAAGATTAAAAAAATGTACCCAGGGTAAATACCAATAATAATCACAAAATGCACATTGAGGTTGACTTTGCAGACAATAAAAATCCAAAACAAATTCTACTCTATGATTTTAACGAAAGACCACGTGTATGATTTTGCTAATGTCTAGTGTTGTCATATATAACATGTTAACAGTGTCGTCATATATGCACTTGTTTCAACAGATCCTCAATCCTTCCTAAGATGAAACTTACAGACCTATATGCAGTACTCAAGATGATGCTTTATAGAACAGGATAATCACCCTCTCCCAACTGGCAAATTTCTTCATTAACAAAACCCCATGAGCTGTCCTGGTTGCCTGTCTGCATTGCTTAGAGAACTTCATATCTGAGTGCATAATTACCTCCAGGTCTTCTTCATTATTCACTACATTGAGTGTAGTACCACATAGTTATTACATTAAACAGGGATTTTCTTCTGTAGGGAAGATTAAAAAAATGTACCCAGGGTAAATACCAATAATAATCACAAAATGCACATTGAGGTTGACTTTGCAGACAATAAAAATCCAAAACAAATTCTACTCTATGATTTTAATGAAAGACCACGTGTATGATTTTGCTAATGTCTAGTGTTGTCATATATAACATGTTAACAGTGTCGTCATATATGCACTTGTTTCAACAGATCCTCAATCCTTCCTAAGATGAAACTTACAGACCTATATGCAGTACTCAAGGTGATGCTTTATACAACAGGATAATCACCCTCTCCCAACTGGCAAATTTCTTCATTAACAAAACCCCATGAGCTGTCCTGGTTGCCTGTCTGCATTGTTTAGAGAACTTCATATCTGAGTGCATAATTACCTCCAGGTCTTCTTCATTATTCACTACGTTGAGTGTAGTACCACATAGTTATTACATTAAACAGGGATTTTCTTCTGTAGGGAAGATTAAAAAAATGTACCCAGGGTAAATACCAATAATAATCACAAAAAGCACATTGAGGTTGACTTTGCAGACAATAAAAATCCAAAACAAATTCTACTCTATGATTTTAATGAAAGACCACGTGTATGATTTTGCTAATGTCTAGTGTTGTCATATATAACAGGAAAGGAGACTTTATGGAGGATTTCCACATCCATAAATCTCACAAAAACAGGTTTACAGAGACCTACAATTGGCTGCCCCTTTTCCAAAACTAGCATCATTCAAATTACCTACTGAGAAGCAATACTGTTAAACTCAGACATAAATATGCAAAACCAAAACATTGAACAGCTCACTCTTAAGAAAATTATAGTACAAATTATGCTTCCAGGTCTTCTACTAATAATGATACAGACTATCACTGTCCCCTCCTCCCAGAATGTCAGCAAAGTTAGGTAGCCAAAAACTGCTTCCAGAATATCCCAAACAACAGAATAACCTTTTATTTTTCCAACTGGCAGTGACTAGACCCATCGAGGAAGTTTGTGTAAATGTACTTCATCTTGATGAAATTGGAAAATAATGTGCTTCATCTTGAAATTTAGAAAATTCTTCACATGTATATATGTTCCCAATTTTCAGGCACTAGCACTGTTTTAATTAGATTTTGTTAATGTTTTGTCATCATTGAGAAAGCCACAGTGCTTTGAAACATCTGGAATGTATATAAATTTTATTAAACTAGTTTAAATTAAATCTGTTACAATGCAGGGACATCAAATTTTAAAGCAATTTCTTTTTTTTTTAACGCCGCAATGTACACTACTAAACACTTCCACCTTTTCACACTAAACTCAAGGATTTCCTCTTAGACACTGTAAGGTCATTGTACAAGTTGGTTCGTGTAAAGACATGTTTCAGTTCTGTGTTACATGAAAAATGTGACGCAATTTAGAGCAAAGAGTTGTGATAAAATTTTTGGTGAAAAGTGGCGAATCATCAACGGATATTTATGAAAAGTTGACCAGAGTTTATGGAAATGATACCATGTTGAAACCACACGTTTTCAATTGGGCAAACTAGTTTCGATAAGGATGTGAATCCGTAGAATATGCTGAGCGTTCAACTCGACATGACGTAAACATTGTTCGTGTGCGTGATCTTGTTTGAAGCAATAGACGGTTAACCACAAGAATGATTGCAAAAAAACTAAACATTAATCGGGAAAGAGTTAGATGAATTTTGACTGAAAATTTGTTGATGAGGAAAGTGTGTGCAAAGCTGGCACCAAAAAACTTCTCTCGTGAGCAGAAATAAATTTGGTTGCAACATTCTCAGGAGATGTTGGAAAGCATTGAAGATGTTCCAGATTTGCTTTCTCGCATGATTACAGGGGATGAGAGCTGGGTATTTGCTTACGACCCTGAAACAAAAAGGCAAAGTCAACAATGGAAGGAAGCTTCCTTGCCAAGACCCAAAAAAGAATGTAAAAGTCAAAACCATGTTAATTTGCTTTTCTGATCGAAAAGGAATTGTCCACAAAGAGTTTGTTCCACCTAATGAAACTGTCAGTCGACAATTTTATCTTCAAGTTTTGAAAAGGCTTTACAAGCAAGTCAACCAGGTTCGCCCCGAAATTGCTTCGTCGTGGATTTTGCATCATGACAATGCTCCCGCACATTCCGCCATTGTAGTGAAAGTTTTTAACTTCAAAATCAATCACAACGTCGCAGCGCCTTCCACATTTGCCTGATTTGTCTCCTTGTGACTTCTTTTTATTTCCTCGACTAAAAGGAATCGTGAAAGGAATGCATTTTCAGTCAGTTTCTGAAATTCAGAGTAATGTAATGCGGGTATTAAAACAGATACCAGAAACTGAGTACCAGAAATGTTACGCTCAACGGATCCTATGCTGGAATGCATGTGTACAGTCTGAAGGGGACTACTTTGAAGTCGATGGCCTCACATCTGTATAACTTTCAAAATTAAATTTTTAAATGAATTATTCTCGAAACTTTATTGTCACACCTCATATGCAGGTTCGAGATATACGGTATACTCATTGCACAAATTAACCGCATATATCAAGGTTTACCTGTACTCTGCATAGTGGAAAATGAAAATGAGCTGTGGGTAATTGTACAGTCAGATATGAAGTTCCTGAGCAGTGCAGACTAATGATATACAGGAATTATGCTAGCAGACATAAGGAAGTGATTATCCCTTTATACAAGGCCATGGTTAGGCCACATCTTGATAAATACTGTGGCCTTATTTTAGGAAGGATGTAGATCTGCTAGAACAGGTGCAGAGGGGCAATGAGATTGGTGAAGAGAACAAAAGGGAACAAAAGGTAGGAGAACCTACCAAGAAAGGCTTCAGTTCTGCAAATTGCAACATCTGGAGACAAGGCTCTTGCAAAGAGATCTGACTGAGGTGTTTAAAGCTCTGAATGGATTGTGAAAGCTAAATGTTGATGGTATTCTTCCTCTTGCTGAGAATAAACACGAGGGAGCATAAATTTAAATTGAGGAAGGATGGTTGCAGAATAGATGTGCAGAAGTTTGCCTTCAGCCAGCGGTTTGGTTGATTGAAAAAAAAAAAATCTTCCGTCTGTTGTTGTGGAAGAGGGCAGTTTGAATAGATTCAATGAAGAAGTACATAAATTTTTGGAGGGGATGGACAGGCAAGGTGTTTTTTTTTTTTTTGGCTGATGCTCTATAAGCTTGCTTTTTGGTATCATTTGACACTACTAATACTATTACAAAGGGTGGAGATTGTATATTGCATAAATGCTATGGTCGTAAAATATCCATTGTTGGAGTTCTGGGATGACAATGGTCAACAACATGTTTCAATACTGCTAACTGCCCCTTGGAAGAAGTATAGACCGATAATAAAGGCAACTGCAAAACCACACCACACAGTGACCTTCAGCAAGCATAAGGGAAAGCTGTGCACCTAAAGAGGCTGTTGTGTTTTCTAGACTTGGCAATTGTGTCTGTTAATAGACCCCATGCATATGAAAATAGGCTCCTCCTATTCCTCCCAAAAGATGTTCCATGGACAATAGCCTTCCACTTCCAATAAAGCAATAAAAATGTCAGAGCAAATGCATCAAACATACATACTGCTGGGAGCTGTTGTGTAAGGCAAATTCTGTATAGATAGTACCACAATACCTTCCGTACTGCACCATGTGGTGCATTTACAGGGGCTGCTACCAAACATCCCTTTACAACTGTTTCACTGCAACTCCTTCCACCTCTGGCTCTGTAACAGTTCCAGTCCCTTTTGTAGTTTCATATTAAGACATCCCATCCCGTTGAATGTTGTGATCATGTTTCATCCAATACAGCATGTCACTATACCTTGTCTAAGACACTTCTGACATCACTATTTCCATAGTGATGTCACAATGAGCTGTTGAGTTACTTAATACAGCTTCACAAGTGGGGCACACTTCGATAAAGTCAAGAACATTTCATACTCTCTTAGTGTCACAAACATTATGCCTGCAACTTCTCAATGCACTAGCTTTTATATCTACAGGAGATTGTGGTGTCACTCTGGCCCTGGTGGCAGACTTGAATTATCCTTGAAAGTCTTGTTGTGTTTCCTTTAATATATATCACTCTCCAGGCAGCTCTGTATAAGGGAAATTTAATTATACTCACCCTGTATATAAATATTTATGATTTCTTAGATAACTATTATAAAGTTATATCATCCAAAGATAACCTTTTATCAAATTTCATTTTTTGTTCTTTACTTCTCCATCCCATTTTTTTTTTTTTTTCCAAGTCTTTCACATTTCGAAGTCAGGAGTTTGTCACTTATTTACATTCCTGTAACCATTACTGAAATTATACAGCAACATCAACTTTGCATCAGAATATGAGACTCCTTCACCACTCAACGTAATCATGTTCTGTTCAAGCATCATTAAAAATTGTCATTCAGAATTCATTTGGTTAATCATTAATTTAACCAAATGAATTCCAAATGACAATTTTTAATAATAATTTGATAATTAATTTTGTTAATCAATTTAGTTCAGTATATGTACCCAGCTGACAATATTTAAACAGGAATGCTTCAGAGTGAGGGCATTTCAATGATAAATGAATCCTTAACCCTAAATGCCTTTAAAAAATTATTCAAGTAATTAGGTGCTTAATTGTGTTGATGATGTCCATAGCCTCAAAATTTTAAACAGGAATACTTGGGAAGCATTTTTATAGAAACTAAATGTCTAATCTCTTTTAAAGAGTCCAAAATTAGATGCTGTGATGTTACTAAAACTAATTTGCACTGTTACTAATCATTAAATTAGTAGCAGTTACTAATCATTAATTAGTAGCATAGCAAGCACAGAACAATACATCATGTGAAATGCTCAATATAAAAAAAAAAAAAGAAAGAAAGCCATAAACTAACTTTGGTGGAATTTTGACTCAGTGAAACACAGTGAACTGAAGTAATTATTAAAAAATTCTAATGGTTGTTTAATCACACCGACATTAGTGAATGAATGAATGAACAGATCAGATGCCTAAGCCATCTTGACAGTAAAAACAAATGAGCTGGATAACATATTAAACTTTAAAATTGTATTTAATAATACAACAATAATAAGTATGCACTAATTAATTACCATGACTTAAATATTTAGAACTTTTTATCCTGCTTTTACTAATGTAGCATTTTGAACCTCTTCACTAAGGTGAGTACCATCACAGAAAGGTGGATGACTGGTATGTTTGCAACCACAGAACCAGTAGTTAATGCCATAAACTGGTTTAAATCCAATTGGCCGTAACTTAGTATTCATTTGAGGAAGCTTACACATATCATCACAAAGTGGCTGTAAAACAAAGAAAAAAAAATTCATCAAGTATACCAAACTAAGTAACAGTACTAAGAAAACTTGACATCTGAGAGATAAATCAAACAAACTCTGGTGAATTCTGTAATAAATTCCACACTAAGATGTTTATATTCTATATAAACATTTGGAAATAAAAATTAAGCAGCACTAAAAAACTATTTCTGTACATATTTAATTAAAGATGTATTTAAGAAACTGCAGAAGTTCTATGTGGTTTCTTAATTAAATACATTTGCTGAAGTCAAACCTGAGAGTTGGAGGAGGATGAAGAGCTGTCTCCATGCTGTCACACATCAAGCAACAGACTGGAATCCTTCTAAAACTTGATACAATGATTCTGCCACTGCTGGAAGCATTGCCAAAAAGCCCCTATTTTGTGATCTCCTTCAGTAGTCTCCTGTGATTTTTCTTGAAACTAAGTTTCTTGAAACTCTGAAACCATGTAATATTTATTCTTTGAGTGCAAAAGTCAAAAGTTTAGCTTTCGGAAAAAGAAGCAGCCATATACAGCTAAATCTGAAGAATACAGATGGGCTGGAAAGCATAGTTACACTGTTCTTAGCCATAAACTGCTATACAGTCATGAGCAAGAGCCCATTGTGAAGTAGAAGTCAATCTCCACCATGCCATTTTTCAGACTTTTTTTTAATCACATCTTTAAGTATTTGCTTAGAGCTTTGTAAAAACTGTAGTTTAATAGCCTGACTCAGCGGAACAAATTCTTAGTGCAAAATCCAATCTGTTATCAAAAAAAAAAAAAAAAAAAAAATCACTTTGCTTGAGTAGACCAGGTGTCCAGTCAAACAAGTCATTTCTACCAAACACCAGTGTTTTATGAAATGTTCATTTACCTATCTATAATTTTATTAATGAACTGTAAAATAAAAAGGAAATTACAAAGCAAAATCATGTTAGAATGAACAAAGGAGATGTATGAATCACTAAGATGTATCAAAATTTCAGATTTAATGATTATCACATAAAATTATTTAAAAAATAAAATGCATACCATTATTTATTCAAGTAAATTCTACTGCACTTTTCTGATAAACAGAAATAGTATTTTCTGCTTTATTTTATATAAATATAGCTTAAAATCAATAATAAATAAATAAAATTACAAATGCAGTGAAACCTTGATTATCTCTACCTTGATCATATGCACATTTGGTTAATGATAGGCCTTTTTTCTTCTTTTAACTTATTTGACTTGACAGAGCCATTATTTATTTTTTTCTTAGAAGCTAGCTGAATGTCTGCTTGCCATAAAGGGCATAACAACAGAGATTACAGTTTTAGTATTAGCAAAATAATAAAATCAGATTACACAGCAGCAAAAAAAAAAAAAAAAAAAAAAAAAAACTTGCCCACATCATCTGTCCATTCTTTCTACAATTTGTCTAAACCTTCCTTTAATTTACTTAAACTATCCACATCTACAAGCCAGGTAGAGTTTATCCCAACAAATCACTTTGTGGTTGAAAGTAAAATTTTGCACATCTAACCTGAAATCAACCTTTTTCAATTTAAATTCATGTCCCCTTATATGTGTCATCCAAGAAAGAGTAAGAATACCATCAGAATTTAGTTTCCTCAATCCACTTAAAGCTTTAAACACACACTGCAATTTGCAGAATTTCTTGAAGTCTTTCTTGGTAAGAGCACCCTTCTGTATCACCTACTAATCTTGTTACAACAAATCTACATCCTTTCTAAAATGAGACTTTCTACGCCTGTTAGAATTAAGGTGTAGAAAGACTCTACACCTGTAAACAATGCAAGAAATCAAGCTTATACAGCATTAGCGAAAAATAAATAAAATAAGAAACATCCCATATCACCTTTTCAGCCACCTCTAACAGTCTGTCTAGTTCTTCCTTAAATTTATTCAAACTATCTACTTCCTCAACAACAGATGAAAGTTTGTTCCAACAATCAATTACCTAATGGCAAACTTCTGCACATCTATCTTACAACTATCCTTCCTCAATTTGAATTTATGCCCCTTTGAAGAGAAAGAAGAATGCCATCGGCATTCTTCTCCTTTCAGACTACAAATAGATTGTTTAAGCTCACACAATCCACTCAAAGCCTTAAACGCCTCAACATGATCTCCTTACAGGTGCACAGTCTCCAGTCATTGCAATTTGTGGAACTGAAGCCTTTCTTGGTAAAAGCTTGCCTTTTGTTCCCCCTCACCAATCTCACTGCCCTTCCATTCACCTGTTCTAAAAGACTAACTTTTTTGTTCTTTTTTTGGGTCTTTTTGTTCTACACTCAATTAGCATTAGCATCAGTAGAGGCATATGATGCAAGAGAGCAAGCTTATACAGCATCAGCAAAAAAAAAAAAAAAAACACATTCCCATTTCTCCTATTCATTCGTTCCAAAAGTTTGTCCACTGCTTCCTTGACTTTATTTAAGCTATCGACTTCCACAACAGCAGATAGGAAGTTGGTTCCAGCAATTAACTACCTGCTTGCTAAAGGCAAATTTCTGCACATCCATTTGACAACTGTCTTTCCTCTATTTCAGTTTAGGCCACCTCAGGTTTGTAATATGAGAAAGAGGAAGAATCCCATCAGAATTGAACCAGCTCAATCCATTCAAGCCCTTATACACCTCAGTCAGATTATCTTGCAGGTGCCTGGTCTCCAGATGCTATAAATTGCAGAACTTAAGCCATTCTTTGTAAGAGCACCTCATTGTTCCCCCTCACCAGTCTTGTTGCCCTTCCCTGTACTCTACACTCTAGAGTACAGAGAAGGGCAACAAAGTTGAACAAAGGGCAACAGAGAAGTACTCTACTTGCAGGTAGAGTACTTCTCTGTACTCTACCTGCGATCAAAATTCCTGTATATCACTGACAAGTCTCAATGAGCTACTCTTGCAGTCTGTCTGCACTGCTCAGAGAACTTCATGTCTGACTGCACAATTACCCTCATGTCTCTTTCATTCTCCCTTACCCTGAGCGTAACACTGCACAGTTGGTACATTTCTCTGGGGGTGACTGCTACCCATGTGCAGTACTTCGCATTTTTCAATGTTAAACTTCAGCTGCCACTTCTCAGCCCATCTGTTCTAGATCCTGTTGCAGCAGCATACTGTTATTACTGTCATTAACCCTGAAACCTTTGTATCATCTAAAAACTTCGACATTAAGCCTGATATACTTCATCAATATCATTGATAAATATACAAAACAACAATGGGTCAACACCGAACCCTGGGGTGCTCCACTATGAACATTAGTCCACGAAGAACAGTGTCCATTGATTACCACTCTGTCTTTTCCCACTCAACAATTAGTTTATTATTTAGGGATTACTGCTATTCAATCTCTTGCACTCATCAAAATTAAACTGCCACTTCTCAGCACATTTGCCTAATTTCTCTAGGTGTTGCAGAAGCATGCCTGATTCTGTCATTAATGCCCCTACCAATCTTTGTATTATCAGTAAACTTAGATTAAAAACTTGATGTCTTCGTCAATATCATTAAATATTGAAAACAAAATGTGGTCTAGCACCAAACCCTGAAGAAACCCAATAATAACATTAGCCCAAGAAGAGCAGCATCCATCAATAACCACACTCTGTCTTCTGCCACTAAACAAATCTTTTCATCAACAGCTGTAACTTGCCCATAATGTACAGAATACTTTCAAATTGGAACAATATTGAAAGCAATACAAAAATCAGTATTATTATTGTTGCTTTTATATTATTTCTCCCTAACTGGAAGATTCCACTCTGTGATGGGTGCTGCTGCTGCTGCTACCAAGTACACATGGTGGTTGTAATGTCTGGTGTTACTGTTCGTCGAGGAACTCTGACTATCCTACAGATGTTCAGGATTGCGACTTTCTGGAGTTCCTTGTAGGTGTTCTCTGGGAGACCCATTGCTGCTAGGCTATTATGTAGGGTCTTTGGCACCATACCTGTGGCTGACACGATGATCGAGATGGTCGTTACTTGTTGCATATGCCACATCTTCTTGACCTCATGTCTCAGGTTCGTGTACTTCCTAATTTTTTCCTCATGGGTTTTCTGGACATTGCCAGTGTTAGGCACCACTATGTCAATCATCTTGTCCGCAAGGTTATGTCCAGTCTGTTGTGCGAGATGGTCTTATCCGTTATTACGGCACGGTCTCAGTACAGCTTGTGGGTTGGGGTCTAGTACTGCCCATGTCTACTAGCGTACTCAGTCTGGGTGATCACCTTGCATCCCCCCCTCCCCCCCGAGATGTGTTGGATCGTTTCTGAGGCCAGGTGGCATTGTCGACATGTGTCATCTGACATTGCGGGCTCCTTTGCAATGTATTTTCTATAGTTTTTGGTGTTGATTACCTGGTCCCGAATGGCCAGCATGAATCCTTCAGTCTCAGGAAAGGGCGTCCCACTTGTGAGCCACGTACTGGAAGCAACGTTATCGATGTGATCTTGATGGCAGTCATTGTAGTGTTTGCCATGGAGTGTCTTCTTTGCCCATCTTTCTAGCTTCGTTTCTTGTGCCATCTGGGTGGGAGGTGGCTCCTCGCTTAGGTTGAGTGGGGTATACCACTTATCTACTTTCCTTATGGCCTGGTGGAGTGGTGCTGTGTTGTTCTCAAAGTAATCCTTCAGGTTAACTATCGCTGTTTTCTGTTACTCTATCAGGTCCCTTCCTCCCTCTTTCCGAGCTATTGTTAGTCTCTCCACTGCTGACTTCGGGTGGTGTTGGTGGCTCCTGGTCATCACTGTCCTTGTCTTTTGCATGATATCCTCCAGCTTGGTGTTAGTAAAATCTATGACCCCAAAAAAGTATGTTAGTACTGGAGCTGCATAAGTGTTTATGGCTTAACTGTGTTCCCTCCATTCAATTTTGCTTTCAGCTGGCTTCTGAGTCTCTGATGATATTTTTAGGTAAGGCACTTCTTGATTTTCTTGTGCTCTAACTGCTGAGTCTGCATCATCCCTAGGTATTTGTAGGTCTCTCTCTGTTCTTCTGTCACAGCTTAGCTTTGATCTCTTTATGAGTCAGCAGCTGGTAGTTTTGGCCGACTAATTTTCCCCGATGCGTGGGTCTTGCATTTGTCTTTCTATTATAATAATAGAAAGACAAATTCAAGACAAATGCAATAATTAAATATAATTATTATTATTATAATAATAGAAAGACACATGCAAATAGAAAGACAGAAATAATAATTTCTATTATTATTATTAGCCATATAGTGCAAGGAAGCCTAAGGCTCATGCTGCACCAGACAAAAAAAAAAAATTTCCGAGTTACCCTGAGAGAGAGAGAAAGAGAGAGAGAGAGAGAGAGAGAGAGAGAGAGAGAGAGAGAGAGAGAGAGAGAGAGAGAGAAGTAGAAAGGAACCACCAAGAAAGAGAAGAATGATGATATTCAGCTCAGGACCTTGGGGTGCCAAGCCCATACCAAATGTGAGCCCCTGGGGTCAAATATGTTAATATTAGTATTAGCAATGGACCACATGGTGCAAGGAAGCCTATGGCTTATGCTGCACCAGACAAAAAAAATAATAATACAGTGAAACTTCTCCTAACGGACACCTCTCGTTAACGGACATCTCTCTACAACGGACATTTTCAAATTCCCCAACTCACCTCCATTGGTTTTAACGTGTTTGCAGCTTCTGTCTAGCGGACATTCTCTGTAACGGACGCGGACAGGCAATCTGCACTGTTTCGTTTAGATTAGCACTTAATTTGATCTCCCCATAACGGACGGCGGGCGAGCTCACGGCCCTTTTTCTAGGAACATTTCTTCCACGTATTGCCTCAATCGTGTGTTTATTTTCTATTTCCGATTCTCTGAATTTTATCAAGGTTTACGTCGCGGTTTTAAACCCTTTTTCAAGAATTTTAAGGCACGTGTAAAACTTCTGATGAATTCGGTGTGTGCGGGGGGGGGGGGGTATGGTCGGCCTTTCGTCTTTTCAGTTTCAGTTTTGTTCAGTGTCATGTGAAGTGCACAATGTCTTCTCGTAAACATTTAACTTTAAAAGATAAAGTCGAACTCATTAATGCGTATGATCGGCAAAAAAAATAGTGTTTGCAATCTCGCTGCAAAATTCAAAATCGGGAAGACGCAGGTAAGCGACATCCTAAAGAGAAAAAAAATGAACTGCTCAAACAATTTTGGCAACACGGAAATGATCAGGTTCAAAAATCATTCCCAAAAACTGTTGGACTTCAAATTTGTCGCGCACGTGCTAAAAAAATTCCCATTAATGGGCCTATTATTAGGGAAAAGGCTTTGGAGGTTGCGAAATCTATGGGAGTAAATGAGTTCAAAGCTTCTGTGGGATGGCTAGATAAGTTCAAAACTCGGCATAAAATTTCTTGGAAAACCGTTAAGTGGTGAAGGTGGATCTGTTGATATTGGGGTTGTAACAGAGTGGACCGTCAAATTGGAAGATTCATGTCGTGATTTTGAAGCTAAGGATATTTACAACTGTGACGAAACAGTTGTTTTTTAAAGCTCTTCCTGAAAACACAATGAGTCTAAAAAACGAAAAGTGCCAGGGCGGAAAAATTTCTAAGGAACGCTTGACTGTACTATTGTGTACAAATATGCTGGAAGACTTTGAACAACCTCTTGTTATAGGAAAACCACAAAATCCTCGTTGTTTCAAGGGCATAAAGTTGAATCCTTTGAATGTTGACAGGAAGTCTAATAAAAAAGCGTGGATGACACGAGATATCAAGAGCGAATGGATAAGTCACTTTAGGCGCCTCTGTAGCCAGGTGGACAGGAGCAGCAGTGCGTAGCACACGCTTCTTGATTAGACCGGGGTTCGAGCCCGTGAGCCACCAAATACGGAGGATGCGGAAAGGTCAGGGAATGACCACCGCATATCCCTGGAGCAATATGGCCTTAGTTGCTAATGCTCCTAAAAAAAAAAAAAACAAAAACAAAAAAAAATAATAAGTCACTTTAACCAAAACATGATTCGTCAAAACAGAAAAATTATTCTTTTCATAGATAATGCTGGATCTCACCCGCACATTGAATTGTCCAACATTCAAATCATTTTTCTGCCACCAAACACATCTGCAGAATGTCAGCCTTTGGATCAAGGGATAATAAAAAATTTTAAACTTCACTACAGAAAACGTGTTTTAAGACATCTCATTGCAAACATGAACGATGTAATGTGCGAGTGACCTTGCAAAGAAAATCAGCATCCTGGATGCGATTCAATGGATTTCCTCTTCAGTAAACGCAATTAGAAAACAAACTGTTGTGAACTGTTTTGTAAAGTCTGGCTTCTCAAATGCAAAAATTGAAGTTGTGAACAGCAATGTGGAGCACCAAGAAGAACAAGAACTTCAACATCTACTGATAATGTACGATATTTCCGCTACAAGTGACCCTGGCTACAAAGATATAGACTCAAATCTCACTACAGAAGATGGTGCTCTAGATATCAACAACATTATCATCGATATTTTTCAAGAAGTTCCTCATGAGGATGAAGAAATGGAAGGAGGTCATTCTGTCGAAGAACATATTAACGACGAACCACCGATGAAAGTAGAAGAAGCGCTCATACAAATCAATCGTTTAAAAATGTTTTTCGCCGCTGAAGAAGATACTGAAGGACTTTGGATGGTTTCTTCACTCCAAACAAATGTTGAAAACAAAATTATCAGCCGGAAGAAGGTGCAGAAGAAAATAAGTGATTACTAAGCATTTTTCTTAAGATAAAGTCATAATATGCATAGTTGTATAATATGCACAATTGTATGTATATTATTTACAAAAATATTGTGCAAAATCTGTATATAATTTAATTTAATTTTACATTAAACGTTTAGCGAATTTTCTTTATCTCTTGTGTATGTAATTGTATATTGTTCAAAATCTGTATATATTTTAATTTAATTTTACATTAAACGTTTAACGATTTTTCTTTCTTTCTTTTTTTCTCCCTCAGACTTCTTGTTAGCGGACACTTCTCTCTAACGGACACATTTTCGTTCCCCATGGCTATCCGTTAAAGGGAAGTTTCACTGTAATAATAAAATTAAATTTAAAAAAAAACAAAAAGTAATAAAAATAAAAAAACAAAAAATAATAAAAATAAAATAATAATAATAAGAGAAAAGGAAATAGACAACCGATGTGTTTCTCTCCTCCCGTGAGTAATTATCCAGCTGATCTGGTAACTTATTCCAGTAAGTTAACTCCAGTCTAAACAACCCCCCACCTTGTAACTTGAAATTATGGCCCCTGGTTCTAGAATCATTTATAACCGCGAAAATTTCGTCCTCAATCATTCTGAATATGTCTATGTATACAATGTCATAACTATATTTTTTTTTGCATTCAGTAATCCATAACAAATCCAAGCTTCAATTTCTGTATAACAGCATTCTTGTCAAGATGATCCAGCATTACTTTAACCACTGGTTCTATAATATTCCCTAGAACAGCTCCAGCTGATAAGTCTATAATTACTAACTTTTCCCTTTGTGAATAGGGGAATCACAAGGAAAAAGGACATTGAGATATTTGCACATCTCCAATCTGTAATTAGAGTAATGCTACTGCAACAAAACCCTGAAAAATTAGACAGATGAGCTGAGAAATGCAAATTGAAGGTTAACAATAACAAATGAATGATGAATTGATTCATGAACAAATGCACATGTGCAAATGTGACCCCAATTTATAAAGGAGGATCAAAGGCTGACACAAGTAATTATAGACCTGTGAGTTTAACTTCTGTTCCCGGAAAATTAATGGAGGCACTGGTTAAAGAAGCACTGCAGGATCATCTAGACAAGACTTTCAGTTATAGCTCGGACACAGCATGGTTTTGTTAAGGGGAAGTCTTGCTTGACCAATTTGATTGGATACTATGATGCAGTCACAAAAGAACTGGATGCAGGGAATAATTTTGATATTATATACTTGGATCTTAGAAAGACTTTTGATACTGTTGCACATGGAAGACTGCTGCACAAATTGGAGCAGTGTGGCAGGCAAATTGCTGCTATGGATAAAGGGGTGGTTGAGGGGGAGAAGACAGAGAGTGGTAATCAATGGACACTGCTCATCTTGGACTAATGTTATTAGTGGAGTCCCTCAGGGTTCAGTATTGGGTCCATTATTGTTTTCTGTATTTATAAATGATATTGATGATTGTATATCAAGCTTAATGTCCAAGTTTGCAGATGATACAAAGGTTGGCAGGGTTGTCAAGGACACTACTGACACTATGCTGCTGCAACAGGATCTGGAAAGGTTGAGCAGATGGGCTGAGAGGTGGCAAATAAAGTTTAACATTGACAAATGTAAAGTACAGTGGTACCTCGATATACGAGTTCCCTAATATACGAGTGTTTTGAGATACGAGCCACCGAGCGAGCGATATTTTGCTTTGAGATGAGAGCAAGATTTGAGATACGAGGAATCGCACACTACACCGCTGCACACGACCCCAACATGCGCCCCGCATGTTGGGGTCGTGTGCAGAGTCTAACAGTTTCTCCCACCTCAGACTAGACCTCAGTCTGTGTGCTTGTTTCCCTCGTTTTCGTAGCATTTTTGATAAGTTGGGTTCGCGTTTTTTGCTTTTTGTACATTTACAAAACATTATCAAATTTATTTTTATAACCATGGGTCCGAAGAAGAAGATGATGTCTATTGAATTAAAGCGTGAAATCATAGAAAAACATGAGCAAGGTGTGCGAGTAATTGACTTGGCGAGGATGTATGGGCGTAGCACATCAATGATATGTACTGTGCTTAAACAGAAGAAGTTGATAAAGGGTATAATGCCAGCCAAGGGCATTACAATAATTTCTAAGCTCCGGACCTCTCTCCATGAGAAAATGTAGAAACTACTGATGGTGTGGGTGACAGAGAAGCAGCTTCAAGGAGGATTCTTAACACAAAGTATCATATGTGAGAAGGCACGAGCGATTTACGGTGATTTGCTAAAGCAGATCCCACACACTTCCACAAACGAGGAATCGGAAGACTCGTTTAAAGCCAGTCGGGGCTGGTTTGACAACTTTAGGAAAAGGACCGGCATTCACTCCGTCGTCAGGCATGGTGAGGCAGCAAGTTCGGATGTGACGGCAGCTGAGGTTTACATCAAAACGTTTTCCGAACTGATAGAAGCCAAAGGATACATCCCTCAGCAAGTCTTCAACTGTGACGAGACAGGGCTTTTCTGGAAAAGGATGCCGAATAGGACTTACATAACGGCAGAGGAGAAGACGATGCCAGGTCACAAACCCATGAAGGATAGATTAACTCTAGCACTTTCCGCCAATGCGAGTGGCGACTGCAAAATCAAGCTTCTGCTAGTATACCATTCGGAAAATCCCAGAGCCTTTAAGTTGCATAAGATTTTAAAAGAAAAACTACAAGTTATGAAGTTATGTGGAAGGCAAATCCGAAGGCGTGGGTCACCAGGAAATTCTTTGTGGAGTGGATAAACCTGGTGTTTGGCCCTTCTGTTAAAAAATATCTACAGGAAAACAACCTACCCATGCAAGTCCTTCTCGTCCTCGACAATGCCCCTGCTCACCCAAAAAATCTCGAAGATGATTTACTCGAAGAGTTCAAGTTTATAAATGTTCTCTACCTACCACCCAACACCACTCCTATCCTGCAGCCCATGGATCAGCAGGTGATTTATAATTTTAAGAAGTTGTACACCAAGCACATTTTTCGGCGCTGCTTTGAAGTGACGGAGAACACAAACCTTACCCTTCGAGAGTTCTGGAAGGACCACTTTAACATCGTGATATGCCTAAGAATTATTGATCAGGCCTGGCTGGGTGTTACAACGAGGACCTTAATATCTGCATGGAAGAAGCTGTGGCCTGAGGCTGTAGCTGAAAGGGCTTTTGAAGGATTGGAACCCGAAGTGTCAGTGGTAGAGGAGATTGTTTCTCTGGGAAAATCCATGGGTCTGGAGGTGGATGAGAGAGATGTGAACGAACTTGTCGAGGAACAGACTCAGGAGTTGACAACCGAGGAGTTACATGATCTACATTCGTAGCAGCATATGGTGGTAGTTTTGAAGAGGAGCCAGAGATGGAGAAGGTTATCTCTACAAGAAATATAAAGGAGATCTTGGGAATGTGGGAGAAAGTTGTAGAGTTCGTGGATAAAAATCACCCCGAAAAAGTTGCAACTGGTCGTGCATCGGAGTTGTTCAACGAAACTTGCCTAACACATTTCCGCAATATCCTGAAAGGGAGGAAGAAACAAACCTCCTTGGACAGTTTTTTTAAACGATCTGCAGGTGAAAATGAGAAAAGTGTGACAAAAAAAGCGAAGACCAATGACGAAAATTATACGCTTCCGTAAGCACTTCACCTTTTCTTTTATTCTGTTTCTATAGAATGTATTTGTTATTTATAAATAAATGTTTCTTCTTGTAAATACATTTTTCTTATTCAAAAACACTTAACAAAAACAACTGAGGTGGTTTTTTGGGAGCTGGAACGGATTAATGGCATTTCAATTAATTTCAATGGGGAAAATTGCTTTGAGATACGAGCAATTTGACATGCGAGCAAGGTTACGGAACAAATTAAACTCGTATGTCGAGGTACCACTGTACTACATATGGGAAACAGCAACCCCAGAGCAACGTATCAACTCTGTGGTACTACACTGACAGTGGTAGAGAATGAAAGGGACCTGGGGGTGGCTGTGCAAACATATATGAAGTTCTCTGAGCAGTGCAGACCGGGCTGCAAGAGTAGCTCATGGTGTACTGTCAATGATATATAGGAATTTTTCTAGCAGGGATAAGGAGGTGATTATTCCCTTGTATAAGGCAATAGTCAGGCCACACCTAGAGTACTGTATACAGGTCTGGAGGCCTCATTTCAAGAAGGATGTAGAGCTGCTGGAACGGGTACAGAAAAGGGCAACAAGATTAGTGAATGGAACAAAGGGGTGCTCTTGCGAGGAAAAGCTTAAGTTTTGCAAATTACAGTGTCTGGAGACTAGGCACCAGCGAGGTGATCTGATAGAGGTGTATAAAGCCTTGAATGGTTTGAGCATGCTCAATGCTGATGGGATTCTTCCTCTTGCTCAGAATAATCACCTGAGAGGGCATAAATTCAAATTGAGGAAAGACAGATGTAGGATAGACATGCGGAAATTTGCCTTTAGCCAGCGGGTGGTTGGTTGGTGGAACAGACTTCCATCCCTTGTCGTGGAAGTTCATAGCCTAAATAAGTTTAAGGCTCAGCTGGACAGGTATTTCGAACGAACAGAGGGGTGAAGTGGAAGTGGTTATTTTTTATTTATTTATTTTTATTATTATTTTTTTTTGGCTGATGCTGCATAAGCTTGCTTTCTTGCATCAAATGCCTCTACTAATGCTAATGAATTTGAAGTGCTGGTCAAGAAATCAAAGGCAGATATTGTTGGGTTATCATAGAAGTGGTGTCACACAGACATAAGGAATGCAGAATTGGAATCTGGAGAGTACAACGTGAACAGAAAGGACAGACAGGACATGAAGGGATGGAAGAGGGGTTATGCTGTTAGATAAGAAACACCTAAAATCTAAGGAAGTGCATCCAATCGATACTGGTTGATAGTGCAATGTTAAGTCAGCTTGGATAAGCACTAGGAAAACAAAAATGAGGATAGGAGTGTGTTATAGGCTTAATGACTGATAAGTACAATGAATAACTGTACACTGGGCCAGTAAATCATATTGTCTTTTAATGGGGGATTTTAGCTTCCCAGATATTGACTGGAATGTGAGGGAGAA
Source organism: Mastigoproctus giganteus (assembly GCF_048544385.1). Lineage (NCBI taxonomy): Eukaryota > Metazoa > Arthropoda > Arachnida > Uropygi > Thelyphonidae > Mastigoproctus > Mastigoproctus giganteus. Next base: position 139,048,914 of record NC_143575.1, read on the forward strand.
ACGCACTGGACTGGTGTGTTTCTCACTCACATACTAGCAAGGCTTTTGTAGATTTATTGGATGTTTGTTTTCTACAGCAGCATGTTCAAGAGGCAACCAGAGGGAGTAATACTCTTGATCCAATTATCAGCAGTGACTATTCATGCATTAAGAATTTGCAGATAAAGGAACCACTAGGTGGCAGTTATCACAGTGTACTGATGTAAGATTTACTTAAACATAACTATCATCAAGGGTAAAGGGAAGGGTTTTTGCTTTCGTGAAGGTGACTACAGTGGTCACAAACAGTTTTTAAATTCTATACCGTGGGACCAACTGATGACGTTACCAACAGCAAATTCTAAATGGAAAGCATTCAGGGAAGTAATCTTGGAAGCTACTAGGTTTTTTGTTCTGACTAAGAAATACTGTTCAGGGTACAGGCCTAAATGGATGTCAGATGAAATATTGAGACTCATGGCAGAAAATAAAAATGCATGGGATGCATACAAATTATCAGGTGCCTATGGAACATATAAGTTAAGTCTGTAATCAAGTCACAAAGGAGGTTAGGCAAGTGAAGGCAGATTATGAGAAGTCTTTGGCAAAGGATGCAAAAAAAAATAGGAAACACTTCTTTACTTATGTAAACACTAGAGGAAGGGGATGAATCACATTGGTACACTTGACAATGGTGGTTTCACTGTTGATGTCTGTGATTATTAACATGAGATTGTTTCTACAGGCAGGACCATTCCAGGATGTATTGCTGCCATGGTGCGAACTTTTTTTTTTTGCCGCACTTTTTCAATAAAAAGAAAAGTTATGTAATTTTTAAAACTTAATTTCATTCATAATTTATATGGATAAACATGAATGGATAACATGAGTTTTATGTTTTAATTGTGACTCAGATATATTTATTGAAAATAAACTTGAACCATAAATTAAAATACACTGGTTTAGTATTTTTTATTATTTTTTTTATTTTTAGGAGCATTAGTAACTAAGGCCATATTGCTCCGGGGATATGCGGTGGTCATTCCCTGACCTTTCCGCATCTTCCGTATTTGGTGGTCATGGGCTTGAACCCCGGTCTAATCAATAAACCTATGCTACGCACTGCTGCTCCTGCCCACCTGGCTATGGAGGTGCTGGTTTAGTATTAGTAAAAATAAAAAACACCAGGTTTAAACTTAAATAGAAGGGGGTGCAAGAATATTTTCTGTAGGATCAAGGCAGTGTTAAGTAGGCCAGAAAACTGCTGATGGGTGGGGGGTATACATAGAATAATAGAGTAACAACAACCACAGGCAGAGGTGAAAGTGATTCTTGCACTGCTTTTCCTGGAACATGCAGCAACCTGGAAAGCAAGGTGTGGTGATTAAGGCCTGCTGCTGGGAGTCTTCATGGAATAAGCGAATATATGGGCTGTGTTAAGATAACTAAGGGTAATAACGTGTGTGTGTGTGTGTGTGTGTGTGTGTTTTAAGGATCTTTAAGTACCGGTTGTCATCAAATGTGGACATTATAGAATTTTGGACACGTGGTGTCAACAGATGCAGAACTGAATATGGAGAGTACAATGTATACAGAAAGAAAAAATGGCATAGGAGATGGGGAGGCAGCTTTGCTCTTAGTTAAAAAGCTTATTAAATACAGTGCATTCCGGTTAATTGGGCCACCGGTTAATCGGGGCAGCCGCTTATTTGGGACAAATTATGAAGAACAGAAACAAAACAAATATTTAGCCTGAATTTGTTCTGCTTATTTGGGCCAACTCGCCGCTTAATTGGGGCAATGAAGGTCTTGATTGAACAATAAACTATATTTAGATGGCGCGCACAAACATCTAAATATAGTTTATTAGGCCTGACTTAGCCCAGTGGTCAGGAGCGAGAGTGCATCGCACGCGTTCTTTGAGTGGACCGGGGTTCAAGCCCGTGACTACTAAATACGATAATTGGTGATTTATTGTAAACTCTACTGACCTGGTTGTCGTGCCGGAGTATAAACAGAAATTTTTTTTATTGAACAATAAACTAATTTAGATGGTTCGTAACAAAGAGATCATGTGGGAAGCAGCGGAATCAGTTATTGCGAAGTCGTGCTGTACAGCGGTTGTTTTACGTTTGTTCTGTGTTGTGGTAATCAGATTCTGAAGAAATTTTGCTTGCAGTTGTTTACGATCAGTCGGTACATATGTATACATCTTGTGGGTTAGAATAGATTAAAAACTGTACCAAACAGTGCACTGATTTTGGTTTCCCCCTCCCCTTTTTTTCAGTACATTTAAGACCCCTGTCAAGATGCCACGTAAAGATTTGTCACTTTCAGAAAAAATCGCTATTCTTGACAAGATAAAAAGCCATCCTCCTAACATCAGTCATCGTCAGCTAGCGGAGATAATAAAGGTGCCAAAATCTACAATTTCACGACTGCTACAGCAACAAGAAAAACTTGGAGAGGAGTGGACATTGCGCGTGGATTTAAAGAAAACATCTCATAAGTGAAAGAGGGAAGGCAAAGATCCAGACGTCGAAGATGCTTTGAATCAATGGTTTTCCACTGTATCTAAACGAGGAGTGCATGTAAGCGGCCCTATGCTAAAACACAAGTCCCGCAGAAGAATTGGCCAAAAAGCTAGGTCACGTAAATTTCAAAGCGACGGATGGTTGGTTGTCTCGATGGAAGTGTAGACATGACATTAGTTACAAAAAAGCACATGGCGAGAAGGAAAGTGCTGGTGCTATGAATGCTGAGCAATGGAAATGTGAAAAACTGCCAGAGTTGCTTAAAAAATTTAGTGGGGATGACATTTACAATGCCAATGAAACAGGTCTATATTATCGTGCTACACCGGATGGTTCCCTCAGCTATCAACACATAACACTGTCTGGTTCAAAGAAAGCAATGGATCGTGTAACAGTGTTGTGCTGCTCAAACATGTCAGGAAATGATAAACTCAAACTTTTGGTTATTCGTAAAAGTGCCAAACCTCGTTGTTTCAAGGGGCTTACAATAGGCAGTTTGCCAGTTTCGTATTATGCCAATAAGAAGGTATGAATGACCACATATATTTTTACGCGATGGCTGGGACGCGGAACTGCAACGGAAGTCCAGAAAAATTCTGTTGATATTGGACAACTGCACCGCACACTCTAATGTAGCTGGTTTAAAAAATATTGAACTGGAATTTTTACCCCCTAACACCACATATCCCTGATACAGCCTATGGATGCGGGAATTATAAAAAATTTGAAGACCTATTATCGTGGAAAGCTGGTTAATCACATCCTTGAAGCAATTGAGGAAAATCTGCTGACATCACCTTTGAAATCAATAGAGGTTAGTGCAAAAGTTACAATGTTAAAAGCTTTACAATTTATCGCCGATAGTTGGCGAGTAATAACCAGTAAAACAATTCGGAATTGTTTTGCTAAATGTGGTTTCGTGACTAATTGTGATTCAGACGCGATAAGCTGTACAGAAAATGAAATGGCTTTGGAACTGCAACAGGTCCAAAATTGTGAAGAATTTTTAACGATTGACGATAACCTTCAATGCCACGACGAAAATGAAGATTATGAGGAAACGGTCATTGAACAAATTGCGGCAAAACACTCAGAGACACCAAAAGACCAAGAAAATGATGACGATGATATACCTAAGCGAGTGACTAACCAGGATGCCAGGAAATGTATTGCTAAATTGAGATGTTATTTCATGCAGGAAGGCAATCCTTTATCAGCATTAGATACCTGCGCTGACTTTGTTCAATTGCAGTCCATAAAGAGGACACGTCAGGGTACACTTCATAATTTTTTTTAAAGTAAGAACCCTTAAGTAATGTGTAACCGTTGCCTGACACGGACATTATTCTGTACTGTATCTTCATTTTACATATGTACATACGTACATTTTGTTTGCTTTTAGCTTTAGTTATTTTTAAACAAATGTTTGTACCAATATAACTGAAATACAGTGTGCTTTCTTTAAATACCACATTCCCTTTATTTTATTTATACCTTTTTTGCCTCCGTTAGAATGTGCTTTTCAGCTCATTAAAATTTCGCTTAATTGGGCCAGCTGCTTAATTGGGCCAAAGTGATCTGTCCCGATGTGTCTGTCCCAATTAACCGGAATCGACTGTATATGGTATTGCATCCAGTAAACAATCATGGGTGGCAAATGCAATGTTGAGTTAGGTTGGTGTGACACATGCATTGAAAAAACAAAAATAAGAGTTAAGATTGTGTAATAGAGCTAATGTCTGTGATTAATGACTATAATGAACAAATATGCAGGGGAAATAGAGAGTACATCAGAGCACACCGGGCTATCAGGAGAAATTCCAAAGACTTCAGTTTTCATTTTTCTGGTTGGTTGGTTGGTTATTGGAAGTTTAATGGCGCATCAGCAACTAAGGCTATCATGCGCCAAGTCTAGGGTAATAAAATATAAAATACCATATCTAGTTTATATATTATACACAAAAATATGGCATAAACCATTTACAATATGTTAAACATGAGGGCAGTCTAAATAAAACTATGTAGATTAATCAGTTCTAAAAATCTGAATACATCTGACACATTGTCATCGTCGGATAAAATCTGCCTGAGTGTATAAGGCTCAGACAGATGGTTAAAACATGAACGGCGTTCATTATTAAAATATGTACATCATTTTTCTCTGACTTTGCTGAATATTCCTCATGCTCAGCATTGCTAGGAGGAAATGTTAAACAGCCAAACATGACTTGGAATAATATGGTTAATTTCAAGCTTATCAGTTCTGAAATTAAGTACCATTGTACTTCATTTCTTTCATAATAGCATCTAGTAGGTTATCACACTGAAAATGACAGAACTGGTGCAAAACATCAGAACATACTACAATGGGAGATATTAACTTTCCAGATATTGACCAGAATTGTGGACCATTCAGTCACATACTATCAAGACTTTTGTGGATTTAATGGATGACTTTTCTACAGCAGCATATTAGAGAGGCAACAAGAGTTTACAGATATGGGATTTCATCATCAGCCATTTTCAATCCACTGCAGGATGAAGGTCTCTTTAGCAACTTTCCAGTTTCTTCTGTTTTGTGCAATGGCCATCCATTTACTGCCCACGAACTCTTGAATTTCATCTGTTCATCTCCATTGTTGTCTTTCAGGTTTTCTTTTAGCTCCTCTCGAGTACCATTTTGTTATTTTCTTAGTCCATCTGTCATCATGTCTTCGAGCTATGTGTCCTCCTGCCCCAAGTCCGTTTCAGTTTAGTTTTGATAAGAACGTCCTTTACTTGAGTTTGCTGCCTAATCCATGAGATTCTCTTCTCATCCAACAGTCTGATTTGTTTCATTCTTTGCTGTGTAGTTTTCAGCTTCTCTTCCATTCTTTTGGTGAGTGTCCACATTTCACTTCCATAAGTCATGGTGGGGAGTATACATAGGTTCATTATTTTTCGTTTCTGACGAACTGGATATTGCTCCAAGTATGTGACTATATTTCCTGAATACTATCCATCCAAGATTTACTCTTCTCTTCACTTCCAGCCATTTATCATTATTACAGCTAATGACTTGTCCAAGATAAGTATATGAATCCACCTTTTCAATTTCTGCTCCTTCAATGATTGTATCCCTTCCTGTGGCATACTTTTTCATCATTACTTTTGATTTAACCATGTTCATTTTTAGTCCAAAATCCTTACTAAATCTGCCCAACTGATTAAGATTTTTCTGAAAGCTTCTTCAAGGGCAGCAGTAAATAACTTCAGAGATATTGTGTCTCCTTGTTCAACTCCTTTCTCAATATGAAATTTGCTACTGTCTTTGTCTAGTCTAATAAAGGAGGTAGCATTCTCATATATTTTCTTCAAAATCATAATGTATGGGATGTCGATGCTATGTCTTTTCAGTGCCTGAAATATTGCCTTTTGCTGTATAGAGTCAAATGCATTTTCATAATCTACAAATGTTAGGCATAATGGTGTTTTATATTAATTTGCAATTTACTTAAATGTAACTATCATCAAGGGTAAATATTAGTGTTTTTGTAAATGTAACTACAGTGATTTCAAGACAGATATTAAATTCTATACATTGGTACCAACTGATGATGTTAACAACTGCAAATTCTAAATGGAAAAAACCATAGAAGCTACTAGGCTTTTCATTCCAGCAAAGAAACATGGCAGAGAACGAAAATGCACAAGGTTTTTAAATTCTATACAGTGGGACCAACTGATGAGATTACCAACAGAAAATTCTAAATGGGAAGCATTCGGGAAAATACAGTAAACCCCCGCTATTCGCGGGGGTTACAGCGGGGGGTTACGTTCCTGAGAAATGTTGCGAATACCGAAAACGCGAATACTGAGTTATGGCTCCCATAGTAATAAAGGGGTTCCGTTCCAAAGTATGAAATATATAAGAAAAACTAGTCTAAAATTTTGTCTATGTATGCATTATATGTACCTTCATAATATGACTATGTACATAGACAGTACATAGTGGAATGCAAGCATATGGTATCGAAATGAAAATAAGAAACAATTTAATATTAAATGTAATATTTATTAGAAATTTCAAACAAATCTTTCAAACCAGTGCCTTTGCTAGCAAAAAAACTTATCCCGCCAGTGCTATCACCAGTTTCGCTAAAGTGTTGATAAAGGAGTTTTGCCTTTTCACGAATTATGATTGAACTTAACGGAATTTTATTTTGAGTTCGGTCTTCTATCCACAGATTTAAAGCCTTTTCCATTTTTTCTAATTTAACATCACGAGTTACACAGCAAATTTTTGAAGGAATTAACGCGTTTTCACGGACGCTACGGCGGATTTTTTCTTCCGATTTCTTGATTGATCATACCGTTAACTCATTAATTTTATAATGTTTTGCCACTGAGGAGACACTTTCGCCATTAGAAATTTTGTCTAATAACTGAATTTTATTTGCTAATGTCATCACCTTCTTTCGTATTTTCACATTTCTCTTGTTATTCGTAGCCATATTTTTGTACGGGTTAGAAAGAACTTGTCCACAATAAAGTCACTTTCTTCCGTTAACACACTCAAAAAAGTCTGTTTTACACTCAAAACAGTAGATTTATCACTTTTGTAAGCATATCAATTTATAAATTGATAAGCGTATAAATTAAAAGCAAACGACGAAACCTTCCACGACAAGTGCATAACACATACTGAACAAGGATTAGCGAGAAACATCCACGCTCGCAATTTTGTCACCCCTCTCCCCCACCCACTGAGCGCTGTTTTGACCGGGAAAGATAATTTTAGCCACGCCCATGTTTTTTTATGGCGGAAAATATTCACGGCGCTTTAAAATTCACATTTTTTAGGTTTCATTTTATATTAAATCAGCGCCCGCAAATAGGGGGGGTTTACTGTAATCATAGAAGATACTAGGCTTTTCGTGCAAAAAAAGAAATACTTTTCAAGGCTTAGACCTAAATGGATATCAGATGAACTGATGATACCCATGGCAGACAACAAAAAAGCATTAATGCATATAAATTATCAGGTTATACAGAAGCCTGTGGTAGATATAAACTAGTCTGCCAATCAAGTCACAAAGGAAGTTTGGCAAGCTAAGGCAGATTATGAGAAGTCTTTGGCAAAGGATGCAAAGAAAAACAGGAAACTCTTCTTTAATTATGTATACACTTGAGGAAGAGTATGAATCCCATTGGTACACTTGACAATGATGGTTTCACTGTTGATGATCCTGTTGGGGTTGCTGACAAACCGAACAGTTATTCTGCATCTACATTCACACATGAGGAATTATTTAGGGAAGTACCGTATTTCCCCTTGTATAAGACGCAACGTTTTTTCGAAAAATTTGGGGTCTAAAAACTGGGTGCGTCTTATACAGTGGTTGTAGATTTTTTTTACTTGCATTTCTCGCTTGTTGTCTTTGCGCTCATTGTTTTGCACTTGTTACTGGTATATTAGGTTACATTTTGCCACGTTCTGCCCAGAAATGGCTCAGAAAAGATTTTCGTATAGTGTTGAATTTAAGTTATGAGGAGTTGTATGAATTTTATGATGAATAAAACTTGAGTTCAATAACTTTATGTAATACATTTGTTTTCAATATGTTTCTATATACAATATGTTTCTGAACAATGTGCCTAAGATCAAACAACTCAGAGGATGATTATGTTCTATGACAAAATTTGCAAATAAACATTTGGCAAATACAACATCAACACTAAATCATAATATGCATTTCCTTCTATAAGCTACATGCTGTTGTTGTTTATTTCTTAACAAATATTACATCACTTTTGATGTGCCTTGAAATTGAAAAATCACATCTATATATGGTAGCAAATGTGTTACCTTTTTCAAAATTTATAGTACAGTATGTGGAAAATCTTGCATGTACATCTTCTGAAATTGTATGTCATATTTCTTTATCATCTTACTGCAATACATCATTAATTAGTTTCCCATAACAAGTATGATGAAATTATTTCAGGTAACAGAAAATAACACTATTATTGTGTGTTTATATTTTGCAACCTTGCACACCTGACAAAAATAACAAAATACAATTTTAACATAGTTTTATTATTTTTTGTGAAAAGAAAAAGAGGGAGAAAAACTGAGTTTTTGCAAAAAGATAAAAAGTCTGCCACCAACTACATTACAATGTAGCTGGTGACGAGACAGAGAAAGGTCAAATTGAGTAAGTAATTTAGATTCTTTGTTGTAAATTTGGGGAGTTTGTACCTATGCTTCCAGTATTAACATGTAGTTAAGAATTCTCTGCTACTTTTCTTTGCATTTTTAGCCATAGACTTCTTGTAATCTCCCCCTCCCCTTAGTGAGGACTAGTTTACATTTATTGTGCTTTTCATTGTCTCCCAATAATTTGAACCATCCTATGCATTTTTCTTCTCTGCAAAGTCTCATCAGTTCATCTGACATCCATTTAGGTCTAAGCCTTAAACAATATCTGGCAGGTGGTAAAACAGCTTAGCAGCTTCTATAATTACTCCCTTAAGTCCATCAAACAGAATTTAAAAGCTGACAGATCACCACAGTCACCTTTATGAAAACAAAATTCCTTTTCTTTACCCTTGACTGTAGTTATATACAGTAAACCCCCGCTATTCGCAGGTGTTACGTTCCTGAGAACTGTCGCGAATACCAAAAACGCGAATACTGAGTTGACTCCCATAGTAATAAAGGGGTTCCGTTCCAAAGTATGAAATATATAAGAAAAACTAGTCTAAAATTTTGTCTATGTATGTATTATATATACCTTCATAATATGACTATGTACATAGTGAAATGCAAGCATATGGCATCGAAATGAAAATAAGAAACAATTTAATATTAAATGTAATATTTATTAGAAATTTCAAACAAATCTTTCAAACCAGTGTCTTTGCTAGCTAAAAAAACTTATCCTGCCAGTGCTATCACCAGTTTCGCTAAAGTGCTGATAAAGGAGTTTTGCCTTTTCACTAATGATGAGTGAACTTAACGGAATTTTATTTTGAGTTCGGTCTTCTATCCACAGATTTAAAGCCCTTTCCATTTTTTCTAATTTAACATCACGAGTTACACAGCAAATTTTTGAAGCAATTAGCGCATTTTCACGGACACTACGGCGGATTTTTTCTTCCGATTTTTTGATTGATCGTACCGTTGACTCATTGATTTTATAATGTTCTGCCACTGAGGAGACACTTTCACCATTAGAAATTTTATCTAATAACTCAATTTTATTTGCTAATGTCATCACCTTCTTTGATATTTTCACATTTCTCTTGTTATTCGTAGCTTGTCCACAATAAAGTCACTTTCTTCCGTTAACACACTCGAAAAAGTGTTTTACACTTTAAAACGGTAGATTTATCATTTTTGTAAGCATATCAATTTATAAGCATATAAATTAAAAGCAAATGACGAAACCTTCCATGACAAGCGCATAACACATACTGAACACGGATTAGCGAGAAACATCCACGCTCGCAATTTTGTCACCCCTCTCCCCCACCCACTGAGCGCTGTTTTGACCGGGAAAGATAATTTTAGCCACGCCCATGTTTTTTTATGGCGGAAAATATTCACGGCACTTTAAAATTCACATTTTTTTAGGTTTCATTTTATATTAAATCGGCGATCGCGAATATGCGAAAACAGATACCGCGAATAGCGGGGGTTTACTGTATTTAAGTAAACCCTTTATCAACACTGGTATTTATAAAATAAATATACTGTGAGTCCACAATGAATGAAATTTCTTCCTTACACTTTGTATAGAGGAAAAGTTGTAATTGCAGGCAGTTGAGCCTGCAATTAGATGTCCATTGTGTTCTAGGATCAATGAAGGTGCAAAGATATATTTAATCTTCATTTTCCAGATTTTGTCCTAGAAGACATTGGAGTTTGCCAACTAGGTCATGGATGTGAAGTGAATTGAAGATTCCCTTTGACTTTGATGCTGGACAAAGTGTGCTCTAGAACATGCACATTTTAAGTCTATGAAATTATTAATATTAGTCATGTGGTACAAGGAAACCCCTGGCTTCGGCTGCATCAACCAAAAAAAAATCCTTAACTACCCACAGGGTTAAATTATTCCTGTCATTAACAACTTACTGGCTAAAAGAAAACCCACAACCCAGCCTAAATTTCTTCTCCTGTAATTTGAATTTATGGCTCCTAGTTCTGGAATAAATTATAACAATGAAAATTTCATCTTATTAATTCATTTTACTATCTCTTCTCAGAGCATTACAAAACAGTAATGGCTAGCGAGTGACTCAATTCGATTAACTGATTCATCTAGCTGAATCACTGACTAGTGTTACTGAGCAGAGCCATAACTACCTATCTTCACACTACTATTAATAGGTAATGTGTCAGTGCTCCAGTTACAACAAAATGACTATATCAAACTATGTATATCATCACAAAATTTAAAATCTATGAAAAATATCTCATTAAGACAGAAAGCATTAGCATTAGTTGAGGCATATGATGCAAGAAAGCAAACTTATAGAGCATCAGCCAAAAAAAAAAAACAACCTTCCCATTCCACCCATATGGTCACTCCAAATGTTTGTCTAGTTCAGCCTTAAATTTATTTAAGCTATCAACTTCCACAACAACAGGCAAAATGACAAAACATCCAGAACTGCTGAATTAGAAATGTCTTTAAATTTCATCCCCACTTTTTTGTTTTTTTTTTTTGTTAAGCATGAAAACCTAATAAATTGGGGGAAAGAAAAAATCATTTATCCCAGGCTTTTCAAATTAGTCCAAAGCTGATTTTGCATAGTTGCAACTTTGGTTCCAAGTGAGAGAACATTCTTAAAAGAAGTAAAGGCAATCACCAAAAAGCATAGAAGTGTCTAAAATTATGTTTCTTAACCAAGAGCCAGGTGTGCTAAGTCTTAGAGACCCCCACAAAATTTCAGCAATGTCATACTGTTTGTCAACTCAGTTCACACAGCTGGAACTCCCTATAACTTTCAACAAAACTATTTTCTTTTATTTCTCCACTGAAAATTCCAGAAATCTGTTGGTTAGCATGTAAACAGGAAGAATGCAGTATCAAGTTAAGCATATTCTTGATAATTGAATGCACATGCTAAAAAAGAATTTTTAAAGTTAGTGGCACCTCTTGCATACAGTTATTGAAGTGCACAGACTTTACATTTTATGGTGATGGTTCCAACTGTTAATTCTCTGGCCTTCATAACATTGAAAAGTCTGGCTGGCATCAAACTGTTCAATCAAGCATACAGGTTTTTCAATTTACATATTATTTACTGATAGTGAAAATAATTCCCAAACAAGGGAGATGATAAAAAACATCAAAGCAGAAGTGCCTAAAGAGGGGGTTTATTTAAAAAAAAAAAAAGATTAAAAATGTTATTAATAAAAAATAAATGATGTTTTTACAGTTGTGTTCACAGCAGTTTGCAAATAAGCGTGGCATGAAGAAATGAACAATTTTGAATTATTTCTTGCTGATTTTTAATATTATAAATCAGATAGCTTTTTCCCCAAATACGTACATGATATATGCACTCAGTATTCACTAAATTGTGACCACCAACCTAATATAATGTTTGGCCACCATTTGCATGGATAACAGCCACTATCCACTTAGGCATAGCGGCCTCTGCAGACAAGTGGTCAGGAGAGGGAGTGCAGTAGCACACGCCACGCTATTTTGAGTAGACTGGGGTTCAAGCCCCTGACTGCTATATACGGTCGACATGCCAACCCCCACTGGACCAGCATGGCAGATTATGGTCCATTTCCTTCAACATGAATCATTGAGGAGGCTTCCATCCTGCAGTGGATTGAAAATGGCTGCAGCTTTACCATTAGATGTCTGAAGACATCTGTAACCATGCTGCCTGAAGGTTTTCCACAGTGTCGGAACAGACGATGGGTCCATTTCCAAACACCTCACTTCCTGTTCCAAACCATCCCAGAGGTGTTCATTTGGACTGAGGTCAAGTGAATTTGGAGGCCAATCAAGATAATACCTTCACTGTGTTCCTCAAATATTCATGCACCGTGCCAACTCGATGACACAGCACATTACCATCTTGGAAGATTCTGTTTCTGTCTACGAAAAAATGCAATGTGACAGGGTGAACAAGTGTGTGTGTGTGTGTGTGTGTGTGTGTGTGTGTGTGTGTGTGTGTGTGTGTGTGTGTGTGTGTGTGTGTTCAAAGTTAGTTTGTTATTTTGGAGCATTAGCAACTAAGGCCATATTGCTCCGGGAATATGCGGTGGTCATTCCCTTGACCTTTCCGCATCCTCCGTATTTGATGGTGACAGGCTCGAACCCCGGTCTAATCAAGAAGCGTGTGCTATGCACTGCTGCTCCTTCCCATCTGGCTACGGAGGCGCCCGTGTGTGTGTGTGTGTGTGTGTGTGTGTGTGTGTGTGTGTTATGGGGGTTTAGGGGTGCATAAGCTGCCGGGGCTATAGTGCACCTGGGTGAACATGGTCTCCTAAGGGCTACCAGTAGACCTCGCCAGTGAAATGCTGGTCCATACACATCAGGGGGTCCTACTTCTTGCCAGCAAAACGTGTCTCATATTAAATAACCACCATCACAGGCCTGGATAGTGGGCACCATGCACAAAGTGTGTTAGTTGTCTGATGGCACCAGGGGTTCCCCCCATCTCCGCATTGTGTACTCTGTTTATGTGACACAGAACTCTGTGGAGGCCGGAGATTTAAAAATTAAGTGTGTGGGGAATGGTTTGCTGTGTAGTTTATGTTCTGTTGTTTCTCTAACCATTCAGCCGATGGGCCCCTATTGGGACCCACCGTTGCCCACACTTTGCCATGAGGTTGGTTGGTAGTTGGTGGATTTTTTTGGTGAAAAGGCAACTTTGGCCATATTGCGCCTATTTATTAGAATTATGTGACAAAGACGTTGAAGTTTCTTAATTATGGTTTATATCTGGTTGAAATATCCTATTAGTTTTAAATAAGTAAATATATTCTCAATGTTGGAACTATCACCTATGATTTACGATAAAGTTAAGGAATCCTGGATATTTATAGGGAGATGGAAGACTGTTTGTCGTGCCATGTGGTATTGTAGACATTCTATAGGGAAATGTTTCAATGAGTTGACAAGAACAGTGGAGACATTCTGGAGGATTAGCTTTTGCGAGCAAGTACAAGTGTGTGTCCAATGTGCAGTCTTGTTAGAATGACTTCTTCATGCCGATCCTTACAGAGACTTGAATTCCACGCCCGAAGTTCAGGTTTTATTTGAAAAAGTTTATTATTTGGTTCATTTTGCCAGATTTGTGACCACTGAGTGTTGAGAATCTTTTAGATGATAGGTCTGTAATAAGGATGTGGAACATTGTAGAGCCTTAGGCTTATATTTGTAGAATTCTTTGCTGCTCGATCAGCACTTTCATTACCATCAATGCCTGCATGTCCTGGGATCCAACAGAAATTCGCTTGCCTTCTTTTGCTTTTTAGCTTCAAAAGATGAGCTTGTATCTGGTGAAGGATGGGATGTGATGGAGTTGTTTGTTTGTTATTTGGTTTTTAGGAGCATTAGCAACTAAGGCCATATTGCTCGGGGGATATGCGGTGGTCATTCCCTGACCTTTCCGCATCCTCCATATTTGGTGGACATGGGCTCGAACCCCGGTCTAATCAAGAAGTGCGTGCTACGCACTGCTGCTCCTGCTCACCTGGCTACAGAGGCGGCATGTGATGGAGTCTGCTTTTGTTGGAGAGAATGTATTGCACTAAGTGAATCGGTATATATGAGATGTTTCAGAAGAGGAGAGGATTCAATGTATTTTAAGGCTATTAGTATGGCAAATAGCTCAGCAGAATAACTACTGCATTCATTTGGGAGTTGCTGTGAAAGACAGTGTGTGGAAGGACCACTGCAGCATCCACTTGAGTATCTGTTTTAGAGCCATCTGTATATATTTGAAGATATTCAGAGAACTATGATGAGTGGGCTGCATGCATCTGTTTTATATTGACATTTGCAAGAATGCATTTTCCTCACTGTTAATAATAAGTGTCACAGTCAGGTGTGAAAGTTAATATTAACATAAATTAATATTAACACAAGCAAAGAACTAATAAAACTATGTACCAAGTCTATAAACAAAAGCCAAGCATTGCTGCAAAGCATTCAGTCAGAGTGCCAATACTGAATAGTTGTTAATTTCATGTGCCTTTACCTTTACGGCACTTCTTTGCCGACTGGTTAAGAATAAATGCTCATATGTGTTATGGCATTGTGCTTATGTGCCTTTTGAGTTCAGATATGAGTTGTGGCACATCACTTCTAGTATACGGTGATATGCAAAGGCAATGAACGTTAACTATCTGTCAGGGTATAGACTAAGTCTGTGAATTCGTAACATTACAAACTACTGAACATAAATATGTTCTGTTTTACTCTGGTACAACCATTGGTCACAGGAGTTTATAATCAACATCAACAATAAATACCATCGTCAGTCATATTTAGAAGTCATACAGGAATGAGCTACAGTCCTCTCCAACATGTGTGCACTTTTGCAACTGACCTTTCAGCTACATCAGGCTTATAGACAACTTCACAAATCCTGATTACAGCAACACTGCCTTTTTCATACTTCACTTTAAATAGGGCATATTTTTAAATACTGCAAGTTTTTTTATGCAACAATTTTTCATGTTCACAGGGGGATGTAAAAATTGAAACCAAAGCTACAGTACAAAAATGTTTCAATGGATGGTCCTATTTTCATATACAAGTAATCCACATTCAAAATTTTTAAAACTTAACCATTTATATGGCAGGACCCATTCTAAAGAGTTAAAACTAATGCTCAATATCCGAAATACTTAATCAGATTTTATTTTTAATTGTTAAATATATGTTACTGAAAGTGCTTTAACTATTGGTCATTTGTAGACTACTGTATCATATAAAAAATGTACACCTCTGTAATCTACACATTTTTATTTCAATTAATGTTTTTCACCTTTGAACTATGATTAGAACAATTATATTTTAATTAGTTATTAAATCAAAATTAAAATGCATCCTTAAAACTGTTATACTACACAAAGAACTAAACTGTGCCCAATTTATATATATATTACTAGATACTCCAAATCATACCTGTTTCTGACTGTGACCACATGAGCACCAATAATATGCCACACCACTGCTACACTTAAGTTTGATAGGTTGCTTGTCATACACAGTTCCTTTCTCCTTTAAATAGGAATCAACATTTATTTTGTCTTCATAAGTCATAAATTTGCTATCTGGAGGTGGTTTTAATTTCTTGCCACGATATTTATAAACCTATAATAAAACAAATAATCAAACACATTACTAATGCATAATTATGGGGTTCAACACAAAAATAAATCTGTCCAAATGCAGGAAGTTAGAAAACAGGAGGTAACTGAAACTCTAATAAAATCAAAATGTGATGCCACTACAAAATTCAGCAAATTAGTGTCCCCGATGTGTGTTCATTAGAGTGTCACTTCCTTTGCTATAGTCACCCATCTATAAAATAATAGTTAAACAGCAAAATAATTTTTTCCTGCAATTTTACACTGGCATTCTTATTCAATAAATGACATTTCTTTTTATTTTTGAAGGCATTAATACATTCTGTAAAAATGTAAATTACCAAGTGAACTGAATTTTATCTGTTATCAATACTAGGTGGTAGATGACTCTCATCAAACAGTGCAATACCACCACTTTGCTTATTGGCGGCTTGAAGTGGTGGAACCCATGTTTAGTCTCCAGAGCTAAGTTCCTGCCAACCCTTCCTCATCTCTTCCATCATGCAGTAGGACTGATGACTTTTGAGGTTACGATGAACTTCATAGCGAGATCCAATCTTCCTTACATTTCGAGTGTACAGCTCTAAAACAGCGTTCGCAGGCCGGCTACTAGTTACTAACGTTGGACCGAACCTATTAGTAACTCTTCAGGAAGCTTCAGGATCAGCTAGTGTATAATCTTGCTACCTCTACTCTGCCAGATGGTGACTGGAGGGAGTCCGATTAGTGTGTATGCATGGCACCATGTGTATGCCATATCCAAAAATTTTATTACTTCATACTGCATGTCCCCCCCCCCACTTTTTCTTACTATTGAATACACAATGAATTGTCAAACTAATAGAGTAAGCTTATCTGCGAAAAGATCTACATGTACTTTTTCAGACCGAATCTCGTCATCGGTTGATTCAACTACTGCTCATCTCAGTTTCCCAAATTATTCGCTGTATGATTCCTTTTGCCTCAAAGGTGGTACTCGTACATATGTCCGTTCTGATATTCACTGTCAGAGAGTTGGCAATTTGGAATCTTATCTTTTCGATCTTCTCTGGCTTAAAATCTCTCTATCTCATTCTGCCAAATTCATCTGCCGTCTCTACTGTTCTGCCAACTTCACTAATCACTTGGAGCTCTTTGACTTCTTCTCTTTGCAACTTTATTTTCTCCAGTCCAAATTTCCTAATAGTGAGGTAATTTTCCTTGGTGATTTTAATGTTCACAACTCCAGCTGGCTTCCTTTTCTAGTCACACCGACCCAGCTAGTCGAGATGCTGAGGCTTTTGCAATTACTAATGATCTTGCACAGATTGTTCATTTACCTATAAGAATACTGGACAATCCTAACCATACAGCCAACATGCTTGATCTTTTTCCCGCAAACGACCCTTCTAAATACACGGCTGAAGTGAGTGGTCCATTAGGCACCTCAGATCACAACTTGGTGATTGTCGCTTCTCCAATGGAGCCTTTATCTCATGGCTATTCCCAATTTCGTGTTGATTGGCATTACAAGAATGCAAAATGGGATGACCTGCAAGATTTCTTTTCTTTGGTCAGATTACTGTTTCAAAACTTCTGATGTCAACATTTGCTCAGATCATGTCAGTGAAATTATTCTTGAAAGAATGGAATCCTTTATTCCACACTCCGCTTTAAAATCTCGTCCTCTATTACACATTTATTGGAAAACCAAGGTTTTCCAATAAATGTGCTAAGGCTGTTCAAGAGAAGAACGTTGCAAATCACAATTGGCTTGTTTCCAATTCTTCACTTTCATTTTCTGCCTACACAAAAGCTCAGAACAATTGTAAAGCAGTTATTAATCAGTCCAAAACTAGATTTTGAACAGACTAAAAGTAGAAAGCTTGATTCTTCCCTAATGGTAGCCGAGCATTCTGGTCTCTTGCCAAAGCTATTGGCCGCAACTTTTGCCCATCTCTGCTCCCACCTCTGTCAAAACCAGATGGTTCTGTTGTCACTTCAGTCAAGGATAAAGCTGACCTGCTAGCATCCCATTTTTCTTCCAACTCATGTATTAATGATATTATTATTATTAGCCATAAGGTGCAATGAAGCCTGAGGCTTATGCTGCACCAGCCAAAAAAGTTTTTAAAAAATCAGTGTTACCCTGAGAGAGAGAGAGAGAGAGAGAGAGAGAGAGAGAGAGAGAGAGTTGTTGTTGTTTTGGTTTTTAGGAGCATTAGCAACTAAGGCCATATTGCTCCGGGGATATGCGGTGGTCATTCCCCGACCTTTCCGCATCCTCCGTATTTGGTGGTGACGGGCTTGAACCCCGGTCTAATCAAGAAGCGTGCGCTACGCACTGCTGCTCCTTCCCACCTGGCCACGGAGACGTCTTGAGAGAGAGAGAGAGAGAGAGAGAGAGAAGTAGAGGGGAATCACCATGAAAGCAAGAAATAGAAGAATGATGATATCCAGCTCAGGAGACCCTGGGTTTGCCAAGCCCATACTCACCAGATGTGAGCTCCTGGGGGTGTTGGTAAAACACCTGCCACCATTCCCAACATGCTCCATTCAATGCCTCCTGCGGTCTTCCATCATAAGGATGTCAGAAAGATTTTGACGAATATTGATGCTAAGAAAGCTCCAGGTCCTGATGGTATTTCTCCACGTGTTCTCAAAACCTGTGTTCCTGAACTTACTCCTGTTCTTTGTCGCCTTTTTTTTCACTTTCTTATTCCAAAGGTATTTTTCCTTCTGCTTGGAAATTTGCTCACATCCAGCCAGTTCCTAAAAAGGGTGACAAATCCCTTCCATCCAATTATCATCCATTGTAATTACTTCTACTCTTTCTAAAGTAATGGAGAAATCAATCAGCCGCCAACTCTTAAACTACCTAGAAACCTTCCATCTGATCTACAATAGCCAGTATGGATTCCATCAGGGTCAATTCACTGGTGATATTCTGGCTTGTGTTACTCATTTATGGACAAATTCAATGGAAAAGTTTGGTGAAACACAAGCAGTTGCTCTTGACATCTCAAAGGCTTTCGATCGTGTTTGGCATAAAGGTCTTTTAAACAAGCTTCCATCTTATGGTTTGCCAACTGTTCTTTGTAATTGGTTATCCAGTTTTCTCTCTGCTCGCTGACTGAGGGTGATGTAGATGGCTCTCTGTCTTCTAACTTCTCCACTAATGCTGGTTTTCCCCAAGGTTCAGTTCTTTCCCCCACTCTTTTCCTCTTGTATATTAATGACCTTCTCCATTGACTGGAAAGCCTATCCATAGTTTTGTCGATGACAGCACATTGCACTCCACTTTCTAGTTTGAGAAACCTTGCCTTGCTCAATCAACTTCAACTTCTCGAATATCCGCTACCAATTCCTTAAATGCTGATCTCCAGGTAATTCTCCAGTGCGGCAATGACAACTCAGTTGATTTCAATCTTTCTAAAACTCAGTCTTGTCTTATATCTGGCAAAAATTATTCTTCTTCTCCTATGCTTATCTTTGGTGACACTCCGATTTCTAGGCAAAATGATATATCTCTTTTGGGGATTACCCTGACTTCTAGTCTCTCTTGGCATAAGAGGAAGCAATATTACAAATATTGCTTCCTCTGCATCTAAAAAACTTGGTTTTCCCTTTCGCTCTAGGCGTTACCTTTGTTCCAAACAGCTGTTCACTCTGTACAAATCGAAAATCCGCCCTACCATGGAATATTGTTCCCACATCTGGGGCGGTGCCCCCAAAACCTCTCTCAGGCTTCTAGATTCCATTCAGAAGAGGGCAGTTAGGTTAATTAATGACTCCTCTCTAGCACATATATGTACTATTTCTGCTGCATGCCTTTTTTACAGATACTTCCACGGGCACTGTTCTTCTGAATTAGCTTCTATAATTCCCACTCTCTCTTTCAAAACAGTCAGAACATGTGCCACCAACATCCATTTACTGTCCAACTTCAAACTCACAGAACCAACTTTTCATCTTCCTCGTTTATTCATTCAGCTGCCATTTTCTGGAACAACCTTCCTTCATACGTATTTCCTGAAAACTACAGTTTACAGAAGTTCAAGTCTAATGTCAACAAATATCTTCTTATGTCTTCTCAACCTCCAACTCAAGCACGGTACTAAGTACTATAGGTTCTAATACCTCTCATGTTTGCGGTTTTCATAAAAAAAAAATATTCATTTATTACAAAGTTCTTTTTCACCCTGTGAGAAATAAATATTGTGATTTTGTATGATTAGTACAAATCTTGGTAGAGCTGTCCGATTATTACTCCTATTACTGCCTCTGGCCACCTGGCCCCTACTTCCTGAAGGATGGCACTGACTTGTTAGAAACTAGTTTTGTGTAAAAACAAAAGCAGTTTATGGTAGCTACAATGTCAAGTGCACTCAAAGAAATATATCTTTCTGAAGGATGAGTTGTTAAATTAACAAAAGAATAAAAAGTTTTTCTAAGTTGTTTATGCAAAGGCTGCACTCCCTCGCTCTCCACGGGAATAAGGTCAGTTGGAATTGTTACCCCAGTTCAGAGTCTTTTGCTACCGTATACAGCAATCTATTTTTCATCCCTTTACCTACTTTATCTACAATACTGAAAAACCGAAAAAGACTTGAAGTGCATGACGATGGAGCAGCAATAAAAAACAGGAAACGAATTCGTGGTGCAAAACACAAGGAGCTTGAAACAAAACTTTTTGAGTGGTACCAATGCGTGCATCTAATTTGCCATCTAATTTGCCAAATGTGTGCATCTAATTTGCCAATATAAGGTCCGATTTTGCAAGAAAAGGCAAATTATCTAGCTCAGCAACATGGGATTAGTGACTTCAAATGCAGCAGTGGCTGGCTCCAAAGATGGAATAACTTGGTTTCGACAGGAATAACTTGGTTTCGCGAAATGTTTGCGGTGAGTCTGGATTAGTCGACAAAGAAAAGGCTACAGACTGGTTGTGTTCTGTACAGTCCATTCTTGAAAAATATGAGGCAAAGGATATATTTAATCTTGACGTGACAGGTTCATTTTATAATTTGCTGCCAAACAAAACACTTGCTGTTCAAGGAGTCTTCTGGTGGAAAATTTAGTAAACAAAGACTCACTGTTCTGTTATGCTGTAATTCGGATGGCAGTACAAAACTATGCCCACTTGTGATTGGTAAATTTTCTAAGTCAAGATGTTTTAAAGCAGTGAACCAACTTCCCTGTGATTATGAGGCTAATAGAAGTGCTTGGCTTACGGTCAAAATTTCAGTCTTAGTTATCAAAAGTGGACAGAAGAATGGCTTCAGAAAAAAGGAATATTTTGATGATTCTAGATCGTTGTACAGCACATTCTGCCACGACACTTACGTATTTTCCGGCTTATAAGACACACGGACATACAAGACGCACCCTAATTTTGGCCACATATTTTGGAAAAAATAATAACCCTTCTATTATCCTTCGATACTGTTTACGGTGAAACTAAGAAGTGATCTTTTACCGACTGATGTAAACAAATATGGTGACATGGCATGATACGGGACGTAATCAGGGGGTAGGTATTAAAAATAAATTAAATGGAGTTACATTTATTTTTTTTAAATTTTTTTATTAAATGGACTTACAACATGGAGTTTTTATTCAATTCATAAAACACAAGAAATTTTTTAAAACATTTATTTGTTTTTAAAAATTTAAAAACATTTATTTGTTTTTAAAAATGAAATCATAATATTCAAGATATTCAATGTCACCATCGTCCATGTTATGAGTGATCTCTGAGTCAGATGAATCTGTTTCCTCATGCAAAAGGTCGTCTTCCGTGCCGTCAAGAGCATTGGTTATGCCACACTTCTTAAATGATCGTACTATTGTCTCCATTTTAATTTCATTCCAAGCATTTTTTAACCCACTGGCAAACCTGTACAATGGTAGGTCTTTTGATGCACCCTGTTGATGTTAGTTCATGCTGTGGAAGCATCATCTATTTATTCCATTCTTCACGCATGTAGTCCTTGAAAGGCTTATTTATTGATACATCCAGGGGTTGCAATTGACCCATTAACCCTCCAGGAAATTTATAAAAAAAATTATTGATAAAGAAAATAATAATAATAAAATTAAATACGGTAATACATTTTTCTCAAAATAATGGTATACGCTTGGGTAAATGTTCAACCAATAATGAAATGTTTGTTTCTGAAAAAAGCTGACAGAATACAAATATGACAAATACAAATACGACTGAATACTAAGACAAATACGGGCATCACTTTCTCTTTGTAAAAGACGGTTGGAATTGAAAAAATCCCGATCCAGTCTAATTAGCCCGCCATACCATAAAAGCGCGAGATCATATTATAGAGGAAGCAAACACATGGGAAAATGAAACAAGTTTTTACTTACGTCTGATTGTGAGATTCATATCACGCAGATTTCAACAAATTTTCCACGAAAAAAAGATTACTGGTATGTATTGTTGCCATAGATTGTAACCACTGATAATTGTTAAAAATATATTTCAACAGATAAGTCAAGTAAAATTGGTGTGAATTTCAAAGGGAAGTTTTCAGAACTCAGTTTACTGGCACTGTGTCATCAAAAGTGCATTGCCGGTAGTCTTTAGGCCTAATCTGATATTGACCATATAAGACGCAGGGTAATTTTCCGAGTATTTCTTCGCGGAAAAAAACCACATCTTATAAGCCGAAAAATACGGTAAGTTGACAAATATATGGCTGTTGTTTTTATCCCCCAATACCACCAGTTTAATGCAACCACTGGATCAAGGCATTATTTATAACCTCAAGAGAGCATACAAGCCCGCCTGATAAGGTACTTGATCCGCAACATAGGAGGGAACAATTTGCAGCCAAACTGGAATGTCTTGGATGCTATCCATAATCTTGTTATTGCTTGGAACAGTATCGCATCAAGTGTAATAATCAACTGCTTCAGAAAGAGTGGCTTTGGAGAGAATATCACAGAAAAAACATGTCCAAGAGTCGAATGTGACAGCAACATTGAGAAATGGAGGAATTTGAAGGCGCATATGGATTTCGTTTGCAAATTTGAAGAGTTTGTGAAGGTGGATGATGAAGTTGCTACCACTGGAATGCCAACACTAGAAGGGCTACTGAGCACCAAACAAAACGATGCTTTTGTTACCAGTGCCAACAAAAATGAAAAAGATGCCCAAAATGCATTGAACATAATAGAGAATATGTTGGCCTGCAGTAACATTGATAAAGAAACACTTATTGCATTTGATAATGTCTGTACTGTAGTTAAAAATGCATACAGGACAAAAAAAACTGTGCAAACATTGGATTCTTTCTTTAAATTAGATTAATTTATTAAAAAGTTAATGGTTTGTATGTCTCCGTTTATATTAAGATTGTAATTCTTTTTACTGTGATACTAAAATACTGTATATATCAATATATATACTGTACAATATTTTCATTTCTGTTAATTGCTTTTTTCTTAGTTTTTCTTACAAATAAAATAGAATCTTTAAAAAATATGCTATTCCTATTATTGTATTGTTAGACAAGGCTTTTGTTTTTATTTTATTTTATTTTTATTTTTTTATTTTATTAATTTAAATTAATTTAAATTAATAAATTATTAATAAATATGATATTATTATTATTTATTATTCTTAGATATACAGTGAGTAAAAAAAAAAAAAAAACAATAAAATTAACACTTTTGGGGGACCTCATTATTACAAAACGTGAAAATTTATGTCCCTTGAACTTTGTATTAACAAGATTCAACTGTACTTAGCTTTTGACTTTTCCTCCTCTATTCACATCCACTGGGCCCCATGAACCATTGTTAAAATATTTCCACAAAATGTGACTTTTAGGTATGTTTGCCAGCAGGCAATATAATTAACTTTTCACCACGTCAACCTGTATATTACATTGAACTCTTCATAGAGTTCAACACAAGTTACAGCAATAGGTCTGTGTTACAGGCCTCTTTATGGCCCAGTTCATCGGCCAGCAACACTGATAGCTTAAAAAACAGGCTGGTTCACATGATCAGCCTCCCTGCACTCTCTGCTGCTCAGTGCATCTTGCAGTAAAAAGGAGCCTGCTACTCTCTCGACTCTCCACTGCCCAATCAAGCCAGCAACTGCTGACTGCCTCTGCTTTATCCAGTCTTTCTGAGACAATAACTATAAGGGACATACTGTACGTGACTCACGTTTTGGCCAACATTTGGTTGGTGGCAGAAGAGCATATAACCTAGAATACACTGACATGCAGATGTCAGTGTATTCTTGATGCTATCTGCAAGTTCTGACGTGTCTGGTTGCAAAGTTGCCATAAGTTATATGCTCTAAGCACAAACCATTTTGTAATGAAAGATCTGAAGAAAAAGCAGTGTTCTGTTATATGCAATTCTGTGTGGTATGAAAAATATTGGGTGTTTACAGAGACAAGTATTTGAAGAGAACTATAATGGTTATTCTGCCTACAGAATAACCATTCCCAGACTTATCAAGAAACTGCTTCAGGAATAGTTCATTGATAATGCAGGTGTACATATACTTTGAGAGATTATTTTGAAAAGTACCGACCACTGGCAGATCTCAGCAACAAAGATTAAAAATCAGGGTTAGTCCATTCCACAAATTAAATGATCAACCTGCATATTTTAATACATTACAGAAAGCACAAGGTCATCAAATATCCTTGAACTAGTTTTCAACAAGGATCTAAGCAGTATCAAAAATATGACAATTCAGAGAGCAATAGCAGGGAGTGATCATAAAGTCACTGAATGGGTAGCAACTAATGAAATTTAAGTGGTCAAAGGGAAAGGGCAGGGTTTTAATTACAAGAAGAGGGTCTATGGTAGACTCAGGTATTACTTGAGCTCTACTCTATTAACTAGAATTGGATTATGCAGTATCATACCAATGCATTATGGGAAGTATGTTTTAATAGCAGCAAATGATGCAAGAAAGCAAACTTATAGAACACCAGCCAAAAAAAAAATAAATAATAAATAAAACTTCCCACATTATGTCTGCCCCCTCCAACAGTTTGTCTAGTTCTTCCTTCAATTTATTCAAACTACCCACCTTCAACAGTACCAGATGGCAGTTTGTTCAAACAATCAACCATCATCTAATGGAAGGCATTTTTCAGCACATCTGATCAGCAATCATCCTTCCTAAATTTGAATTTTGCCCCCATCCTCCATGTGTAGTCCGAGCAAGAGGAAGAATGCCATCAGCATGTGCTTGCTCAATCCATTCAAAGGCTTAAATTTTTTAATACCCGATATCCAGAAACTGCAACGAGCAAAAATAGTCTTTCTTAGTAAGATAAACCTTTTGTTCCCTTCACTGGGCATTGCCCTTCCCACACCCATTCCAGATCCACATCCTTCATAAGGCCTCCAGATCTATATACAGTACTGAAGACAACACCCAACAAATGCCTTGTACAATGATACTCGACTCTATTCCTTCAGGCAAAGCTCCAGCATATCACTGATGGTGCCAGCCACAAGCATGTTCAACCTGTTCTGTCGAACAGGATCTCACACTCAAATGGTCAAAACAATATTGTTGATTAATGTATTAAATATTATTTGTATTTAGAATTTTTGTTCAGCATAATATAAAGTTATTTATTTTTGTCTTATCTACTGTAAAATTTGAAAAATTAAAGAAAAAAATCACTATTACTAAAACATGCAGCATAAGTTTTGCACAGGACCTTAGGGTTCTGTGCAAAATTCAAGAATTACTTGTAGGGGCCCTGCAAGTAATTCTTTAACAGGGCCCTGCAAATTTTGGGGCCGGTTCTGATCACTGACAAAACCCAATGAGCTATCCTGGCAACCTGTCTCCACTGCTCAGAGAACTTCATGACTACACAATTAGTGCCAGGTCTTTTTCATTGTCCACTACCTTGAGTGTGATACTACACAGTTAGTACCACACTCAAGAATAACCATTCTCAATAATCAACTACCGGATAGCTAAAGGCAAATTTCCATGCATCTGTCTTGCAATCATCCTTTTTCAATTGGAATTTATTGCCCTCTTATGTATAGTCTGAGCAAAAAGAAGGATTCCATCAGCATTTAGATCTGATTAAATCAGTCAGATCTCCTTTCAAGAGCCTAGTTTTCAGATGCTGCAGTTTGCAGAAATGAAGTCTTTCTTCAATTCCCTCTCCCTAATCTCGCCGGTCTGAGCAAAAGGAAGGATTCCATCAGCATCGAGACCTTACTGAATCCATAAAAGTTTTAAACACCTCAATCAGATCTGCCCACAGGTGCCTAGTTTTCACCCACTGCAGTTTACAGAACTGAAGTCTTCAGTTCCCTTCCTAATCTCATTGCTTGTCTCTGCATCACTTCCAACAGATCAATGTCTTTTCTAAAATGAAGCTTTCAGACTTGTATGCAGCACTCAAGATGTGGCCTCACCATTGCCATATGCAATTTGATAATCATTTCTTTATCTGTGCTGCAAAATTCTTCTATATCACTGGCAAATCCCCATGAACTTGCCAATCAGCCTGTTTGCACTGCTCAGAGAACTTCATACATGACAGCATAATTACCCCAGTGTTTTGTCATTTTGTGCATTTGTCAATGCTAAACTTCAGTTACCACTTCTAAGCTCATCTGCCTAATTTGTTTAGGCAGATGAGCTTAGTTAACCAGCATACCCTGGTTACTGTCATTAACCACCATATGTATCAATCTGCAAACTTAACATATTTGTCACCTTATAAGATGCTGCAGCACGGAAGACATCCTAATTTTGGAACAGTAAATTTAAGAAAAAAAAAACTTTTGAAAAAATTTTATGTTAATACAATGGAAATTTAAAATTCAATAAAAATAAAACCCAAAAGCCAATAAAGAAATATATAGGATTATTACTCTTATTATTTTAGTATAATTCAACTTCAGATTCATTACTGATTTGATCATCATTATCCCCAACATCATCATAATCACCATTATCCTCTTTAAGCAGTAATTAATGGTGCCAGCTATTGATTAGGGATTAAATGTATCACTGGAATTCACTTGTTATTCCAACAACAGCATGATAATTACTGAAAAGTGTACTAATGCATAGTAGTTAACTACTAAATGTTAACTCTCTGCTTTGCACATGTGCTGTATCACCACTTTCGGCTTCTAAGACGCAGGGTGATTTTTTAAAGGTATTTATAAGGGAAAAAAGTGCGTCTTAAGCTGACAAATACGGTAGATATTAAGCCTGACATTCCTTTATCAACATCATGGATGATGATGCTGCTGCTGCTGCTCAGCATCCATTTACTGTCCAATAGTTACATATTGCACTGATGCTGACTGCAAAGTAGTTTGGAAAAGAATGGGCACAAACTAAGCAAGCATCTATGAGACAGAGTGGAGTGACTTTATGAGAATTTAAATAAGAATCTAGAGGTTTGAGAATGGTTTTAGGAATACCACCTAAGATATGGGAACAAAATTCATGGAAAGATAGATTTGAGATTTGTAAAGAGCGAATAGTTTTTTAGAAAAAAAAATTTAACTCTGAGAATGAAAAAGAAAACACAGCTGTCAGGGTAATCCCTTATAGAGATTAGGGATTTTGTCTAGAAATCTGTGTCATCAAAGGTAAGCATAGGAGCAGTACACTCTTTTTTACACGCAATAAATTTTGGACTGAGTTTTATAAAATCTGTAAAATAAAAAATAAATGAGATGCACCTCCACCAATTTTTTTTTTTTATTTGTAAAAAATTTTGATGTGATAGAGCAAATTTCAAATAACTTTCTAAATTTCTATGAAAAATGAGCTCATGTTACTTATCAGCAGTAAAATATCAGAGAATGTTTCTTAAAATGCAGATCAGTATGTTCTGGAATACAGAAACAGAGAACCCTTTATCACTGTTTTTCCTTTTGGTCTAGGTGATTTATCCATGAAAAAGTTACCCAAATTGTAACTTTTTGTATACGATAGGCATTTTGTATATTATCTTGTATATATATATTTTTAATAATACATAAAATGCATTTACTTATGTGTATTCCACAGATTTAACTAGGTGTGTATTAGTTATTCACTGCTCTTCACTACTACTAGTATGCACAGTCTAACATAATATATGCACTACAGATTACATCATGTCTTAGTATACATATTGCTCTGGCAATGGCACTAGCCCATAAATCCACATACTAAATTTAAAAACTGCAGTTAATCTTTATTGTATTGCCATATTTTCTAAATCCATACCGATTTCATATATTATGTCTCTCTGTGTGTGGGTTGTTTAATTTATTTTCCTTTGCACAAAAGTAGTTTAACTTTGTTAAGTCCATTTTGGAATAATAATAAAAAAAAAAAAAAAAAGAGAAAGCACAATTTCTGTACACACCATGCTTTGCTTGTGTTGTTGATTTATGATTAACCTTGAATCAGGTGTGTCAAGAGTCCCCACCCCTTTGGATACCACTATTGTTTGAAGCATACTATTGCAGTTTAGAGTGAATGAGGTTAGGGAAGGATTGAGCAGTACATTATAGGGAAAAGACAAATAATCTCTTTAAATATTACTTCAGTAGAGTAAGTATTTTGTTGGGGTACTAGATGGATGTCAATCTCTGTCTGCATTATATTGAAACACTTTTATGAAAAAGGTGAGTTTTATTTGAAAGTTATCTCAGCAAAATTCTCATTAAGCTATAATAAAGAATTTACTCTGTTTGATAGTCTGTTGGTTGCTATCTGTGTATAATGTTATTTCTTCATAATTAAGACTACATTCAAGTACAGGAAGGAAGGAAGGATCAATTATTAAAAGTATTCAGTATCTGTGAAGAGAGGAGATAGGCTGCTTAATTTCTACATCAGTTTGTTTTCTGATTTTGCTTTGAATTTTGTTTTGGAAAACCAAAAAAGGGGTGGGGGACTTCATGAACTGTATGGAATGCAAGTTTTTTTATATTTAAAATTTTTTTTTGTTGAAAATTAAGGTTAATGTCTTGTGGGGGTGGGGGGCAGAATTTGTAGTTTTGCCTCTGGGTGATTCCATGTCAAGTGACCTAATTTTGAAGATGGTCCCTGCCCGACCATCTTCAGTTTTGTTGAAACTTGGTGTAGATGTTTAAACAGATTTCCAAAGAAGCTGTGCAAAAATTTCAGTTCAAAATATAGTATGCTTGAGGCACCAGCACCTTTTTGTGGAGGTCATATGTGTTACGCAGAGCAAATCACAAAAAATTTTCAAAGTTTTAAACATTACTGTTGCACGACATTGAGAGGTAGTGGTCTGAAACTTGGTATACCTAATTAACTTTTGGCAGAGAATCAAAACGTTTGGTGTCCAGGCTCAAAAACCTTCACATTTTTTACAATGCGATCTAAAACTGGCACCAAAAATTTGTTGTGACAAATTTAAGCAAGACTTTTTAAAATAAAAACCTTTAGTACCTTCTTCTTTGGGCATTCCATTTAACATCAGCATGAATTCAGCCTAACTAAATATGAGCTCTTATACTTGTTTGCTGGCTGAGATATTTTCCTTCAAAGATAAACTCAAAATTTGAAAGTCAAAATTGATCTATCTTTAGGGGCAAATATCTTAATGTGGGACACCTTCAATTCTCTCATTTTTGCCACCATTGGAAAGAACAGGTTTTAAGCAACAAGAATCATGGTTTTTCAGTTTTTTGTCTTGCTACTTAAAGCCTAAAAAAAAATGGCCTTAAACATTTTATATTTTCCACATAATATTTCCATACTTATTTGATGGTGAAGTTTCACATCTCAATAAGGACAGAACTATTGCATTTACAAGAGTGAAATTTTCTGCAATGACTCTACCCTTTGGTTTAAGGAGAAAGGATACATTGCCAATGCACAAAAAGATCTGTATTTTTTTACAATGCTTGAAACTGCAACAGAATTTATTCAAAACACAATACAATTTGAAATAAGCAAGTAGGGTGAAGATATTGAATCACTGCTTCATAATGGACTGGAATTTTTCATTGATGGTTGATATTACTACTTCAGGCAAACTATACTGTCACCCCCATTGTTTTTGTTTTTGGAGCTGGAAGATTGGCAATAATTTGTTGTTCAGGAATTGAGCAGACATCTTGTCTAGCAGGCCAGTAAAATGAGCAAGCTGTTCCATGAGGATGCATGAAATTTACCAATATTATTATTATTACTAGCCATATAGTGCAAGGAAGCCTGAGGCTTATGCTGCACCAGCTAAAAAAAAAAAATTTCCGAGTCACCCTGAGAAAGAGAGAGAGAGAGAAAAGTAGAAGGGAATCGCCAAGAAAGAGAAGAATGATGATATCTGGCTCAGGACCCTGGGTGTGCCAAGCCCATACTCACCAGGTGTGAGCCCCTGGGGTATATACATCATGTTCTTCAAATGAAATTTCACAAATATTTCCAATCCACCAATTATTGTCATAAATATGGGCAATGTATTGGCCAGGTTGTAAATTAACAATTTGCACATATTGAATATTGGTTTCACTAGTCTGATTTATATGAGCTACAAATGGTGTGTCATTTGATACTCTGCAAACACGAATCTATCTTGCACAATAGAAATGAAGTGATGATTTTCTCTTGTTTCAGCAATAGTATGACCATCTATGAATCTTTTCTCTTGAAATGGCCTTACTTGCTCAATTTCCTCTTCAGAAACAAAACAGAATTTTAATCCAGTCACATGCTTGTCACAAAATTCGAACACGTTTCTTGGTGTCAAGATTTGGTTTTCAATTGGGCGTTGGAGACTTGCACGTGTTGCCAATCATTTTATTGTTCCACCAATTCCATCACATGGTGACTTGCCATGGCTAGTGCCAAAGAAATTCCATTCAGCATCGATATCAAAATCCTTCTGATGACGATACAAGTTAATAAAATTGTTGAAATTCTTGTATTGAGCTGCAGAACCATCACTGAAGTAGTAAATGTGCCTGATTTCTTTCATGAAACTTGAAATATTCAATTAAGTTGATTAGAAAAACATGCACTGTAATTGTGTCATGTCAAAGGGAAGGGAGTCACTGATTATGCAGAAACTTGTATTCTAAGTTCAACATCCTTGTAATAAATGACAAATGGATGCAATGTAACCTGGCTATTCTCCCAGTGGAACCTTTGAACAGCAGCTTGCACAACAAATGAATAATTTTCTGCAAAATCTATCAAGATGACCAATTCTCCTATCATTAGACTTTCCTTTGTTGACTTCAAATGGTAGCTTTGATGTTTAGCAATGTAGTGATGACAGGAAAGGTTAAATATCTTTGTACTCAACTCTTCAATAAAATCTTCTGTTGTTAATTGCTTTGTGTCCAGTGTATCTCTGTCAGTGTGTATGCATTGCTTGAACTCAATACCTTCTGGTTCATTGTTTTCAAAAATATTCTCTAGAAACTTTTTATAATTAATCTATTCCTGGACATTTTTCACACTGATGAAGCATACAACCTTTTGACTCCAAATCACAGACTGTTCATCAGTTTTTTTGGAATTCAAGAATGTTCTGAAATTCTAGAATATTCTGGAATTCTATAATATTTCAGAATTGTAGGATATTCTAGAATTCTTGGGTATTCTTCTAGAATATACTCTATTTCTAGATTATTCTAAACATTAGACAGGATTAAGGAAGTGTTCTGCAACAAAAAAATCTCACAAAATAACAATATGGCACATAAAACTACTTTATGTTTAGGCTTAATTTTAAGGCCTTAAGTGCAAAGACACAAAATAGATAAACCATGATCCTTGTAGCTGAAACTCTGCTTTATCCAGTGGTGGTAAAAAATGAGAGAATTGAAGGTGTCCCACATTAAGATATTTGCCCCTTAAGATAGGTCAAATTTGACTTTCAAATTTTGAGTGAATCTTTGAAGGAAAATATCTCAGCCAGAAAACAAGTATAAGGGCTGATATTTAGTTAGGCTGAATTCATGCAGTTGGTAAGTGGAATGTCCAAAGGTTTTTATTTCAAAGTTATGACTTAGAAAAATCTTTCTTAAATTTGTTGTGACAAATTTTTGGTGCCAGTTTTAGACCGCATTGTAAAAAATGTGAAGGTTTTTGAGCCTGGACACCAAAAGTTTTGCATTCTCTGTCAAAAGATAACTAGGTATACCAAGTATCAGAGCACTACCTATCACCGTTGTGTAACAGTAACACTTAAAACTTTGAAAGTATTTTGTTATTTATTCCACATGACACAAGTGACCTCAAAAAAAAAATAAGGTACTGGTGCCTCAAGCATACTATATTTTGAACTGAAATTTTGCAAAGCTTCATTTGAAACCTGTTTAAACATCCACACAAAGTTTCAACAAAACTGAAGATGGTCGAGCAGGGACCCCTAGGCCACTTGACATGGAATGACCCCTCTGCAATTTTGTGTTTTCTCAATTTTACATAAGCTTTTATACTATTATGATCCTGAGCACATTACCTAAAAATGTCATGCATATTTTGCATTCGGCATCACGATCAAGGCATGCAGTTTTTTTGGGTTTTTTTTTTTAAATAACCATTTCATCGAATATTTTTGTTTAAAAAAAATAAAAATTACATGTAGGCATTCTACTGAATAGAGAGAAAATAAGCTGTTTTATACTAGATTTTATCAATAATTATAACAGGCTTTTTGCTTGATTATTTAAGACAAGAAAAAAAAAAAGTAAGTAGTGCATGAGCAAGAACTGTAATAAAGCATCATCACATTGATGCTTTATTACAGTTCTTGCATTTTGACAGTATCAAATGTACCGTCAAAATGCAAGAACTGTAATATGGCTGTAATGCAAGAAATGTAATACGCAGACATTCTCTCATATGCCAGATAAGCTGTACTTGCTACCTGCGGGTCTAAAATGTTGATGGAACTGACATTTGGGTCACATTCAAGTCAAGTGGACTCGGCGAAGTCCGGACGGTCTGTGACAGCCAAATCCTCTGCTTGCACCTTCAGGTTGGTGGGACTGTTAGTAATCCTGGGTATAACCCCCATCTGCATGCACACAGTGGGTAACCACCACCCAGGTGTAAACCAACGTAAGCGGGGGTCGAGGCATGGCACACACATCACATGGAGGAATGCCGCCCCTCTACATTACCAGGCAATGCTAGGTGGTAGATGACTCGTCAATCACTGTAATACCACCACTTTACTTATTGGAGGCTCGAAGTGGTGGAACCCATGTTTAGTCTCGTGAGCTAAGCTCCGGTCAACCCTTCCCCATCTCTTCCAACATGCAGTATGATTGATGTCCTTTGAGGTTATGATGATCACCATGGCGAGATCAAAACTTCCTTACATTTCGAGGGTACAGCTTTAAAACGGTGTTTGCAGGCCGGCTGCTGGTTAGTACACTGGACCAAACCTATTGGTAATTCTCTAGTAGGCTTCTGGATCAGCTAGTGTATAATCTTGCTGCCTCTACTCTGCCAGATAGTGACAGGAGGGAATCCAAGTAGTGTGTATGCGGGTGGGAGGGACATTGTCGAGGCCACGTTATGTCAAGGATCTGGGTATATTCTTACCACGTGTATGCCATATCCAAAAATTTCATTACTTCATACAGGATGTTTCCCCCCCACACACTTTTTCTTACTATTGAATACACTATGAATTGTCAAACTAATAGAGCAAACTTATCTGCAAAAAGATCTAAACCTCCCAAACACTTCCTAGTTCATTTCACAAATATGTGTGGTCTCAGTTCTAATCTCAATGATGTCCATTTCCACTTACAGTCTGCCAAACCCAATGTACCTTTCTGACAGAATCTCAGTTATCGGTTGATTCAACCACTGCTCATCTCAGTTAGATGTAAAATGTAGTGTTGCTGTTTATTACAATAATGTTAATTGCCATGTTAAATTAACAAAATTATATATTATTAATTTTAACATTGTATATTCAGTTCATAAATAGCTTTATGTAAAAATTGAGAACAAAACATCTCCCTCAATTTTTTTGGGACAGTGGAACATTTATACCCAAATTCAGGACAATCCGAATGTCAAAATATCAGAATTTTTGATCATCCTATCCCTGCAGCTTTACACCCTCTCTCTCTGTCTCAATAAATTTTCAGATAGTCACTTATTTTATGACAGTTCAGCCAAGCTTCATTATTACTCTTAGATTTTCAAAGAACAGTGTAGTTTCAAAGTAAAGATTGTTGCAAAATACCTGTTCAATCTCAGCCATTATTTCAGAAAGATTGTTACGCCGTAGCCTAGTGGTCAGGCACATGGGTGCATAAGTACACGTGCCTTGAGTGACTACTGAATACGGTGCTGTTTCTTGTATTCTATCTATCTTGTGAACTCCTCTGACCATTTGGTCGTCCCGGAGTATAAACAGAAAATTTATTATTATTAATTATATTACCACTTTGATCTCACAAGGGACATGTCAAATTTCCTTACTGCATCTTTGCATTCATATATGAGTAGAACTCATTTTCTTCATTCTTAGCTTCTTGACAACAATTATTCATACTCACCTTTTCAAAATCCTACCCCATCAGTAATTTTATTACATATCTGCTAACAGATACATTTATGAAGTACTATCACGTGGTAGCCTCTGAGTTTATAAGTTCATGGTATTTTACTTTTGCTCAATTAAAGCTATCAACTCTTGTTTCATCTATTTTGACACCTTTCTTTTGTAGTATTTCTTAGTTCTAATGTGTTTGTAGCGTCCAGAATAAATCCCTTAAACATATTTTATATGCTTAGCTTTTAACACACTTTAAACACTTTTCTATTGGAACATGCAGCAGCCTGGAAAGCAAGGTGCTGGAAATTTCCTGCTGAAGATTTTCACGGAACAAGCAAATACATGGGTTGCGGTAGGATAACTAAAAGTAAGAACAGGTGCATGTATACTAATGCTAGGAGCATAGTAAATAAATTTGATGAATTTGAAGTACTGATGTTCATCAAATGCAGGACTTTGTAGGGATATGGGAGATGTGGTGTCACTCAGACATAATGAATGCAGATTTTAAATCAGAATTTAAATCAGTGGGCAATGTGTACAGAAAGGACAGGCAGCAGGGCTGGGTGGGGGGGATGCACTTAGTTAAGAAACTTATTAAATCTAAGGCAATGCAACAAGTTGACATGAGTGGCCAGTGAAATGTTGAGTTTAGTGTAGAGTGATATAAGCATGGGGGAAAACAAAAATGAGAGCAGGATTATGTTATAGACCTAATGTCTGTGATGTGTATAATGAACAACTATACAGAGAAATTGGGTGGGAGCATAAATCAATGTCTTGTGGGGATTTTAAATTTCTAATTATTGACTGGAATTTGTGGGTTGGTCATTCAAATGCTAGTAAGCCTTTTGTGGACTGATTGGATGACTGTTTTCTACACCATGTTGATCTGATTATCAGCAGAAATTTTTCGTGCATTATGATTCTGCAGGCCAGCCCGGCAACCCAAAGGTCGCGGGTTCGATTCCCGCCTCGGGCTTGGATCAAAGTACTGCAAAAACCCTTGGGAGGTGCAATATGGCCACAGAAGCCGATGCGCCAACAACTACCAAATCAAAAAAAAAAAAAAAAAAAATCTGCAGGCCAGAAAGGCAACAACAGGAAGCAATACGCTTGATGTGATTATCAGCAGTGATTCTTCATGCATTAAGATTCTGCAGGTAAAAGACCTTCTGGGTGGTAGGTGATCATGACATATTGATGTGGGATTTACTTAAAGACATCACTGTCAAAGGTAAAGGAAAGAAGAAGGGCTTTTGCTTTCACAAGAGTGACTACAGAGGTCTCAGACAAGTCTTAGATGCTAGCAAGAGAATGGCAGGGCCATGCAAAGGTACCTGGGGCCTAGATGCAAAAAGGTTTAGGGGACTTTGTTTATGTAGGTTGAGACTGTGATCGCTCCCTCGACTGGGGCCCTGGTGCGGCGCATTCGACGCACCCCCCCCCCCCCATTTGCACGCCCCTGGAGAATGGTTACAAAAATAACTCGCACACACGCTAGAAGAAAGAACTACGACACAAAATATCGAGCTGTGCATTTCATGCATCATTGAAGAAACTTTTCACCGCGTTGCAACAAACGAATATCCACCCTGTTCAGCAATACAAGCATTGCTGAACGGGGTGGTCGTTACAATAATTTATTATATCGTTGTTTTTTTTTTTTTTTTGTTGCATTTTCATGTATCTTCTTTACAAATACAGTATAACTACATGTTTAACGAAATTAGGTTACGTAATTTCTTGCACACCCTGTATTTCGGATATCTGAAAGTGGGATTTGCTTTTCTCCATGACCACAGCCCGTCCAATCTTATCATTTCAGAATAACACAAATTTTTAAACCAAAGATACTTTTACCTGTTTTAAAAAAATTCTATCGAACCGGCTCTAATAAGAAGTCCAAAATCGGTACTCACTTTTTTAGGCCCAAGATATGTAAAGAGACTTTCAACACGACAACCAAATTTCCATAATTCTTTATATTTTATAAGCATGAAGTGAACCTGTCCAAATGGTTTAATTGAATGTATCAATCTCATTGAAGCCATTTCCACCAACAGTAACACTAAAGCACACCACAAGTTTGAATAACAACTACAACGCGGCCGACTCAGAGTACTAAAACATTTACATGAATATTGCCTGCGCTCGGACTTGCCCACAGACTAGTAAATTGTGTGTTAAGTACATATCCTGTCCCTAATGGTCGATGCACAATGTTACTACTCTGTTGGTCGATGTTTCAATAATCCTTGGAAATACAAAAATGAAGGTATTGAAAAAAAATATATAAAAAAGAGAGAGAATGAGAATCGTTATTTTATTTCAAACACAAAGATACAATATATTGTTTTCCGTGCCTCTTATTTGTATCTGGCATTAATAATGTTCCATTTTGCAGCTCAAATATATAAAATCCAAATGTTCTTTTTCGTGAGACTTTGTTACATTGCATAAACAGTTTCAGAAAATGAAAATTATTAGACGAGGATCTTCAAAAATGTGAACAAATTTACAGTTGCACAAGCAGCACAAAGAAGTGAAATTTCGAAATTAGCATTAGGTAATGGCAAATGATGCAAGAAAACATGCTTAAACAGCATCAGCGAAAAAAAAAAAAAAAAAATTCCCATTTCAATTCAATTATTCATTCCCTTCAATAGTTTGTATACTTCTTCCTTGAATTTATTTAGGCTATCAACTTCCACGCCTGATGGAATTTTGTCCAGCAATCAACCAGCCAGTAGCTAAAGGCAGATTTCTGCACAACTATTCTAGAACTATTTTTCCCCAAATTCAATTTATGCCCCCTCACGTGCGTAATCTGAGCAAGAGGCAGAAATACATCAGCATTGAGATTGCTCAAAACATTCAAAGCCTTATGCATCAGATAACCTCACAGGTGCCTAGTCCCCAGTCGCTGAAATTTACAGAACTTAAACCTTTCTCGGTAAGAGCAACCCTTTGCTCCCAACATCAATCTCTTTGCCCTTCTCTATACTCATTCCAGCAGCTCTACATCCTTCCTAAAATGAGATTCCAGATTTGTAAGCAGTACTCTATGTGTGGCCTGACCATTGCCTTATATAAAGGGATAATCACTTCTTTATTCCTACTACCAAAATTCCTGCATATCATTGACAAGACCCCATGAGCAATTATGGCAGTCACTCTGCACTCGTCAGAAAACTTCATATCTGACTGCACAATTAACCCCAGGTCTTTTTCATACCCCACGGTCCTGAGTGTAGTATTGCACAATTGGTACATTATTCTGGAGTTGCTGCTACCCATATACAGTACTTTGCATTTGCCAAAGTTAAATTTCATTTGCCACCGCTCAGTCCATCTGCCCAACACATTTCTAGATCCTGTTCGAGTAGCATACTGTCATTATTGTTATAAACTCTGGCAACCTTATTATTATTATTATTTTTATTATTATTATTATTATTATTATTAGCCATATGGTGCAAGGAAGCCTGAGGCTTATGCTGCACCAACCATAAAAAATTCCCGAGTTACCCTGAGAGAGAGAGAGAGAGAGAGAGAGAGCAGTAGAAAGGAATCATCAAGAAAGAGAAGATTGATGATGTCCAGCTCGGGACCCTGGGTGTGTCAAGCCCATACTCACCAGATGTGAGCCTGTGGGGGGTTATCCCAAGTAAAGATACTCAAGAGCCAAAACGTTGACCATATCGTCTGCAAACTTGGATTTTAACCCTGATATACCTTCATCAATATCATTGAAAAACATAAAAAACAAGAATGGGCCCAACACTGAACCTTGGCGTGAATCTTCACTAATAATTAGTCCATGAAGAGAAGTGTCCATTGATCACCAATCCCTGTCTTCTCCCACTCAACCATCCCTTTATTCATAGCAGCAATTTGCCTTCAATGCCACACTGCTCCAATTTGTGCAGCAGTCTTCCATGTGCAACAGTATCAAAAGCCTTTCTAAGATCCAAGTATAGGACATCAAAATTATTCTTTGCATCCAATTCCTTTGTGACCACATCATAGTATACAATCATATTTATTAGGCAAGACTTCCCATTAATAAACCCATGGTGTATTCCTAGCTATAACTGAAGTCTTGTATAGATGATCCTGCAGTGCTTCTTTAACCAGTGCCTCCATCAATTTCCTTGGAAAAAACGTTAAACTAACACATCTATAATTACTTGTGTAATTATCCTCCTTTGATCCTCCTTTGTGAATTGGGGTCACATTTGCACATCTCCAGTCCATGTGTACCTCCCCTGAGTCCAAGGAAGTTCTCATAATTATGGCTAAGGATTTGATTACTTCCTTTGCTACCTCCTTTAACTGGATAGATCCCATCCACCTTGGGTGCCTTTTTTATGTTTATCTTCAACGGTTTCTCCTCCACTTTCCTCTCAGTTATTACAAAGTCATTTAGCTCCCTGTTAGAATTTGCTAAACTTCCGGCATCCCTTTCCTTAAAGAATTTCTTATGTGTGAATGTAGAAGCAAAATCCTAATTCAGTTTGTCAGCTACCTGATCAGGATCATCCACAGTCGAACCATTGACATTAAGCAGACCAATCTGATTCATCCCTTCCTTCTAGAGTTTACATAAATAAAGAAGTCTTTGCTATTTTTCTGTGCGCACCTTGCCAAAGATTACTCATAATCTGCCTTTGCATGCCTGACCTCCTTTGTGACTTAGTTACAGACTAGCCAAGTCACAAAGGAGGTTATGCAGGCAAAGGGCGTCATACATTAAAATTAATATTATAATATATATTTTTCTCTTTTGAAAATAATTTGGCATTTCGTGGACATGCTAGTTATATCAATACCCAGTAACGTTCTCAGTGAATTGCTAAAACCACAATGAAAGCAATGCAAAGATGGGGGAACCCCCTGGTGCCGTTTGACAATAAATACACTTTACACTTTCCCAGTGGCGTAGCTAGTTTTTTGTCGCCCTTACGGGTAACAAAAATCTTACGGATGACATTTAATTTAATTTAATTTATTGACTTTATTAATTTAAAATATCATGCCACAAACTAGAGCAGCAAAGCAACGGGCACAAAGCGGCAGGAATGCTGTGACACGGGGAAGAACTGCGGGGGGCGATTCTCCAACGCATCACAGCCTAAAAAAATGTGCAACTTGTGAAATGTTTGCCGAACTATCTGGAACGGAACATGATATTGCCATGGGGGATGTCTTTGTGTGTGCGCGATGTAAGGAGTGTAAGGAAATCAGACGACAACTCAGCGTTGTTATGGGCCTATATGAGAGTTTGAAGGACAGGGTGGATGCCCTCGAAACATCTAAATTGAGGGACCCATCAGGCTCTCAGCTGCCCACATCGACGCCAGAGCTTGTACTTGGTCATCACGCAACACAGCGGCAACCCCCAAGGCAGATTGCGCTGGTCCCAAAGGAACTAGTAGTTGTTGGTGATTCTATTGTCAGGGAAACGGGAAATATATTGTGTAAAAAGGATAGGTGGAACAGGGTATGTCTGCCAGGGGCAAAGGTTGATGACGTTGTAGAGCAGATATCATCTTTTAAGGGCACAAAAGGTGCTATAGTTGTACACGTTGGCACTAATGATATCAAGAGTAGGAGACCGGCAGAATTACTTAACAAGTGCAGGTCACTGTTGAAAAAAGCCGTGAAGTAGGGTTGAATTTGAAAGTGTCTGCAATTCTGCCCAGACACGATAGGAGGGAGTATATGATGAGAGCCTTGTCGATCAATTCGGCCCTGGAAAGATTGTGCAAGGCTCAAGGGGTAGAATTTTTTTCAGCCTGGACTGTACTTGTTAACAGGAGAGATTGTTTCTACAGGGACGGGATACACTTAAATAGAAAGGGTGCAAGAATATTTGCTGATGCTATCGAGGCAGTGTTAGGTGGGTCGGAAAACTGATAGCTTGGGGGGATACAAGGACTAATAGTTTAACAGTAGCCGTAGGCAGAGGTGAAGGTGATTCTTGCACAACTTCTATTAGAATAAGTAGCGACCTGGAGCGAGGGGTGTTGGGGGTTTCAGGGACGGATGTCAGTCATCGTGAAACAGTTGGGTATATGGGATGTGTTAGAGTGGCTAGGAATAGGAATACGTGCATGTATACCAATGCTAGAAGTATAGTAAATAAATTTGATGAATTTGAAGTGTTGGTCAAGACATCAAAGGCGGATATTGTTGGGATAGCAGAGACGTGGTGTCACACAGATATAAGGAATGCCGAACTGGAATTTGGGGAGTACAATGTGTACAGAAAGGATAGACAGGATAGGAAGGGAGGAGGTGTTATGCTGTTAATAAAGAAAAATATGAAATCAAAAGAAGTGCATCCAGTTGATATAGATGAACAGTGCACTGTTGAGTCAGTTTGGTGTGACATCAGCACTGCCAAAGCAAAAATTAGAGTAGGAGTGTGTTATAGGCCTAATGACTCGAATGAGTACAATGAACAATTGTACAGAGAAATAGAGTGGGCTAGTAAATCGGAATGTCTTATAATGGGGGATTTTAACTTCCCAGATTTTGACTGGAACTTGTGGATTGGGCACTCACACACTAGTCAGACTTTTGTGGATTTATTGGATGATTGTTTTCTGCAGCAGCATGTTCGAGAGGCAAACAGAGAAAGTAATACTCTTGATCTGGTTATCAGCAGTGATCATTCATGTATTAGGAATTTGCAGATTAAAAAACCACTAGGTGGCAGTGATCACAGTGTACTGACGTGGGATTTACTTAAAGATTTAATTACCATCAGGGGTAAAGGCAAGGGTTTTTGCTTCCGTAAAGGCGAGTACAGTGGTCTCCGACAGTTTTTAAATTCTGTACAGTGGAATCAACTGACGATGTTACTAACAGTAAATTCTAAGTGGGAAGCATTCAAGGTATTAATCGTGGAAGCTACTAAAAGTTTCATACCTAATATTGTTCAAGGTTTAGGCCTAAATGGTTGTCAAATGAACTAATGAGACTCGTAACAGAGAAGAAAAATGCATGGGATGCATATATTTTATCAAGCGACTCAGAAGCCTATGGCAGATATAAGTTAATCTGTAATCAGGTGACAAAGGAGGTTCGGCAGGCGAAGGCAGATTACGAGAAATCCTTGGCAAAAGATGCTAAGAAAAACAGCAAGGATTTCTTTACTTATATAAACTCTAAAAGGAAGGGGACGAATCTTATTGGTCCACTTGACATCGATGGTTCGACTGTTGATGATCCTGCTCAGATAGCAAACAAACTGAATGAGTATTTTGCATCTACATTCACACGTGACGAATTATTAAGGTTTGAAATGGCAGAAGGTTATCAAATTGTAGCAGGGTGCTTAATGATCTTGTAATAACTGAGAGCAAAGTGGAAGAGAAATTGTTGAAGTTAAACGTAAGAAAAGCACCTGGGGTGGATGGGATCTATCCAGTTATATTAAAGGAGGCGGCAAGGAAACTAAGCAAACCCTTAGCCATAATTATGAGAGCATCCTTGGACTCAGGGGAGATTCCCACGGACTGGAGATGTGCAAATGTATCCCCAATTCACAAAGGGCGACACGAGTAATTACAGACCAGTTAGTTTAACTTCTGTTCCGGGTAAAATAATGGAGTCGCTGGTTAAAGATGCACTGCAGGATCATCTAGACAAGACAGCAGCAATAATTCAGACACAGCATGGGTTTGTTAAGGGAAAGTCTTATCTGACAAATTTGATAGGATATTATGATGTGGTTACAAAGGAACTGGATGCAAAAAACAATTTTGATATCATATATTTGGATTTCAGGAAAGCTTTTGACACTGTTGCGCATGGAAGACTATTGTACAAATTGGAGCAGAATGGTATTAAGGGTAAGTTGCTACAATGGATAAAAGGATGGTTAAGTGCGAGAAGACAGAGGGTGGTAATCAATGGGTGCTGCTCTTCTTGGATTAATGCTATTAGTGGAGTCCCACAGGGTTCGGTGTTAGGTCCACTGTTGTTTTGTATATTTATCAATGATATTGATGAAGGTATATCAGGCTTAATGTCGAAGTTTGCAGATGATACAAAGGTTGGCAGGATTGTTAATGACAGTAATGGCAGTGTGCTGCTGCAACAGGATCTAGATAATTTGGGCAGATGGGCTAAGAAGTGGCAACTGAAGTTTAACCTTGACAAATGCAAAGTACTGCATATGGGTAGAAATAACCCCAGAGAAACGTACCAACTGTGTGGTACTCACTTAAGGTGGTAGAAAATGAAATAGACCTGGGAGTAATTGTGCAGTCAGATGTGAAGTCCTCTGAGCAATGCAGACAGGCTGCCAGGGCAGGTCATGGGGTTTTGTCAATGATATATAGGAATTTTGCTAGCAGGGAAAAGGAGGTGATTATCCCTCTGTATAAGGCAATGGTCAGGCCACGCCTTGAGTACTGCGTACAGGTCTGCCGACCTCATTTTAGGAAGGATGTAGATTTACTTGAGCGGGTACAGAGAAGGGCAACAAGATTGGTGAGGGGAATGAAGGGATCCTCTTACCAAGAGAGGCTTAAGTTCTGCAAATTGCAGTGGCTGGAGACTAGGCACCTGCGCGGGATCTGATTGAGGTATATAAGGCCTTGAATGGATTGAGCACGCTGAATTCTGATGGGATCCTTCCACTTGTTCAGATTATGTACCTAAGGGGGCATAAATTCAAATTAAGAAAAGACAGATGTAGAATAGATGTGCGGAAATTTGTCTTTAGCCAGCGGGTGGTTAATTGCTGGAACAAACTTCCATCTGTCGTTGTGGAAGTTGATAGCTTGAATAAATTTAAGGAGGAACTGGACAAGCATTTGGAGGGAATGGTGTGATTTTTTTTTTTTTTTTTTTTGGCTGATGCTGCATAAGCTCATACATTTGCTTTCTTGCATCACATGCCACTACTACTACTACTACTACTACTACTACAATAAGTTAAGATGGTTGTCTCTTCAGCTCTTAATTCGTGCTTAGCAACAGCACTTTTGCCTAAATTTCTTGCAGGCGCATGGTGCGAGCAAAGCGTACCAGTTAGGTCTATTGTAATTCATTCGTTATAGGGAAAATTTTCTTAGTTGCACGGAAACTATTTTAAATGTAATTACCAAGGGGAATTCAAAAAAAATCCGTTATAAAAAAATTCATTAAACAGAGGTCCGGCTGAACTTATTATTTATTATGATTTTTCCAATTATCGTAAAAAGGTGTGTAGCTACGAATTTGCCAAGGATGACAAAAACCAAGCTACGCCTCTGCCACTGCATACCCTTAGTCTGAATCAATCCATGTCATATGCACTGGAAAAGCTAAAAGAATTTGAATGAAAACCACGCCTCACACCAAAGAAGCAAAGCAAAAGGCTGAAGCTAGTGGGAACGCCACGTAGCTCTGAGGAGAAGTGAGAGGGCGGCTATAATCCGAGTCACAGCCTAATGAAATGTACAGCTTCTTTGATGTTTGCAGGCTATCAGGAATGGGTTATATATAAGTATGTGCTCGATGTAAGGAGTGTGGGGATATTAGGAGCCAAGTTGGCCTTTATGAGAGATCGACGAACAAGGTGGATGGCCTCAAAGGATTTAAATTTGAGGGAGGAGTCACCCAAATTCTCA
This sequence comes from Mastigoproctus giganteus, assembly GCF_048544385.1. Lineage (NCBI taxonomy): Eukaryota > Metazoa > Arthropoda > Arachnida > Uropygi > Thelyphonidae > Mastigoproctus > Mastigoproctus giganteus. The sequence goes on from NC_143575.1 coordinate 139,092,916, forward strand.
GTTGCTCATATCAAGTTAGAGTTCAGGCAACACAGCAGCAACCCCCAAAGCAGAGTGCGCTTCTCCCACAAAAGCTAATTGTTGTTGGTGGCTCTATTGTTAGGGAATATTTATTCCGCAAAAAGGAGATGGAATAGGACCAGAAAGTTGCAAGTCTGGGTTAATTTGAAAGTGTCTGCATTTCTAGCCAGACACGATAGGAGAAACTATGTTGAGGGCCTTGTCAGGCAATTGAGCCTTGGATGAATGTGCAAGGCTGTAAGGTATAATTTTTCTGTGTGGTGTGTTTGTTAACAGGAGAGAATGCTTCTACAGGGTGGGATACACTTAAATAGAAAGGACGTAAGAATATTTGCTGATAGTGACAGTGTTCGGAGGGTGGGAAAACTGCTAGCCTAACGGGATAAACAGACCAATAGATAAACAACAGCCACAAACACAGGAGAAACTGATTGATAAACTGTTTCTATTGGAAGGAGCAGCAGACTTAGAAGCAAGGAAATGAGGATTTCAAGGATTGAAGGGAGTCATCATGAAACAAGTAAATACATGGGCTATATTCGGCAACTAAAAGTATGAACAGGTGCAATTATGCTTACACATATATACATATATATCTATATATATATATATATATATATATATATATATATATATAAAACAATCACTTAAATTTAAAAAATATCAACAATAAAATCAAAGAAATACAAAACAAATTTGTTATTACTAGAACCGACAAAGCAAGCAATAATTTCAGTATCATTTGCAAAAAATTCTACATAGAAGCCATCAAAGAGGAATTGCATGACAATGAAACATACAAGTACATAGACTCCAATCCAAACATCATCAGCAAAAAAGTATTGGCCATGCATAAAAAGCTTAAAATTAAAATAGACAGAATGCAATACCCCTACATATATTGGATTCCAAAATATCACAAGATTCCTACGGGAAAAAGATTCATTACTTCAGGTAAAAACAGCTATATCAAATATACCAGTAAAATCATGGAAGACAAGTTAAAAAACATCAACAAAGAAATTAAAAACACCAGAATTATCAACAACAACAAAGAATATTTGGATTATTTAAAAAAACAAAACAATAATATTAAATGTATAAACACATACGACTTTAAAAACCTCTTTACAAGCATATCGCATGACAACCTAATAGAAGTACTACAGATATATTACCAAAAATATCACAACATACTACAATGCAAAAAACAATACTGGAATGACCTTACAAAAATCAGCGTCAAAGGAAACTACATTCTAATGGGAGGCAAAGTGTATTTACAAAGCAGGGGTATAGCTATGGGATCCAGCAGTTCTTGTGCCATGGCTAACCTCTACTTACACCATTATGAAAGTAACATTACGGACAGTTTAAAATTCTACAGATACATTGATGACGTAATAGTATTCAACCATGACAACTTTATAAATATTGCAAAGAATTATTACCCAGCAGACCTTAAAATAGAATGTACAAATCCGGATAACAACTTAAAAGCTGTCTACTTAGACAGCGAAATTACCATCCACCCAGACAAAATATATACACATCACCATGATAAAAGAGATCATTTTAATTTCGAAACAATAAAACTCACACACTGGGAAAGTAACATAGCAAAGCATATACATGGTAATACCATAAGAAATCAGACAAACAGACTATTACAAATATGCAACAATATAAATAGTGGAAATATAGCCATTAAAAAACTCATTATAACGCTGGATAGAAACAAAATTCCCAAACAATACAGTAGATATCACGTAAGAACTGCCATATACGCAAATATTAGAAAACACCATCCCAATGTAGACCCATATACTTTTATCAAAAGCCAACTAAAAATATAATAGTAATTACTCAGAAGAGTATCCCCTTATTTACTAGGTTTATTGCACTCAGGCGAGGCTCGTCGCCTGACTGCACTACAACCTATTGCCAAAATTAAACCCCCCCCCCCTCTCCCATAGTAAGAGGCTGTATATATGTATATAGTTTTGCCTCTGGACAAACAAGTGCTGTTACGCCTTGGAAAAGCGGTACCGGCACTGTCCGAGGTGAGACATAAAATAAATGTAAAAATATTGTAAATACACAACTAAATAAATTCATTTAACCTGCCACAAAACCACCATAATAGACCTTGGCCTGAAGTTCGGGGACTTCCGCCAAAACACCATCGGAACACAGGGAAACGCTAAAGCGACAAAGCCATAAAAATAGCCATCTATAAAACAAGTTAAGGGTGCGAAACATTCCTTTTTCGACTCGACGACCTCCACCGAAACACATCAAGTAGGATGGGAAACTTTCCTGATTCGACACTACGACCTCCACTTATACACATCAAGTAAGTAAAGTTATTGTAATTTTTTAAAAAACTCACCCGTTGGGCTTTGTGTATTCTATCACAGTTGCTGTAGAAATTATGGGATATTAATTCGGTTCATAATAAATTTATAATAAATAATACCTATTTAACTAATAGCAATGGGAAAGGGACAAAAATGGGAATTTAAAAGAAACTTAGAATTCAGTATCGGACAAAATAGCAAAGCTGTGATAGATACAAACAGAAACGGGTAAGTAAGTAATGCATTACATCGAATGGACCGTCAATCCGCTCAAAGCCCCCGATGAAGTAGGGGATTGACGACCATGTGATGTAATACAAATATGTATAAAGATGTAATACAATAAATGTATAAAAATGTTTAATATTTTATCATTTTGTCATAAAGTAGTATTGCTACAGTTTTTCATCTATAATTAATATGACAATTTCTTTAGCAATACGTAACAAGTTGAAAAATAAAAAATGAATAGGCCCTGGGCATTTAAGATAACCGAGTTTAGGCTAGCTTAAAGACCAGTAATGTATTAACCATAATACCTATGAGTAGAAAACACCCGTAATTAAGAAAATAAACACAATAAACCACAATAGAAAGATAAAATAATAATAATATATATATATATATATATATATATATATATATATTTTTTTTTTTTTTTTTTTTATGAAAACCCCAAACACGAGAGGTATTACAACTTATAGTACATAGTAACGTGCATGGGTCGGAGGTTGAAAAGACGAAAGAAGATATTTGTTGACATTAGACTTGAACTTCTGTAGACTGCAATATTCAGAAATACGTATGAGGTAAGTTTATACCAGAAAACGGCAGTTGAATGAATAAACGTGGAAGTTGAAAAGATGGTTCTGCGAGTTTGAAGTTGGAGAGTATATGGATGTTGGGTGGTGGCGGCAAGTGTTCGGACTGTTTTGAAAGAGAGGGTGGGAATTATAGAAGCCAATTCAGAAGAACAGTGCCCATGGAAGTATCTGTAGAAAAACCATGCAGCAGAAACAGCACGTCTATGAGACAGAGACTGGAGAGACTCTGTTAGAGTTGAGTCATTAATTAAGCTAACTGCCCTCTTCTGAATGGAAACTAGAAGCCGGAGAGAAGTTTTGGGGGCACCACCACAGATGGGGGAACAATATTCCATGGTAGGGCAGATTTTCGATTTGTACAGAGTGAACAGCTGTTTGGAAGAAAAGTAACGCCGAGAGCGAAAGAGAAACCGAGTTTTTTTGATTCAGAACAAGCAACATTTGTAATGTGCTTGTGCCAAGAGAGATTAGAAGTCAGGGTAATGTCCAAAAGAGACATATCATCTTACCTAGAAATCGAAGTGTCACCAAAGATAAGCATAGGAGCAGAAGAATAATTTTTGCGAGATATAACATAGCACTGAGTTCTAGAAGGATTAAAATCAAATAAGTTCCTTGCCCCACTGGAAACTTATCTGAAGATCGGCATTTAAGGAATTTGTAAAGCAAATACGAGAAATTTAAGATTATTGAGCAGGGCAAGGTTTCTTAAAATGGAAAGTGGAATGCAATGTGCTATCATCAGCAAAACTATGGATAGGATTTCGGGGGTCAATGGAAATCCTATCCATAATTAATATACAAGAGGCAAAAAGTTGATTTTGATTTGGTAGCGCATCGGCTTCTGTGGCCATGTTGCACCTCCCAAGGTTTTAGCAGTACTTTGATCCAAGCCCGAGGCGGGAATCGAACCCGTGACCTTTGGGTTGCCGGGCAGGTACTTTACCCACTCGGCTAGCCCGGTCGGCTTAGAGGCAAAAAGTAGGAGACAGAATGGAACCTTGGGGGACACCAGCATTACAGGAGAAGTTAGCAGACAGAGAGCCATCTACCATCACCTGCAGTGAGCAGTCAGAAAGAAAACTGGATAACCAATTGCAAAAAAGAGATGACAAAACACAAGATGGGAGCTTGTTTAGAAGACCTTTATGATATACAATAGAAAGCCTTTCAGATGTCAAGAGCAACTGCTCGTGTTTCACAAAATCTTCCCATTCAATTTGACCATAAATGGGTAACATAAGCCAGAATATCACCAGTGAATCGACACTGATGGAATCCATACTGGCGATCGTAGATCAGACGGAAGGTTTCTAGGTAGTTTAAGAGTTGGCGGTTAATTGATTTCTCCATTACTTTAGAAAGAGTAGAAGTAACTGCAATGGAACTTTAATTGAATGGGAAGGATTTGTCACGCTTTTTAGGAACTGGCTGGATATGAGAAAATTTCCAAGCAGAAGGAAACACACCTTTGGAACAAGAAAGTTAAAAAACAAAGCAAAGAACAGGATTAAGTTCAGCAGCACAGGTTTTGAGAACAAATGGAGAAATGCCATCAGGACCTGGAGCTTTCTTAGAATCAAGATCTGACATCCTTTTTAAAGAAGATCACAGGAGGCATTGAATGGATCGTGTTGGGAATGGTGGGAGGAGTTTTACCAAGATCATTAATACATGAGTTGGAAGAAAAATGGGATGCTACCAGATCAGCTTTATCCTTGGATGAAGTGACAACGGAATTATCTGGTTTTCACAGAGGTGGGAGCAGAGATGGACAAAAGTTTCAGCCAAGAGCTTTGGCAAGAGACCAGGATGCTCGGCTACCATTAGGGCAAGAAGCAAGCTTTCTACTCTTAGGCTGTTCAAAATCTAGTTTGGACTGATTAATAACTGTTTTACAATTGCAGTAAGCTCTGGTGTAGGCAGAAAATTAAACTGAAGAATTGGAAACAAGCCAATTACGATATTCAACGTTCTTCTCTTGAACAGCCTTAGCACATTTATTGGAAAAACCAAGATTTAGATAAAGGACAAGAATTTAAGTTGGAGTATAGAATAAAGGATTCCATTCCTACAAGAATAATTTCACTACCACGATCAGAGCAAATGTTGAAAACAGACGTTTCGAAACAGTAATCCGACCGAGGAAAAGAAGAAAAGAAATCTCGTAGATCATCCCATTTTGCGTTTTTGTAATGCCAAACAACACGAGGTTGGGAACAGCCACGAGATAAAGGCTCCATTGGAGAAGAGACAATCACCAAGTTGGGATATAAGGTGCCTGTATGACCACGGACTTTGATCGTGTACTTAGAAGTGTTGTTTTGACAGAATGAGGTAGAGAGATTTTCAATTGGGGAAGATTGAAAAGAGGAGATTCCAAATTACCAAGTCTCTGACTGGGAATATTCATAATGTGTTCAAGTGAAGGAAAAGTGGGGGGGGGGGGAGGAAGGATATACTAGAGTGTGTTTAGTGTCAAACGGCACCAGGGGTTTCCCCCATCTCTGCGTAGTATACATTCTGGGTGTGGAGCGGAACACTGTCAATGCCAGAGTTTTAAAAGTGTATGGGTTTTGCATATGTGTAATGTCGTGTACCGTTGTTCCTCTACTCATTTAGCCGCTGGGCCCCTAATGGGTTCCATCGTTGTCCACACTCTGCGCCTTGGAGGCAGACCAGGTATGTAGTAGTGAAATTTTTGGGTACGGCATACACGTGGTAAGAATATACTGAGATCCTTGATATAACGTGACCTCGACAATGCCCGCGCATACACACTAGTCGAACTCCCTCCATTCACTATCTGGCAGAGTACAGGCAGCAAGATTATACACTAGCCGATCCAAAAATCTTCTAAAGCGTTACCAATAGGATCTGTCCGGTGAGCTGACTAGCGGCCGGCCAGCGAACAGTGTTTTAGACCCGTACCCTCGAAATATAAGGATGTTTGGATCTCACCATTGTGTTCATCATAACCTCAGAAGAGCTGCACATGTGTTTCCGTTATCGGGTGCTTGCTTGCTGGGTAATGCTCTACTAAGGGAGAATATTATTACTTATCATTCAATGTGTGCAATACGGTTTCCTGGCAAGTCAAGCACTAACATTGATGTTCCAGAAAACTCCTGTGTTTTATATGATTGACTAGTGTTTTAATTTTTAGGACAAATATCTGGTGTTCTCAAGACCTATTCCGAAACGTGGAGAATAGGCTCTCACCATCAAGAAGGCGCTGTGTTATTTCACTCTGAGCTCCTCCCAGTAGTTAGACCTCACAGTGCCGCAAAATTATAGCTCTTTCACTAAAAACACGTGTTGTGGATAATGTGTAGCAAGAGAATGGCCAAGAGGCAAGGATGAATAAACAAAGCATGATTTATTAAACTTAAACATATCATACAAATGGATAAAAGAAACAAATGGTTATGTCTTTAGTATAGTAACATAAACTCTATACCTCTATTTCTAATTAAACAATGGACTAACATGATAATGGCACATATCTTTAGATTTGTCTCTGTTCTTCATGTAGCCTTTGATGGATAACCTTGCTCATACTCTACGGGATTGACGAATATCTCACTGTCCAGGTATTTAGGTACTTGTGTAAAGTCGACATACAAGTTTGATAATGACTGATGGTGCTACGTTTAATAGTGGGTCGTATTGATAACGCATTCTAGGGTCTAAGTGCGATAAAATAGACATTTATCCTGGTGTATACCGAGGAGGAGGGATATCGGTCAGTGACATCAACAAGAAAAGGGGAAAGTCTTATTGTTGGACTGTTGGACTATCTCATTCGATTAACTATCGAAACTAGGGTGAACTTACCAGAAGACTCCTGGGTGCGTTCAGGGGTTGACAGTTCAGGATAATCGCAATCGCATCAACTCTTCAGACGTCCACTATTCGTCGGCTAATCTCTCTCCCGATTTTCTCCTCGTTTTGCTCTCTCCGTACCCGTTCTCTCTCTCTCTCTCTCTCTTTCTCCTCGCACGACCACAACCACAGCGACAACAACTCCAACAATCCCTTTTCCTTCTCCTCTCCCCATATATATATGTCCCCATTTTTTGAGTTCCCCGAACTTGTATTGGTTCACAGGTCAGCTTTGCGGGAAGAAGAAAAGCCAGGGACTGTCATCTAGGAGACCTGATACAGCCAAAAATGGGATTTATGAGGAGTAAGGGGAACTTCATATCTGCACGGGGTTACGTCTCCGAACTGCCAAGCAGAGGTTAGCAGATATAAAGTTCGCCCACTCCTACACAAATAATCTCCAAACAACAAGCACCCCGTAGTTATCTGGTTCAGATTACCTTAAAAAGTATGTTCCTTACTAACGTTACTCTCTTTTCCCCGACGAAAGTTACATTCTCACCGTTTTTATAAATATTACGTGCACGACGTTCGTCCGATCCAACCGAGTGACTATCTCTTGCTGTGATCCAGCCGGACTCATTACGATGGAACAGTGTTTCAACTGCTGCTTACCCTAGCACGGCGTCAACGAGCGCGTGCTAGAGCGAAAGAAAAACAGCTTTCACAGGAAGTGGATGTTTTTCTACAAATATAGTAGTGACAAAAGTATAGGATGACTTGGAGTAGTGACTACTCTTAAAGGCGAATAAAAAGTAAAAATGAAGAAGACATCAATCATACTTCATGATGGAAGAGATCAGCATTTACATTACAAATTGTACAAGTATACGGTGCAATAAAGCAAGCTTGTGCAGCTTCGACAAAAAAAAAAAAAAAAAAAAAAACCCCTCCCATTTCACCGCTGCATTCGTCCAAATGCCTGTCCAGCTCAGCCTTAAATTTATTTAGGCTATCAATTTCCACAACAAAAGATGGAAGTCTGTTCCGCCATTGAACTACCCGCTGGCTAAAGACAAACATCCGTAAATCTATTCTACAACTGACTTTCCTCAACTTGAAACCATGCCCCCTCAATTTCTTAATCTGAGCAAGTGGAATTATCCCTTCAGCATTGAGTCTGCTCAAGCCATTGAAGGCCTTATGCACCTCAATCAGATCATCTTGCAGTCTCCAGATGCTGCAAATTGCAGAACTTTGCAAGCCTTTCTTCATCAGCGCACCCCTTTGTTCCTCTCACCAATCTTGTTGCCGTTCTCTGTACTCGTTCTAGCAGCTGTACATCTTTCCTAAAATGAGGCCTCCAGACCAGTATACAGTACTCAATGTGTGGCCTGACCATTGCCTTATAGAAAGGAATAATCACCTACTTGTCTCTGCTAGCAAAATTCCTATGTATCATTGAAAAACTCCATGACCTGCTCTGGTAGTCCGTCTTCTCAGCTCAGAGAATTCCATATCTGATTGCACAATTAACCCCAGGTCTTTTTCATTATCCACCTCCACGAGTGTAGTACCACACAGTTGGTACATTTCTGTTGAGTTACTGCTATGCATATGGAGTAATTTGCACTTGTAAATGTTAAACTTGAATTGCCATTACTCGGCCCATCTGCCTAGCTTTTCTACATCCTGTAGCAGTAGCATATTGTCATTAACAACCCTGCCGTCTCCCACTCAACCATCCCTTTATCCATTGCAGTAACTTGCCTTTAATGCCATACCGCTCCAATTTGTACACAAGTCTTCGGTGCGGAACAGTATCAAAAGCTTTCCTAAAATCTAAAGTTATGGCATCAAGACTATTATTTTTTCCATCCAGTAGCTTTGTGACCAGATCGTCGTATCCAATCATGTTGGTCAGAAAAAACTTCCTCTTAATAAACTCATGCTGTGTCTGAATTATTCCTGCTGTCTTGTCGAGGTGATCCTGTATAACCTATTTAACCATTGACTCCATTATTTCCCCCGGAACAGAAGTTAAAGTAACAGGTCTCTAATTATTTGTGTCACCCTTTGAACTACCTTTGTGAATTGGGGATACATTTGCACATCTTCAGTCCATGCAGGACCTCTGCGGACTCTAATCATGCTCTCATAATTATAGCTATGAGTTTACTTAGTTCCCTCGCTGCCTCCTTCATTACAACTGGATAGATTCAATCTTCCCCAAGTGTTTTTTTCTGTTTAAATTCAACAATTCCGCCTTCATTCATTTATTACAAAATGACCTATCTCTCTGCTAGAGTTAGATAAACTTCTAGCATTCCCATTCTTGAATGGGAATGTTCACAACTCCAGCTGGCTTCCATTTTCTAGTCACACCGATCCAGCAGGTCGAGATGCTTAGGCTTTTGCAATTACTAATGACCTAGCACAGATTGTTCATTTACCTACAAGAATACCGGACAATCCTAATCATACAGCCAATACGCTTGATCTTTTTCTCACAAACAACCCTTCCAAGTACACGGTCGAAGCGAGAGGTCCTTTAGGCACTTCAGATCACAACTTGGTGATTGTCTCTTCTCCAATGGAACCTTTATCTCATGGCTATTCCGAACCTCGTATTGTTTGGCATTACAAGAATGCAAAATGGGATGACCTGCGAGACTTCTTTTCTTCTTTTCCTTGGTCTGATTACTGTTTCAAAACTTCTGATGTCAATGTTTGCTCAGATCGTATCAGTGAAATTATTCTTGCAGGAATGGAATCCTTTATACCACACTCCAATTTAAAATCTCGTCCTTTATCTAAACCTTAGTTTTCCAATAAATTTGCTAAGGCTGTTCAAGAGAAGAATGTTGCATATCGTAATTGGCCTGTTTCTAATTCTTCAGTGTCATTTTCTGCCTACACCAAATCTCGCAACAATTGTAAAGCAGTTATTAATCAGTCCAAACTAGAGTTTGAACAGGCTAAGAGTAGAAAACTTGCTTCTTGCCCTAATGGTAGCCGAGCATTCTGATCTCTTGCCAAAGCTATTGGCCGCAACATTTGCCCATCTCTGCTCCCACCTCTGTCCAAACCAGATGGTTCTGTTGTCACTTCAGCCAAGGATAAAGCTGACCTGCTAGCATCCCATTTTTCTTTCAGCTCATGTATTAATGATCTTGGTAAAACACCTCCCACCATTCCCAACACACTCCATTCAATGCCTCCTGTGGTCTTCCGTCAAAAGGATATCAGAAGGATTCTGATGAATCTTGATGCTAAGAAAGCTCCAGGTCCTGATGGTATTTCTCCACTTGTTCTCAAAACCTGTGCTCCTGAACGTACTCCTATTCTTTGCCACCTTTTTTCACTTTCTTATTCCAAAGGTGTTTTTCCTTCTGCTTGGAAATTTGCTCATATCCAGCCAGTTCCTAAAAAGGGTGACAAATCCCTCTCATCCAATTATCGTCCCATAGCAATTACTTCTACTCTTTCTAAAGTAATGGAGAAATCAATTAACCGCCAACTCTTAAACTACCTAGAAATCTTCCGTCTGATCAACGATCGCCAGTATGGATTCCGTCAGTGTCGATCCACTGGTGATATTCTGGCTTATGTTACCCATTTATGGACTAATTCAATGGAAAGGTTCGGTGAAACACAAGTAGTTGCTCGTGACATCAAAGGCTTTTGATTGTGTTTGGCCTAAAGGTCTTCTAAACAAGCTTCCATCTTATGGTTTGCCAACTATTTTTAGTAATTGGTTATCCAGTTCTCTCTCTGTAGATGGCTCTCTGTCTTCTAACCTCTCCAGTAATGCCAGTGTCCCCCCAAGGTTCAGTTCTTTCCCCCCACTCTTTTCCTCTTGTATATTAATTACCTTCTTCCATTGACTGGAAATCCTATCCATAGTTTTGCCGATGATAGCACATTGCATTCCACTTTCCATTTTGAGAAACCTTGTCCTGGTCAATCAGCTTCAACTTCTCGAAAATCTGCTACCAATTCCTTAAATGCCGATCTTCAGGTAATTCTCCAGTGGGGCAAAGACAACTTAGTTGATTTCAATGCTTCTAAAACTCAGTCTTGTCTTATATCTTGCAAAAAGGATTCTTCTGCTCCTATGCTTATCTTTAGTGACACTCTGATTTCTAGGCAAAATGATATATCTCTTTTGGGGATTACCCTGACTTCTAATCTCTCTTGGCACAAGCACATTACAAATATTGCTTCCTCTGCATCTAAAAAACTTGGTTTTCTCTTTCGCTCTCGGCGTTACTTTTCTTCCAAACAGCTGCTCACTCTGTGTAAATCATAAATCCGCCCTGCCATGGAATATTGTTCCCACATCTGGGGTGGTGGCCCCAAAACCTCTCTCAAGCTTCTTGATTCCATTCGGAAGAGGGCAGTTAGGTTAATTAATGATTCATCTCTAACAGAGTCTCTCCACTCGCTTTCTCATAGACGTACTGTTTCTGCTGCATGCCTCTTCTACAGATACTTCCATGGGCACTGTTCTTCTGAATTGGCTTCTATAATTCCCGCCCTCTCTTTCAAAACAGTCCGAACACGTGCCGCCACCAGCCAACATCCATTTACTGTCCAACTTCAAACCCACAGAACCAACTTTTCATCTTCCTCATTTATTCATTCAACTGCCGTTTTCTGGAACAATCTTCCTTGATACGTATTTCCTGAAAATTACAATCTACAGAAGTTCAAGTCCAATGTCAACAAATATCTTCTTTCGTCTTCTCAACCTTCAACCCAAGCATGGTACTAAGTACTATAGGTGCTAATACCTCTCGTGTTTGGGGTTCACATAAAAAAAAAAAAAAAAAAAAGGTGCAGGCAGAGGATTTGGCTGTCACAGACCATCGAGACTTCGCTGAAATTGGGTCCACTTGATTTGAGTGTCACCCAAATATCAGTTCCATCAGAGTTTTAGACTCCCAGGTAGCAAGCACAGCTTGTCTGGCATATCTAAGAGAATGTCTGCGACAGCCTCAAAGACCATGTACAACAATGAATATACGACAATGCTAGAAGCATAATAAATAAATTTGATGAATTTGAAGTAGTAGTCAAGACATCAAATGCAGATATTGTTGTAATATCAGAGACATTGTGTCACTGAGATATAACACACTCTATCTCTCTTTCTCTCTCTCTGGGTAACTCAGAAATTTTTTTTTCTCTGGTGCAGCAAAAGCCTCAGGCTTTTGCTCCCATTCTATCCTTTCAATAGAAGTGAAGAGACCTTGTTCTTAGTTAAAAAGCACATAGAATCTAAGGCAGTGCCTCCAGTTAACATGGGTGGCCAGTGCAATGTTGAGTCAGTGTTGTGTGACATGACCACTCGGAAATCAAAAAGGAGAGTAGGAGTGTGTTATAGCCTTAATCATTCTGATGTGTAAAATGAACAACTGTACAGAGAAATACAGTGGGCCAGTAGATCAGAATGTCGTATAATGGGGGATTTTAACTCTCCAGATATTGACTGGAACTTGTGGATTCGTCACTCACAGATTAGCAAGACTTTTGTGGATTTATTGGATGACCATTTTCTGCAGCTGCATATTAGAGAGGCAACAAGAGGGAGTAATACTCTTAGTCTGATTATCAGCAGTGATTATGTATGGATTAAGAAACTGCAATTAAAGAACCACTAGGTGGCAGTGATCACAGTGTATGATTTGGGATTTACTTAAAGGCTTTTCATACCAACTAGGAAATACCGTTCAAGGTTTAGGCCCAAATGGATGTCAAGTGAACTAATGAGACTCATGGCAGAGAAGAAAAATATGCCAGATGCATATAAATTATCAAGTGACGCAGAAGCCTATGGTAGATATAAGCTTGTCTGCAATCAAGTCACAATGGAGGTTAGGCAAGTGATGGCAGAATGTGAAAAATCTTTGGGAAATGATGCAAAGAAAAACAGCAAAGACTTCTTTACTTATATAAACTCTAGAATGGTCCACTTGATATCGATGGTTCGATTCTTGAGGATCCTGCTTCTACCCCCAGGGGCTCACATCTGGTGAGTATGGACTTGGCACATCCAGGGTCCTCAGCTGGATATCATCACATTCTTCTCTTTCTTGGTGATTCCCTTCTACTTCTCTCTCTCTCTCTCTCTCTCAGGGTAATTCAGAATTTTTATTTTTTTTTGGCTGGTGCAGCATAAACCTCAGGCTTCCTTGCACCATATGGCTAATAATAATAATAATATAGCTGACAAACTGAATGAGTATTTTGAAACTACATTCACAGATAAGGAATTCTGTAGGGTAGTGGAGGACAGAAGCTGATTAAACTCCAACAGAGAGCTAAATGATTTGTAATAAATGAGAGCAAAGTGTAGGAGAATTTGTTGAAGTTAAACATAAGAAAGGCACCTGGGGTGGATGGAATCTATCCCGTTATATAAAAGGAGGTAACAAAGGAAGTAAGCAATTCCTTAGCCATAATTATCTAGAGACCTAGAGAGAATCCTTGTACTCAGGAGGACTGAAGATGTGGAAATGTTTTTTTTTTTTTTTTTTTGTTGGTGCATCGGCTTCTCTGGCCATAATGCACCTCCCAAAGGTTTTGCATTTTTACTCTGATCCAAGCCCGAGGCGGGATCCGAACCCGTGACCTTTGGGTTGCCAGGTCACAGGTCACTTTACCCACCAGGCTAGCCCAGTCGGCATGTAGAAATGTACCTTCAATTCACAAAGGGATGTTCAAAGGGTGACATGAGTAATTAAAGAAGCATTGCAGGATCATCTAGACATGGCGGCAATTTTACTTCAGACACAGTATGGGTTTGTTAAGGGGAAACCTTGTGTCACCAATTTGATTGGATACTATGATGTGGTCACAAAGGAACTGGATGCAAAAAATAATTTTGATATCTTAACACTGGGATTTCAGGAAAGCCTTTAATACTGTTGCACATAAAAAATTTCTGCACAAATTGAAGCAGTGTGGTGTTAAGGGCAATTTGCTGCTATGGATGGTTGAGTGGGAGAAGACAGAGAGTGGTAATCAAATGACATTGTACTTTTTGGACTAATGTTGTTAGTGGAGTCCCCCAGAGTTTGATGTTGGCCGATTGTTGGTTTCTATAATTTCAATGCTATTAATGAAGTCATATCAGGCTTAATGTCCAAGTTTGCAAATGATATAAATGTTGGCAGTGTGGTTAATGACAGGATCTCAAAACGTTAGGCAGATGGGCTGAGAAATGGCAAGTGAAGTTTGTCATTGACAAATAGAAACAAATTGAGAATTCATGGAGTTTTGCCAATGATATACAGGAATTTTGCTAGCAGGAATAAGATGATTATCCCATTTTATAAGGCAGCAATGGTCAGGCCACATGCTGAGAACTGCATACAGATCTAGAGGTCTCATTTCAGGAAGGATGTAGAGTTGCTGGAACAAGCGCACAGAAGGGCAGAAAGATTGGTGAAGGAAACAACGGGGTGCTCTAACGAAGAAAGGCTTCATTTTGCAAATTGCAGCACCTGTAGACTAGGCATGGTAATCTGACTGACGTTTTAAGGCTTTGAATGGACTGAACAAGCTCAATGCTGATGGGATTCTTCCTCTTGCTCAGACTACACATGGGGGAAAATTAATTCAAATTTAGTAAGGATGGTTGCAGAACAGATTTGCCTTTGGCCAGTGGGTGGTTGATTGCCTTAAGCTATCAACTTCTATCTGTTGTGGAAGTTGATAGCTTAAATAAATTGAAGGAAGAACTGGACAAACTAATCCCAGGGGCTCACATCTGGTGAGATGGGCTTGGCACACCCAGGGTCCTAAGCTGGATATCATCATTCTTCTCTTTCTTGGTGATTTCCTTCTCTGTCTCTCTCTCTTTCCTCCTGGGTAACTCAGAATTTTTTTTTTTTTTGCCTGGTGCATCAAAAGCCTCAGGCTTCCTTGCACCATATGGCTAATAATGATGATAAATGTTGGAGTGGATGAATAGGTGAAATGGAAAATGTTTTTTTTTTTTTGGCTGATGCTTCTTGCTTTCTTGCATCATTTGTCACTACTAATACTAATATGTCTGGTGCCTGTGAATCAGTTTTCTGTATGTTAGGTCACTTGTGAATCATTTGATTGCACAACTTTACTGGACATTACAATCTGTGACATTAGATTTTATGCTGCAGGTCTATATTAAGATCTGCAGATTAAAATATTCATTTCAGTAATTTTAAAATTACTGAAATGAACATCTAATTATTGTATAAGATTATAATGGAAAGCTTGTTGTTTGTTTGTTTGTTATTTGGTTTTTAGGAGCATTAGCAACTAAGGCCATATGCTCCGAGGATATGCGGTGGTCATTCCCTGACCTTTCCGCATCATCCGTATTTGATGGTGACGGGCTCGAACCCCGGTCTAAATCAAGAAGCGTATGCTACGCACTGCTGCTCCTTCCCACCTGGCTACGGAGGCGCCTAATGGAAAGCCTGCAATGGCCAGTTGCACCATATTGGCCTTTACAATGTATAGCATTAGATTTTAAGCTGCAGATTTGTATTCAGATCTGCAGGTTAAAAATATTCTTTTCAGTAATTTTAAAATTACTGAAATGAACTTAATTTTACCTACCATCACAGATCTTTTTTATTTCATATAAATCTGTATACGGCAGTATAAATGTTCTTGTTCAGTTGTGATGCATATAAATAAATGCAATGCTAGTTGCACAGCACTTTCATCAGCATAAGGAAGTGTTTGCTTCACAGCATAAAATACAGAAATTATGCTTGATAATTTTTACTCAAGCGATTAGCCTGCATAAGGCATTTATGTATTCACTTTAATTATACTGCCAGATGATGGAAATCTATTGAGCCACTATCAAAAATTTCCAAGTTCTGTTTCTGATTGAGACAGCAAGAGCTTAACAAACAGAGCTTTCTGAAGTGGGTAGCATGACACAAGATGTGTTTCACAGTGTTGACAAATTTTAGTATAATACTGGCATTGTTTTCACTGTGATTTCCTTTTACTGTATATATTGATTAAAATATGATTAATGACTAATACATACAAAAAAGCCTTCCCATACTACTTGTCCATTCCCTCCAATGGTTTGTTTAGTTCTACCTTGAATTTATTCAAACTATGTGCCCAACAACACCAGATGAAAGTTTGTTCCAACCATCAATTACCCACTGGGTGAAAGCAAATTTCCTCCTGCAACTATCCTTCCTCAAATTGAATTTGAGTGTGTGTGTGTATTGGTATTAGTAGTGGTAAATTATGCAAGAAAGCAAGCTTATACAATATCAGCAAAAAAAAACTTTCCAGCAGTTTGAACTTAGAAAGGAGTCCATTGACATTGAAAATCTCATTGAGGATTGAGCTTACTCAATCCTCAATCAGATTTTCACATCAGTTGCAAGTGATGTAATTACAATGGTTAAGCCTATGCTATTAACACACATTTTTTGTGTCAGTTACCCTTATTTGGATGTTTTTGACATGAAACAGGAATTTACTTAACACTGCATTTACTATAAACATAAAGATAAAAAAATAACAAGTAGGATTTCAAATAATTACAAAATTCTGGGTGGTGTCAAATTACTTTTGGCACATTAGCACTAGTAGAGGCATATTATGCAAGAAAGCAAGTTTATGTAGCATCAGCCAAAAAAAAAAAAAAAACTTATTTCACACATCCATTCCCTGTAAACATTTGTCCAGTTCCTCCTCAAATTTATTTAAGCTATCAACTTCCACAACAGATGGAAGTTTGTTCCAGCAATCAACAACCCAGTGGCTAAAGGCAAATTTCCACACATCTGTTCTATAACTGTCTTTCCTCAATTTGAATTTATGCTCCATCAGGTTTGTAATCTGAGCAAGAATAATCCCATCAGAATTGAACCTGTTCAACCCATTCAAGGATTTATACACCTCAGTCAGATCACCTCGCAGATGCCTAGTCTTCGGATGCTGCAATTTGCAGAACTGAAGCCTTTCTTGGTAAGAGGATCCCTTCGTTCCCCTAACCAATCTTGTTGCCCTTCTCTATACTTGCTCATACCCTTTGTATATAAAACAGAATACCAGCATTGATATATATGCATAGTTATAATGTGAATTATAACTATATGTATATCACTGATGATAATAATAAGCAATACTTACTAAGTCCTGGGATGAAAGTTAATGCTAAAATCAATCAATGTTGGGAAGAAAGCAAAGTTAAATTGAACATCACAGCAAAGGAGACAACAACTGCGATGATCTGTTGGACCCATAATGTTTCGTACATTTCTGTCAGTGCTAGTAGATCAAAACAGAAAATTAAGAAAAAAAAAAAAAAAAAAAAAAAAAAAGCTGAGCGGCCTCCGTAGCCGAGTGGGCAGGAGCGGGAGTGCAGTAGCACACGCTCTTTGAGTAGACCGGGGTTCAAGCCCCTGACTGCTGAATACAGTCGATCTGCCAACCCGCACTGGACCAGCGTGGCAGATTATGGTCCATTTCCCTCAGCATGAATTGTTGAGGAGGCTTCCACCCTGCAGTGATAATGGCTGCACTTTACTTTTTTTTTTTTTTAAAATATGCATAGGCATAAACACTGGTCCTGAAGCTATGAACTACACGTTGATATATTAACAGATGAAGTATTAAAATGTAAGTAGAAAATTAAATTTCTTGCAAAAAAAAGTATACAAAAAAAAAAAAAAGTATATCCAACAAATGACAACTTGTTAATGGTAAAGAGGGCTAAGAATAGAATAGAGGCAATATTGCTAAAAATAACAGATAGAAAAGGCAGTACACTGCTAAAAGACTAATACTTGGGTTGTAAAGCCCATCCTCCAATGGGTGGCCTGACATCAGCACACAAGTATGTAAGTGGGAAGAAAGGGAGTTAGATTGTGAATGGTATATGACCATTTTTGATGTCATGAAACATATGGCCAAAATTAAACAAGTAATGTAATGAGTGAAATGTCCAGAATTATTAGAATTTTTTGGGGGAAAATTTGAGAAATGTTTTATAAAAGGTGTGAAGAGTGATTCGTAGTCAAATAAACAGCACATCTCTCTCTCTCTCTCTCTCTCTCTCTCTCTCTCTCTCTCTCTCTCTCTCTCCCCCCCCTCAAGTCAGTAGTGTAGATGTACAATGTATGGAGAGGAATAAAGTAGTCACTATTCAGTGGTAAAGAAGTCAAAGAACTGAGTGAAAAAAACAATGATACTAAATATGACAGATAGATAGATGGCAGTAAACTGGTAAAAGTTGCAATACTGGGGCATGCTGGGATCATAAAGCCCACTCTCCAGTGGGAGGCTGCAGCATTATTACAAACATGTAAGTAGGAAGAATAGTGGTTAGAATGTGAATAGTATATGGAGAGGAATTAACTTGAAGATGGGGAAGGGTAAAAGACAATTAGATAAAGTAGGTAAAGAAAAGAGAGCTAAGGATAGAAATAACGCTGAACAAATCCCTCCGATAATTAATAGATTATTCAGCAGGAAAAAAGTATACAAAGCAAACAGAGAAGTAAAGGAAAGAACCACTAAATAGATTGGACAAGCTGGGATCACAAGAGCCCATCTTACAAGTGAGGACCCTGGCTGAGAAAAGATTTAATACCATATACTGATGTACAGTACACTCTTTGAAAGGAATTAATCTGAAAAGCAAAAAAGATAAAACAGAAAGACAAATAGCAGAAAGTCCATGTATAAACAGAAATGCCAAAAATTTTGGTTTAAGCTTAATTTACAAGGAAAATTATTAATAGAATTTAAAGGTTAAAAATGAAATAAAATAGAGTAACAACGGCAAAATAAATTAAGAAAGGATGATTTAAATATAAACAGTGGTAAACCTAATATTAAAACAATTTAATAATTCAGTTTCAACTGCAGAGTAGTCTTGTTATAACTGAGCATATCAAATATGGTTAAAAGAATTAAAACTGGATGCAGGGAATAACTTTGATATTACATATTTGGATCTTAGAAATGCTTTTGATACTGTTGCACATGGAAGACTGCTGCACAAATTGGAGCAGTGTGGCATTGGAGGCAAATTGCTCCTATGGATAAAGGGATGGTTGAGGGGGAGAAGACAGAGAGTGGTAATCAATGGACACTGCTCGTCGTGGACTAATGTTATTAGTGGAGTCCCTCAGGGTTCAGTGTTGGGTCCATTGTTTTCTGTATTTATAAATGATATTGAT
Source organism: Mastigoproctus giganteus (assembly GCF_048544385.1). Lineage (NCBI taxonomy): Eukaryota > Metazoa > Arthropoda > Arachnida > Uropygi > Thelyphonidae > Mastigoproctus > Mastigoproctus giganteus. The sequence goes on from NC_143575.1 coordinate 139,112,164, forward strand.
GATGGTATATCAAGCTTAATGTCCAAGTTTGCAGACGATACAAAGGTTGGCAGGGTTGTTAAGGACACTATTGATGCTGTGCTGCTGCAACAGGATCTGGAAAGGTTGAGCAGATGGGCTGAGAGGTGGCAAATGAAGTTTAATATTGACAAATGTAAAGTACTACATATGGGAAACAGCAACCCCAGAGCAACGTATCAACTCTGTGGTACTACACTGACAGTGGTAGAGAATGAAAAGGACCTGCGGGTAATTGTGCAGGCAGATATGAAATTCTCTGAGGGCAGACGGGCTGCAAGAGTAGCTCATGGTGTCTTGTCAATGATATACATGAATTTTTCTAGCAGGGATAAGGAGGTGATTATTTCCTTGTATAAGGCAATGGTCAGGCCACACCTTGAGTACTGTATACAGGTCTAGAGGCCTCATTTCAAGAAGGATGTAGAGCTGCTGGAACGAGTACAGAGAAGGGCAACAAGATTAGTGAATGGAACAAAGGATTGCTCTTACGAAAAAAGGCTTAAGTTTTGCAAATTAGTGTCTGGAGACTAGGCACCGGCGAGGTGATCTGATAGAGGTGTATAAAGCCTTGAATGGTTTGAGCATGGGATTCTTCCTCTTGCTCAGAATAATCACCTGAGAGGGCATAAATTCAAATTGAGGAAAGACAGATATAGGATAGATGTGCAGAAGTTTGCCTTTAGCCAGCGGGTAGCTAGCTGGTTGGTGGAACAGACTTCCATTCCTTGTTGTGAAAGTTGATAGCCTAAATAAATTTAAGGCTCAGCTGGACAGGTATTTCGAATGAACAAAGGGGTGAAATGGAAGTGGTTTTTTTTTTTTTTTTTTTTTTTTGGCTGATGCTGCATAAGCTTGCTTTCTTGCATCATATGCCACTACTAATGCTAATGCTAAGGGTACTGCTATGAACTATTAAATGATCAGCAGACATAGTCATGGACTTTACATAGAAGCAAGATGGGAAAATTATAATTGTTTTGATAAAACTGAATCATCCTATAGCAAGCTATACATACATTGCTAAAAATTGTCGTATCAATAATTTAAATATTAGATTGAAAACACAACTATGTCAGCCATGCAGAAAGCAATGAACTGAATGAATTTCAAACATCTGTCATACCAAAGTTCGCTATAAGGGTATTGTTGTGAACTGCGGTATATATAGTGGACAGAAAACAACAATGAGGGTCATGTAGGAAATTAAACTTTACATGAAAGCCAAATGCAAAAATTAGATTTAAGTAAAAGTAATATGATGAATTTAATAAGAAACCAAGATTCTGATCCAGATTTTTATAAAAGCAAGATCCAAAGAAATATAAAAGTAGAAGCATAAATTTGTTAATAACCTAACCTAACAAATTAATAATGTAAAACAATAATGTAATTTATGGAATCAAATTTATGGAATTATGGTATATTCTGCACATACTCCCTCATTACATTAAATATAATTGTATACTTTATTAATCGTTTAATTTTGGCCATACATCTCACGACATCAAAAATTATCATATCACCTCTACTCTATTCTTTTCCTTCATTACCATTAAATTGGTTTCTTTAATTGATAGAACAACCCCATTTTGTCAGCATTAAAAACATCTCTCACGCTATATTCTTCAAGCACTGTGGGCAATGTAGACTGCAGCCAATCCGATGTTATACTCAGTAAACTTGATTTGCTTCACCGCAAACATTTTTAAAAATGATGCCATTTCTTTTCTTGAAACATTCCAGCCAGCCTGGATTCGCAGTGAATTCAATCCCCATTTGAATTGCAAACATATCCATTTTTTCCATTAATAGAGGTCCCGATATTGGAGCATTCTGCGACCTAGCTTGTTTGAACCAAACAAGCAATGCAGCCTCCAAATCTTCATGTTTGGCCGTTCTCATCAGTTTCCTATCCGGCTCAAACATACTGCACTCAAACATTGCAGTAAGTTGGTCTCTATTCTTTATGATTGCTGACAACGTAGTTAGTGATTCCGAACCTTTTACAAATGCCTGTTTTCAAAGAATCCCCTACATCTACTGCTTTCAGCAACTCCATTTTAACTTTAAGCGAAATAGCGCTTTGTTTACACCCTGATTTTTCCATTGTACAGTTGAGGGTGATAAATTTACGGATTTTTTACTAAACACGAAATTCACCACTTTATACAGTACGTGTCACTCCAAGACTGTAAATGAAATGTTTTGCCTGCCGAAAGGTAATCCCCATTTGTTTAAAATGATAAGGGTGGTGTGGGGCAAGCAGCAACCTTGTACTATCTACATATTGTTTATTATCAGATGTTGGCCTAGTCAATAGAAAGTTGAGTCAAAGTCATAAACAGTAAAAATTTAGTGACGACGCAGCAGCCAGTATATTTTTTTTTTCTTCTGAGATGTGAAATCTTTTCATGTTAAGCATTTTTTGTTTCGTGTTAAAAGAAAATAAATGTATGAAATCGCATAGCATTTTGTCGGGATCAGAATATTTTTTCATGTTAAACATTTTCCAGTGTAATTTAATTTGCTACTTACATTTTAATATTTTCTCTTTTAATATATCAACATGTGGTCCACAATGTTGGCACCATCATTTTTGTTTAAGCATATTATGAATATTCTAAAATCATAATATTTTATTTTATTTTGTTTGGTTTGCTTAATTTTCTGTTTTGATCTACTTTGCATTGGCAGAAATGTACAAAACATTACAGCTCCAATGGATCATCATAGTTGTGGTTCCCAGATAAAGTCTGCTATGATGTTTCATTTTACTTTGTAGAACTACATGTATATCAATGCTGGTATTTTGTATTATATATAAGCAGTATTATATCATCCTTTCTTATGCTTCCACTTTCCCTTCCCCTCTTCTTATAAGTGTAAATCTTGTAGAATAAACACTTCAACTTATTACTTTGGCTAAATTTCTTTTCCTTTATTATTTATATATATATATAAAAACGTAAGGGTTTATCCTCAGATTTTCAAAACTTAATATCACCAACTCTCATATTTCTGCTTTTGCTTTCAGGTGCAAAAAGAAACAGTAGCATGATTTGAATTCTGATAAGAACCATCAGAGCAGTTATTAGGTCACTATAACTTGACTTAATTTATACTTCACTCTGCCGGAAAATATGCCTTTAGTTTTGCGTTGATATGTTAGTTCCTTTTGAGTTAGTTAAGGTGCAATTTTAATCATCAATAAACAAAAGTTATAAGGTTGACTTTTTTTTTTTACTTTCCATCCTTGTAGAAAGTAAACAATGCATGTCCTTGTCACATCATGTATCAAAATTCACACTTTACGTATTTTATTTTATTCTGGTTTTTGTGTTCCGGTTGATTAGAATACAGCAAGTGATGCCAGAATATTTTAACTGATGTTTTAGAATATGTAAAAACTTTTGCCTTTAAGATATATATATATAAAACAAGGTTTTCTAACAGATAGGTTTTGTGCTGATAATAAATAATCACAACGTAAGTTTAATTTCTACATATAAAATCTCTTTTTTTTTTTTTTTTATTAATACAGTGGCCAGAGAGGTTCTGCTTCATAACATATCATGCAGTCTTAAAATGAACAAGAATAATGAAAAAATAATAAATAACACCTGATTACTATCAACTGATTTTTCCTTATAGTTCAGTATTTCAGCATCATAACATTAATGTTTAATCACTGATATAGATTCTTGAACTTCTTTACTGTGATGGGTACCATCACAGAAAGGTCGGTGATTACTCTGCTTGCAGTTGCAAAACCAATAATCTCTCGTTTCAGGAGCTTTAAAGCGCATGGGTCGCAGAGTAATCTTTAAACTGGGAATCAGACACATAAGATCGCAGAATGGCTAAAATGAGAAAAACTTTTAGGCAATTACACTAAAAAAAGCATTGAGTATTTATTTATCAATATCTCATTTACAGGTACAGATTTATGTATAGGCAATTGCTTATATACAGTAGAATCCCGATTTAAGGTTTTATTTAAGGGTCGTATTTTCATATGTTAAATCAAGAAAACTCTTAAATAACACTACTCTGCATTTTGAAAAAAACGCATTGATTTTTTCTCGGGAAACAGTGTTTCTGAATCATTTTATAATGCTGATTTCAAAAATGACTTTTTTTTTTCCCATCATGTCAGGTTCTTTCAAAAATCACAAAAGAAAATTTGATTTTTCACAAATTTTTATTAATTTTGGCAGAATCTGTGCATTGAAATTATAACAAAATGCTACTTTTACCAGACATTTATATTTAAATATGTTGAAAATACTATTAAAAAAGGGCAGTGTGGTAAAAAGTTCAAACACTCACCTCTCATTTTAAACACTGATGTACAATCTGTCAAATTTTTATTTCTTTGATTTTCTTGCAGATCCTTCTACTTGAGTCCCTCTTCAGCATCAAGCAATAGTCAGCCATCATGTTGACATTCCACATACCCTGGTAACTCATCTCCAAGTCTTTAATGTCCTGGTGAAACCTCTCACCTGTTTGTACTAACACTTCCAAGATTTTCTGGGAAGAAGTCAATGTAGGAGAGTAAAAAATGTACATTGACACTCATGTTGCAGCCCAGCTTTTTGAAGTTTGCCAACATATTTTCAACTATATTCTTGTAGTCAGGATCCTTTTTGCTCCCTAAAGAAGTTCTCAACAACAGACCTGAAGCTAATCCATGTGTTTTTCTCTTTTATTCATAGTTCCCTCCAAATCTCAGTCCCTCAGTTTGTGAATTTAAGGTCCAACAAAAATAACTTGTTTTTTTTCTTCTCTTGGGTGATTGATGGGAATTTCGTAAAAAGGTAGTTGAAGCAGGGACCTTCCTGAGCTCATCAAACTGGGTTCGATGAAGCAGTTTTCAAAATCTGCTTCATCGAGCCCAGTTTGATGTGCAAGGGTGGAAGGAGGCCAGATTTGGGATCTACCAGTGGTTTATGAACTATGTTCTTTGATCCAGTAACTGTCCCTCTTCGGCCAGACGACACAGCAGTGCTCACTTCTTGCATGACTGTCCCTCACACAAAAAGCAAGGCATCTTTGTGTAGCTAAATTGCTGTCCAAGTAACATGCCTATCACTTCAAAGTTCAGCACAGACCAATGAACCATGTTTTTCATGCTGCTTAATATTTGTCAACAACAACTTCAAGTTCTCATATATTTCTTTCAAATGAACAGAGTGAGATACTGGAATTGACTCATTTATGGGGAGCAAAACAACTGTTCCATTGTGGAACGACACACTTTTGCGACTCCTCTTTGATGAGTCAAACAATTCTCCACCAATAAACAAGTCTCCACTGTGTAGGATTGTAACTAATTCCTAAATAATTCATTTAAGTCTTTATATTATTGCAAAAACCATAGAATCATCCTCAGAAAAGTAAAGGACTAGTACTAGTTCTTGTTCTCTGTGTCAGTACCATGAGAAAAATGTCCCATGTGCTAGAAGATTTTTTGCCTTACGTGTAGAACCAAGGAGTTATGGATTCCTTTGGTAATTTTAAATCTTTCCCAGATCATTGAATTTATGCTATTAAAACAGTTGAGGGCTGAACTCAATGTCTACAAGTGTATAGACTTCAGTTGCTTCACTTTCACAAGTGGAAACACAGGAACCAACTAATAAAAGACCAAAACAAAAGTATGATGACATTTGAATTTCAGCTTTACTTGTGTTGGAAATAAAGATGCTCCTGATGCACAGTGCATCGTATGTAACAAAATATTAACAAACAGTTCTTTGGCTCCCACTAAACTTGTGTACCTTAAGTGTACCGTAAATATATTGTGAGATGAAAAGTGTCCCGTGACTTAAAAAGGCTTGGGAAATGCTGCTCTACATTAACAAAATAAGTTCAGATTATTCAAACACTTTTCAGTCAAAAACTGAAAAGTCAGTAAAGAAATTTTACTGACTTTTTAGTTTGGCACAATAATCTCAAAAATACACTGAGTTCACATGGAGGTATTAAGGACAAGAAACAAATGACTAATGGCAGCATTGCCAGCATGTGAAGATTTAGTTTACAAATTCCTGGCATTTATGCCTAACTTAATACATTCAATAATACAACTCATGGCATCAACTTAAGTGATCTGTGAAAAAAACGGTATGTGATAGAAAAAAATATATATAACATTTCTGAAATCAGCATAAAAAACAGCTGTTAGTTTACAAATATTAAAAACTATGCAGAGCGATATAATGGTTATATAAGAATCAAATAGAAAATGGCACTCCACTATTAATTACAAAAATTTGCTCTAATCCTGATAAAAATAAGAAACAACAGTAAAAAATTGAACAATGTACTTCTACGAATAACAGAAAAACTTTGTTACTAATGTTACTTAACTTTGTTTGCTATATTACTAATGCCACTTAATTTATTTCTTGCGACTCTTAACTAAAAAAAATTATACGCAGGGATGGAATAAGAATGAAATAGGTCCCCAGTCATATTTAAATTTGAGGCCCCTTTAATATATATAATTATATATTAATCAATTCGATAATTATTAAAATCATCGTAAAAAGGTGCATAAATAAAATTATCATAATAAATAATAATAAGTACAGTCTGACCTTTGTTTAACGAACTTCTTTATACCAGATTTTTCTGTTTAGCGAATTTTTTTGAATTCCCCTTCGCAATTACATTTAAAATAGTGTTTGTAGAACAAAGAAAATTTTCTATATGAGATTACCTAGTTAATGGATTATGAGAGACTAAACTGGGCATGCATTTGTTCGCCCCTCTCGCCTTCAAGAAATTTAGGCAATAGTGCTGTTGTTAAGCACAATGGTAATCTCTTTAGCTTAAAGATTATCGGCAACTTAGTGGTACCTGTAAAATCTATCCAACTTCCTGTCCCACATTTCATTGGATACTATGATGTGATCACAAAGGAACTGGATGCAAAAAATTAATTTTGATGTGATATACTTGGATTTGAAGAAAGCTTTTGAATGGAAGATTACTGTACAAATTGGAGCAGTATGGGATTAAGAGCAAGTTGCTACAATGGATAAAAGGGCGGTTGAGTGGGAGACGACAGAGTGGTAATCAATGGATGCTGCTCTTTGTGGAATAATATGAATCCCCAGGGTTCAGTATTGGGCCAACTGTTGTTTTATATATTTTTCAATGATATTGATGAAGGTATATCAGGGTTAATGTCCAAGTATGCAGATAATACAAAGGTTGGCAGAGTTGTTAATGACAGCAATGGCAGTGTGCTACTGCAACAGGATCTAGAAAATTTGGGCAAATGGGCTGAGAAGTGGCAACTGAAGTTTAACATTGACAAATGCAAAGTACTGCATATAGGTAGAAGTAACCCCAGAGAAACGTACTGTGTGGTATGACACTCAGGGTGGTAGAAAATGAAAGACCTGGGAGTAGTTGTGCGATCAATTATGAAGTTTTCTGAACAGTGCAGCCAGGCTGCCAAGAGCAGGTCATGGGATCTTGTCAATGATATACAAGAATTTTGCGAGCAGGGATAAGGAGGTGATTACCCCTTTGTATTAGGCAATGGTCAGGCCACACCTTGAGTACTGCATACAGGTCTGGAGACCTCATTTTAGGAAGGATGTTGAGTTGTTGGAGCAAGCACAGAGAATTTTGGTAAGGCGAACGAAGGGGGTTTTCTCTCTTACCAAGTTCTGAAATTTTCAGCTTCTGGAGACTAGGCACTTGCAAGGTGATCTGATTGAGGTGTATAAGGCCTTGAATGGATTGAGCAGGCTTAATTCTGATGGGATTAAGATCTTCTTCTTGCTCAGATTACGAACCTGAGGGAGCATAAATTCAAATTGTGTGCAAATTTGCCTTAGCCAGCGGGTAGTTGTTGTGGAAATTGATAGCTTAAATAAATTCAAGGAGGAACTCGACAAACTTTTAGAGGGAATGGATGTGTGAAATGGGTTTCCTTTTTTTGGCTGATGCTACATAAGCTTGCTTTCTTGAATCGCATGCCTCTACTAGTACTACTACATAAAGAGAATTTTTATTTTCTCTTTATGCAGTCTTTCTTTGTGGTATATGCTTCTTTTCTTTGGTGGCATGTCTAAAATTAATTGGTCTTTTGTTGTTTTTTTTAGCATTAGCGTTAGAGGCATATGAATTATGCAAGAAAGCAAACTTATAACAGCATCAGCCAAAAAAAAAAAAAAAAAAAAAACCTTCCCATTTCGCCCATCCATTTGCTCCAAATGCTTGTCTAGTTCTGCCTTGGATTTATTTAAGCTGTCAACTTCTACAACAACAGATGGAAGTTTGTTTCAGTAATCAACCAGCCGCTGGCTAAAGCCAAACTTCCACACATCTATTGTACAAGAGGAATTCCACCAGCATTGAGCTTGCTCAAACCTTTTAAGGCCTTATAAACCTCAATAAGATCACCTCGCAAGTGCCTAGTCTAAAGACCCTATAATTTGCAAAACTTAAGCTTTTATTCATAAGGGAAACCCTTTGTTCCTTTCACTAATCTTCTTGCCCATCTCTGTACTTGTTCCAGCAGCTCTACATCCTTCCTAAAATGAGGCCTCCAGACCTCATACAATACTCAAGGTGTGGCCTGATCACCTTGAGTATTGTATACGGGGATCAGGAGGTGATTATCCCCATATACAAGGGGATAATCACCTCTTATCCCTGCTAGAAAACCTCCTGTATATCATTGACAAGATGCCATGAGCTACTCTTGCAGACCGTGTGCACTGCTCAGAAAACTTCATATCTCCCTACACAATTATCCCCAGGTCCTTTTCATTCTGTGCTACCCTGAGTGTAGTACCACACAGTTGATACGTTACTCTGGGGTTACTGCTACCAATATGCAGTACTTTATATCTGTCAATGTTAAACTTCGGTTTCTGCCTCTCAGCCCATCTGCTCAACTTTTCTAGATCCTGTTGTACTGTCGTTAGTGTTATTAACAACCCTGTCAACCTTCATATCATCTGCAAACTTAGACATTAAGCCTGATATACCTTCATCAACATCATTAATAAATACAGAAAACAACAATGGAACTATCACTGAACCCTGGGGTAATCTACTAATAACTTTAGTCCATGAAAAGCATTGTCCATTGATTACCACTCTATCTTCTCCCACTGAAACATCCCTTTATCCATTCTAGCAACTTGCCCATAATGTCACACTGCTCAAATTTGTACAGTAGTCTTCCATGTGCAACAGTATCAAAGCTTACCTAAGATCCAAGTATATGATATCAAAATTATTTTTTGCATCCAGTTCCTTTGTGACCACATTATAGCATCCAATCAAATTGGTCAGACAAGACTTCCCCTTAACAAACCCATTCTGTGTCTGAATTATAACTGAAGTCTTGTCTAGATGATCCTGCAGTGCTTCTTTAACCAGTGCCTCCATTCATTTCCCCAGAACAGAAGTTAAGCTAACAGGTCTGTAACTGCTTGTGTCACCCTTTGATCCTCCTATGTGAATTGGGGTCACATTTGCACATCACCAGAGTCCAAGGAAGCTCTCATAATTATGGCTAAGGGTTTGCTTACTTCCTTTGGTGCCTCCTTTAATATAACTGGATAGATCCCATCCACCCCAAGTGCCTTTCTTATGTTTATCTTCAACAATTTCTCTTCCATTTTGCTCTCATTATTACATTATCATTTAGCTCATTTCTAGGGTTTAATTCACCTCTGGCATTCCCTTCCCTGAATAACTCCTCATGTGTGAATGTTGATGCAAAATACTCACTTACTTTGTTAGCTACCTGAGCAGATTATCAACAGTTGAACCATTGATATCAAGTGGACCAATCTGATTCATCTGATTCACCGTTTCTTCTAGAGTTTACGTAAGTTACTCTTTGCATCTTCTGCCAAAGATTTCTCATAATCTGCCTTTGCCTGCCTAATCTCCATTTTGACTTGATTACAGACCAGCATACCATAGGCTTCTGTATCACCTAAATTAAAAATCACAATATTCATGATCATCTGTTTATATAGCAAGCACAAAACCGTATACACACATTATTTATAACTTCGAACTTATTCCGTATCTCAGAACATACACAGTGTTTGAACTGCAAACTGCTGTGCATTTGAGCATGTACCGATGATAAGGTCGCCAGCATGGTCCCTTAAAAGTTGTGTTCTGAACAGCAAATAGATGTATGCTGCTATGCAGTATGTACTCAGATGTGAGGATGCATGCAGGCTTGATTCACCCTCTGAAAACAAACACGGCATTTGGCAAAAATTAATTTTCACCTTGCCCTCTGTTCTCATCCTGATGCTAAATCTAGGTGCGCCATTTCATCAGCTAGCCCCGGGTGCCGAAACAGCTTGACATGGAACTGATGTGGCCTGTCATTGGCGCCTCTGATACCAGCACCCTTGGCACCTGCCCGAATGCCAAGGCTTTCCTACACTACTGATTACACATTATATATATACACACTGATGAGCCAAAACATTATGACCAGCGAGTCGTTATGCAAATCAAAGCAACTACAGGTGAACTACGGTGCGTGTGCGGGTCGGGACATGGTATAAAAAACACCTGATACTGAGCTCCGTTAATCAGTGTTACTCTTGTTCTTCAGATGGGAAAGGCAGTGGACTTAAGCGAGTTTGACAAAGGCCAAATTGTAATGGCCAGACAACTGGGTCAGAGCATATCCAAAACGGCACGGCTGATGGGTTGCTCATGGTCAGCCATAGTTAGTACCTACTGAAAGTGGCCTGAGGAGGGAAACCCACGAACTGCCATCAAGGTATTAGGCGACCACGGCTCATTGATGTTCAAGGTGAGCGAAGGCTCTCCCGGATGGTACATGGCAACTGTGGCGCAATTCGCCGGTAATTGGAATGCTGGTGACGGGAGTAATGTGTCAAAACACACAGTAAATCGAACTCTGCTGAAAATGGGGCTGTGTAGCTGCAGGCCACTCTGAATGCCCAGGCTAACCACAATTCATCGGCGACAGCACCAACAATGGGCATGCGAATAGGTCGTCTGGTTCAATGAATCACGTTTCCTGTTGCACCACGTGGACGGCCAGGTAAGTGTGCGTCGTTTACCTGGGGAAGTGATGCCGCCTGGTTGCACCGTGGGACGAAAACAAGCTGGTGGCAGCGGTGTCATGCTTTGAGAAATGTTCTACTGGAATACCCTGGGTCCAGTCATCCATGTGTCGGGCACTCTGACATCTATCACATACTAAGCATCATTGCTGACTAGGTACACTCTTTCACGGCAACGGTCTTCCCCTTGGGTGGTGCCATCTTTCAGCAGGATAATGTGCCATGTCACACTGCCCAGATTGTTTGAGATTGCCCTGGCCTCCAAATTCCCCAGACACCAATCCCATCAAGTATCTGTGGTTTGTGTTGGAACAGCAACTTCGATCTGCAGATCTTATAGTTTTTTTTTTTGTTTTAGTTAGTTGTTGGCGCTTCGGCTTCTATGGCCATAATGCACCTCCCAAGATTTTTGCAGTACTCTGATCCCAGCCAGAGGTGGGATTCGAACCCGCAACCTTTGGGTTGCCAGGCAGGCACTTTACCCACCTGGCTAGCCCAGTCGGCGATCTTATAGTAACCAGCATATCCTTTAACTACAGGAGTTAAAGGATATGCTGGTTACGTGTTGGTACCAGATACCATAAGACACAATTAGAAATCTTGTAATGTCCATGCCTCGCTGGGTATGAGCTGTTTTGGCTGCACGTGGAGGACCAACATCATATTAGGTAGGTCGTCACAGTGTTTTGACTCATCAGTGTATATATAATATATATTACACACACATAGAAATACAAATACTACATAGGTTTTTATATTTTTATTTTGAATAATAATTCCTTGATAAAAATGCAAACTGAGAGGTTAAAAATATTTTATGTTTTCTGACTTGAAAAATAAAGTAATAATAAAAACAATTTTAATACAAACTTTTAACTTATTTATTGTACAATAAAAAGGTATAAGAATAAAATTTTAAACGCTTAAGTTTAAGAATGCTTTTAATTTACACATTTTCTTGGTTTATTATTATCAGAAATTTTTATCACTACTTTAGAAAATATTTACACTGAAAATGAGCCCCAGCCATGGTCGGTTTGGCTGTAGTGTTAATGCGGCCCTGATTATATGTTACAGAAGGTTAAAAAGACAACAGAAAAAATGTAAGTTAAGCCTAACTGCTCTGAGCAAATGCAGTCTGTTTTTGTTCTTCTAAAAGGATCTTGAAAGAGAAAAATTAATAAAAGGAAGAAAATTAATAACACTAACTCATTACTTGTAAAAAAATCAGTTCATGTTAGCATAATCAAGGCAATTACTGTATAAATGCAAAAAAAAAAAAAGCAGCACATTTGTCGAAAAAAGAGCAAGCAACTTCCTCTCTAGCGAGGAATTGGTGTATCCTCATCCATTCCTTCTTCTTCACTGTCTACACCTTTTGTTCTTTGCTGTAACACGCTCAATCTTGATGATGTTAAAACACCATAATCAACACTTCATAGTCTGTGAATTGAATATCTGGATGAGAAGCACCTTTTTTTTTTTTCCAGTCTTCTCTAACCTCATGCTCATCATTTTCTTCAATGGTAATAATGAATCCAACGCCAAATTTAGGACATGGGGTCTTGGTGTAGACGTTTTTCTGTTCCCCCCTCCATAAACATCAGAAAAAATTACAAAAGATATATTTATGTATGCATACATTTTAATGCAGTTGAGGCCATGCTACAAACGCGCCCCATGAAATCTGACCTTGGATGACCCCTACTTTTTGTGGCAGAACACCCAGTTCCAGCTCAGCCTTTCTCATTAAGCGGCAACTGTCTTCTTAACTGATGCCTTGATTTTATAGGCAAATCTTTTGTGCATAAAAAATATTAGATCAAAAGTCTGTTAGCACAAATGTGGATCGGTTTGATATTCATAAAAAATGCTATGTCTGGTGGATGGGCAGGACAATTATCTATAAAGAGCAGTAGGTTTCTAATGGCAGAAACTATCTTGAAATCCGATACAAAAAAATTTTTGATAAAGGTCTAACGTCATTCACACTTTTGTGTTATTAGTGTAGAAGGCTGCCGTAGCCTAGTGGTCAGGCGCACGGGTGCATAAGTACACATGCCTTGAGTGACCAGGGTTCAAACCCGTGACTGCTGAATACGGTGCTGTTTCTTGTATTCTATCTTGTGAACTCCTCTGACTGTTTGGTCGTCCCGGAGTATAAACAGAAAATTTATTTATTTACAAGGAAAAGTGAAGATATTCCTGAAATGCTTTGTTTTTGCTTACTTCATTTTGTCACAAGCTCTGATTCTTGAATAATGGCATTTTTTACAGGCAAACCTTTTGTGCATAAAGAATGTGCATCAAGTAGCCTTAACAAATATAGTATAAGCACAAGACTATGAATCATTTTGACTCTATTCAACACACAAGCAAACTCTCTGCATGTTCAGGTGTATTTACAGTATGTGATTCTCCCAATGTCTATGTTTGATACAGTGCTGATGGATTTAAAATTGGCTATTTCTGACTTGATGTTGATAGGTGTGTTACAAACACAAAAATGTCACTGAAAACTGCACTACATTGTAAAGATACACTTACTTTTGAAAAACCATGTGATGATGAATGCAACAATGCTCAGTAACAAACTAATCTCTATTGTATAACAAACTATTTATACAATACCACTGAAAACAAAAACTCCTACTTGGTATGGACAGGAGAAAAACTGTAATAAAACATCAGTTGTTTTTGGAAAAACTCCAACAAAACATATCAGTTGTTTTTGACAGACCGTGCAGAAGAATGCTGTCATGCGTTTTAAAATGTTTTTCGTTCTATACCCATATATGAGATGAGGCAGCGATTTGTTAATCCACTGGTGACAAACTCCAGCTTAATACCATTACTTTTGCCACATACTTTTCTGCATTTATAGTTGACAACTGTAAAGTTTTCAACAAAAACGTCCAATGTAAACCTTTAATCAGACATACTTTGCTGTTTTTATAACTTAAGTTAACCTGACACATATTTCTGCTGCAAGTAGGTAGCAGAAAGCAGTACTACAGCAGATTATATCTGGTTTAGTGAGATTTTCAGTGAATTTGTAAGAATCTAATTAAGCATGCTCACATGTAGAATGCAGGTGGCCGCTTACCTGGAACCAGCAGTGATATGCAGCTGAAGCTTCTCACTAGCTATAAACTGTGCAACTTCTCAGTATACGATGGGGTAGGTTTTTTGGACACCAATGAATTGCAGAATGTTAATTCCTTTAGCTCTCGAGTAAACTGGTACCCTAAAATTGACCACTAAGTTGCCATCAAATCCCTCTTGCAATTCAGCGGGTGTCCAGTAACTTTCAGGTGAAAACTTATCAAGAGATAAATAATTATGGGGGAAGAGGGGGAGTGGGTGGTTTGCTAATGCCCATCACAGGTCATTTCAATAAAATGTGTGTTGGAATGCACACTAAAATAATTTAAAGTGGAAGGGAGAAATATTTTTGCAGGTGAATGATTTTAAATTTATCAAAGAAAAAATCCCCATTATAAAGTGGTGAAGTGTTCAGAAGCTATGTATAAGTGTCAGGTATTGATAAAGGTTGAGGAGAATGGAACTCCACCCGATAGGTAAGAATAATATTGGCCCAAAATGCGATTTTTTCCGAATTTATTACGGTAAAATGTGAACGAAAAGAAAAAGTATAGTTTTAACACTGCAACAAAAAACAGAAATTAATAGAATTAGAAAACGTGAAAATTTAGGAAATCTCTCCAAAGAGTTTAATGTGGGGACTTCAACAATTTATGACATCAAGAAAAATTCCAATGCTATAACAGAATTTGTGTCGATTATGAATAGTGAAGGAGAATCTAGGGAAAACAAAATGTTGAAACCTAAAAATGCCACTTTAGAGAGTGCACTTAATTTAATTTTTTTGTTTTCTTTAGAGCGAAGTTTAGGTGAACCAGTGTCTGGCCTAATATTGTATGAAAAAGCATTGGATTTTAATCGAAAATTAATAGGTAATGAAGATTTTAAGGCAAGCACAGATTGGCTGAAAAACTTTAAACTAAGACACTGTATATGTGAACTAGATATTCAAGTCGAGAAATTTTCTGCAGACGAATCGGCAGTGGTGTCCTTTGAAAAGTAAGTTTGCTTCAGTAATAGCAAATTATGAGAAAGAAAACGTTTATAATGTTGATGAGACAGGCTTATTATAGAAAGCATTATCAAGAAAAACCCTAGCCACTAAAAGAAAAATGCCTGCACCAAGTGTTTTAAGATGAGAAAAGAGCAAGTTACAATTGATATGTGTGCATATGCCACTTGGACGCACAGAATGTCTGTGTTCGTTATCGGTAAGTCAAAAAAACCGAGAGCATTCAAAAATCTTTCTAATTTTCCTGTTTTGTATAAAAATCATAAAAATGCCTGAATGGATGTTTCTGTTTTCTGAAATTGGTTTATAATTTTTTTAAATTTAATTTAATTGTTAATTAATCCTACCAGAAAAATTATCCGAAAAATTTGGCTATCCGGAAGAGGTCTGACATCAATTATGCTGGATAACTGACACTCTACTGCAGGGGTCGGCAACCTGCGGCTCATGAGCCGCATGCAGCTCTTTTAGCATGTAACTGCGACTCCAACTTTTAGCCCATATGAAGAACAATTTGAAATGGAGTTAGAGGACTTAAAAATCAAGGACATGTAGAATGCAAGACTAAAATGCCTTAAAACTGAAATTGAGGATTTGGAGAGGCAAAAGGCCCTTGCAATTCTACACAAATGGATGGCAATAGAGGAGCTGAAAAAGCAAGACCAAATTGTGTTCGATGCATGGAGTAGCTTACTGGACATGTATATAAATTTGAAAATATTTGCGTTTGGGCTTCTCTCAGTTTTTGGTTTGACGAATTTCGACGAAATATTTTTTCAGCATGAACTATATTAAAAATAAATCAAGAAACTGTCTGAACAATGGAAGTCCCTCAGCATGTTTAAAGATGAAAATTACGGCATACTTGCCTGATGTTGTGAGACTTTCAAGAAGTTCAGCAGCAAATGTCATATTAATTCGTACCTAATTGGACGTGTGTTCCGTTTTCAGTAATAATAAATATTTCAAAATATATATTTTTTTAATAAAACACCTTCCCACTCTATTCCATTTCTTAAAAAACTCCCCCATCCCTCTCCCTCCTCGAGCTGAGGTGCGGCTCTTCAGATTGTCTTTTTTTTTTTTTTTTTAATTAGATCAAAAATGGCTCTTCACTCAAAAAAGGTTGCCAACCCCTGCTCTAGCGTATTATAGAAAACCTATGTGCTGGGGGCAATATATTCAGTAAGATGGCACAAGCCAATAATCATGAGAACAGTGTTATTAGGGCCTTGTTGGATAGGGCTGAGTCTCACTGTAGCTCCTCTGAGGATAGAAAGGAGGAGAATAAACGTGTCACAGTAGATCACAATATGTTTGGGAAACAGAACACAGATGAAGAGAGCCGTTTGCAACCATTGCCACCGCAAACATTCCCTGCTATCCAGGCTTAACGGAGCGAACCTCCTGAGTATTACGTACTGTCAGACACACACTGTGTGCAGCTGCCAGGACGAAGATTGCACACAGTCATGTCAAAGGTTAAAGATCTTGTACCTATGGAGGATGCAAGTGGGGTCATATATGAGATCAAATGCCTGGATTGTGGGGAGTGCTATATTGGTGAAACAAAATGCAGGTTCAAAGATCATATAGGGGAGCATATTAACATAATAAAGGCTACAGATTTTGGGAAATCTGATGTGGCCGAACATTTTTGAGAGGAGCACTGCAATTTGCAGAACTTAAGCCTTTTCTTGGTAAGAGCACCTCTTTGTTCCCCTCACCAATCTTGTTGCTCTTCTTTGTACTCATTCTAGCTACTCTATATCCTTCCTAAAACGAGGCCTCCAGACCTGTACACAGTACTCTAGGAGTGGCCTGACCATTGCCTTGTACAATGGGATAATCACCTCCCTGTCCCTGCTAGCAAAATTCCTATATATCACTGACATATAGGTTATCTTGCCTATATGTCAGGAATCCTCCATGACCTGCCCTGGCAGCCCATCTGCAGTGCTCAGCAAACTTCATATTTGACTGCACAATTACCCCCAGGTCTTTTTCACTTTCCACTTCCCTGCGTGTAGTACCACACAGTTGGTACGTTTCTCTTGGGTTATTGCTACCCATATGCAGTACTTTGCATTTGTCAATGTTAAACTTCAGTTGCCACTTCTCAGCCCATTTTCCCAACTTATCTAGGTCCAGTTGGAGTAGCATACTATCTTTACTGTCATTAACAACCTGCCAACCTTTGTATCTTCTGCAAACCTGGACATTAATCCTGATATAACTTCATCAATATCACTGATGAATAAATAAAACAACAATGGACTCAGCACTGAACTCTGGGGAACTCCACATTTGTCCACAAAGAGCGGTGTCCATTGATATGGGAAATGCTGATGTAAAACAAATGGATATGCCCTCCCCCCAGTTAGGAATACTTCATGTAAGGAAGCTAAATTTGGACAAGTGCCCAACTTGAGAACTACATTTGCCAATTCTAGAAATTGACAGATTTGGCTATTTTCTTAAAAACAATTGGAAAATGGAGTGTGCTAGAAAATTCCCTGATTTGAGAGGTTCACCTAAACATGCATAAATGTATAATACACTACTCTGTATATGGATCGTATGTATATGCAATGCATATGCCAATACCTCAGACATGGTTATCAAATGAACTAATGAGACCCATGACAGAGAAGAAAAATGCATGGGATGCATATAAATTATCAGGTGACGCAGAAGCCTGTGGCAGATATAAGCTAGTCTGTAATCAGGTCACAAAGGAGGTTCGGCAGGCGAAGGCGGATTACGAGAAATCTTTGGCAAAAGATGCTAAGAAAAACAGCAAGGATTTCTTTACTTATATAAACTCTAAAAGGAATGGGATGAATATGATTGGTCCACTTGACATCGATGGTTCGACTGTTGATGATCCTGCTCAGATAGCAAACAAACTGAATGAGTATTTTGCATCTACATTCACACGTGAGGAATTATTACAATTTGAAAATGGAAGAAGGTTATCAAATTGTAGCAGCGCGCTTAATGATTTTGTAATAACTGAGAGCAAAGTGGAGGAGAAATTGTTGAAGTTAAACACAAGAAAGGCACCTGGGGTGGATGGGATCTATCCAGTTATTTTAAAGGAGGCGGCAAAGCAACTAAGCAAACCCTTAGCCATAATTATGAGAGCATCCTTGGACTCAGGGGAGGTTCCCACGGACTGGAGATGCGCAAATGTGTCCCCAATTCACAAAGGTGGATCGAAGGGTGACACGAGTAATTACAGACCAGTTAGTTTAACTTCTGTTCCGGGTAAAATAATGGAGTCGCTGGTTAAAGATGCATTGCAGGATCATCTAGACAAGACTGCAGCAATAATTCAAACACAGCATGGGTTTGTTAAGGGAAAGTCTTGTCTGACAAATTTGATTGGTTATTATGATGTGGTCACAAAGGAACTGGATGCAAAAAATAATTTTGATATCATATACTTGGATTTCAGGAAAGCTTTTGACACTGTTGCGCATGAAAGACTACTGTACAAATTGGAGCAGAATGGTATTAAGGGTAAGTTGCTACAATGGATAAAAGGATGGTTAAGTGGGAGAAGACAGAGGGTGGTAATCAATGGGTGCTGCTCTTCGTGGACTAATGTTATTAGTGGAGTCCCACAGGGTTCGGTGTTGGGTCCACTGTTGTTTTGTGTATTTATCAATGATATTGATGAAGGTATATCAGGCTTAATGTCGAAGTTTGCAGATAACACAAAGGTTGGCAGGGTTGTTAATGACAGTAATGGCAGTGTGCTACTGCAACAGGATCTAGATAATTTGGGCAGATGGGCTAAGAAGTGGCAACTGAAGTTCAACCTTGACAAATGCAAAGTACTGCATATGGGTAGAAGTAACCCCAGAGACACGTACCAACTGTGTGGTACTACACTTAAGGTGGTAGAAAATGAAAAAGACTTGGGAGTAATTGTGCAGTCAGATATGAAGTTTTCTGAGCAGTGCAGACAGGCTGCTAGGGCGGGTCATGGGGTTTTGTCAATGATATATAGGAATTTTGCTAGCAGGGAAAAGGAGGTGATTGTCCCTCTGTATAAGGCAATGGTCAGGCCATGCCTTGAGTACTGCGTACAGGTCTGGAGGCCTCATTTTAGGAAGGATGTAGATTTGCTTGAGCGTGTACAGAGAAGAGCAACACGATTGGTGAGGGGAATGAAGGGATTCTCTTACCAAGAGAGGCTTAAGTTCTGCAAATTGCAGTGGCTGGAGACTAGGCACCTGCGCGGTGATCTGATTGAGGTCTATAAGGCCTTGAATGGGTTGAGCACGCTGAATTCTGATGGGATCCTTCCACTTGTTCAGATTACCAACCTACGGGGACATAAGTTCAAATTAAGAAAGGACAGATGTAGAATAGATGTGCGGAAATTTGCCTTTAGCCAGCGGGTGGTTAATTGCTGGAACAAACTTCCATCTGTCGTTGTGGAAGTTGATAGGTTAAATAAATTTAAGGAGGAACTGGACAGGCATTTGGAGGGAATGGTGTGATTTTTTTTTTTTTTTTTTGGCTGATGCTGCATAAGCTCCTACACTTGCTTTCTTGCATCATGTGCCACTACTACTACTACTACTACATTATAACCATTTTTGCATACGCCACTAAGGCTGACAGATGTGAAGAAAGTGTTGCTCTTAAATTTTGCCACTGGTTAGAATAAAATTGTAAAGAAGCTTACTCCATGATACAGGAAGCCAAAGAATCTGTGCTTCTCAATATAACAGTCAGATGGTGGTGGTTGTTATGAGAATTTCTGGTTCAAGGGCTACTTAGGCCATATTGTGTGCCTACCAAAGTAAATGAGGCTATATATGATAACTGCTAGGGAAGCAATGAGAACCATTTACATTTTGTTTAAGGCAAAAAAAAAAAAAAAAAATGCAAAGAATTTTGCATCATTACCTATGATGCATTTGCAAGGCATCATTGAATGATGAATGGGAAAAACTTGCTCACAGGGAATGTGCTGACAGAGAATGTAATATCAGGAATGTTGGAGATTCCTGCTTGTTTGCATCCTTTTTTTTCAGTCTCTGACAGAGAGAAGTCATGGTCAGTTTAATGACTGTCGTGTTGAGAGCTCTTCAGCTCTAAATATGGGAATTTGTTAGTGTTCACTTTACTCCTTTTGACCCTAAGCACTGGTTTTTTTCTCTCAGTAACCTGTCAGAAAAATTAACCCTCAGGGCCATGCCATGTAGAGGCAGGAGTGGTTCTGACCAGTAACCAAGCAATCAGAATAGTACGTTGCTAGCAGTAATGTTGCTAACAAGGGGGATTTAACAGTAATGTTGTAAGTTGAGAAAAAATTTTGAAAACCAAGTATTTTCCCCTAGTAAATCACACTAGGGAAATTACTTGAAAACTATTGCTTGGCACTTGGGGCCACTAGATGGCAGCTAAAACCAAAGATGGAAGTTCATTGTCAGGTCTGCTCAAAAACACTATTTATCCACTGCTTCATGATCTAAAGAATGATAAATCAGGAAGTTTGGGGGGGGGGAAATAAACCTGCCCAAATCAGCTAATGGAGAATTTAAAACCTTTTTCACATATTTTTAAATTACAGGCTGCAGGAGGGTAAAGGCAAGAGCCAATTTAACATCAAAATGATATGCCAACTAGTTATGTGACATTACATGAAATATTTTACATCTGTTTATATTGCAAAGAATGAAATAAATACTATTCTAGCAGTTTTTGTAAAAGAATGATCTTAGTTTGGATTAAAAGTACATACTTTTACAATATGTAATTACCAAAGTACATATTGTTGAAGTTTTACCTGCATATTGTGACTTTGTCCACATGTACACCAAAGATATATTTTATCTTTCTGGCATTTAAATTTAAATGGTTTCTTGTCATATACCTGTCCTTTACTCTGATAATAAGAATCATAATAATCTTTCTCTTTTGGGTCTTCCATTTCAGGAATTCTGGGTGTATTTTGGAAATCAGATTGGCTTTTCTCTCCATAACTTTCTTTATTATCCTACAATAAAACAATTGGCAAAATAAGTAATAAATAATGAAACATTATGTTCATGACATTAAACTAATTTAAAAATGTTTTACAGCGTAACATCGAAGAGCTAACAATTAAATTTAATCTGGAAAATGTACAAGTATTTATTTTGAAGAATATCAGCATGTTAGGAAATTACTAGAGAAAAGAATACCCTAGACCTTATCACCATCCACAATCACAGAAAACATAGGATAGACAGGGACCCTTATCAGGTAGTGATCCCACTGTTCTAAAAAAAAAAAAGAAAGAAACAGATTGAAGTTGTTTAGGGCATGGATTTAAGACAGTTTGTTACATGGCCTTTATTAACGGTCAGAAGGCATAGGAAGGGCAAATACTGGGAAACTATGAAACAGCTTTAGTCACAGAATATATGTCTTTATATACATGTACAGACATATATAAATATATACATACATTATATGTGTGTGTGTGTGTGTGTGTGTGTGTGTGTGTGTGTGTGTGTGTGTGTGTGTGTGTGTGTGTGTGTGTGTGTGTATTAGCATTAGTGAAGAGTAGTGAATAACTGACAGACATACATAGTTAAGTCTATGGAGTAGACATAGGTAAGTCTATGGAGTAGACACACGTAAATGCATGTTAGATTGTTAAAAATATATACAATACCTACAATCTGGGTGATTTTTTCAAGAAAAAATAACAATAAGGGTGTGTGTGTGTGTGTTAATCAATATGCAATATGGTGTCACCAATGTATTAATCACATCTAAACATTATGTACAACTGTTTTAATTAAATTTTTTTTTATATATTATAAAATGTATGTGCACTATGCATACATT
Source organism: Mastigoproctus giganteus (assembly GCF_048544385.1). Lineage (NCBI taxonomy): Eukaryota > Metazoa > Arthropoda > Arachnida > Uropygi > Thelyphonidae > Mastigoproctus > Mastigoproctus giganteus. The sequence goes on from NC_143575.1 coordinate 139,134,262, forward strand.
TTATAATATACAAAATTCTTTTATAAAAATGCATGGCTTTTAGCTTGGACATGGTAAGTCACATGGTATTTTTAAGCTTGAAATTCAATACAGATTCAATTCTTTATTCAATATAGATTCAAGCTAAAAAAAAAAAAATTTTTTTTTTCCCTTTTCTATATTGAATCTGTATCAAATATCAAAGTATAATAATGATACAGGTTAGTTTTTGTATTTTGTAATGACTACATCAATCCTTTTCAAAAAATACTTTAAAATATCACAAACTCTGCTACGGAAGTTTTATTCAAGCTTTTACCTTCTCTTCTGATATTCTAGTTCAGGGATTTGCCTTTTATAAGATTATCCAAGATCATAACCATACCCAGTGTACACTGTTCTACCAAAATTAACAAGCCATTTCCAGTTATTGTGTATTTATTCAAAGAAACTGTTGGCCCAAATTATTAAACCAAACTGGCCATAGTATGCTCCATCCATCTGAATTATTTATGGAATCATTTACCAAAATTTCTATCCTTTTTATCAGATTCACCTAGACACCACAAACACTGATATAAAATTTTTTCAAGTATCCTTCAGTTTGTTGCAATTTTAGTGCCTACTAAAAATCATGATAAAGGAAGGAATGATAAAATGAAGTTTATGGGCTTAGTTCAAGATCAGAACCATTTTGACAAATTCATCCAAAAGGGGCTTTCAAGTCCTATGAGTTCGGAGCAAAGAAGACTTGAAACCTCTTGCAAAAAAAGAAATAAATCAAGATTTGAACTATATCCCAGGACTAAAAAAGGCTCTGAAATAATTTTTGAAATAGATTTTTTCCAATAATTACTGCATCTGCATAAAAGAAGGTTATAAAAGCAATTTTTAATAAAAAGTACTTTTAATATACATAGTGTCACAAAAAGAGAGTTAGTCAACTTCATAAATTTGTTACAAAAAGAAAAAAGTTTTTTAAAAAACAAATTTACAGCCATCAATAGAACTCAAAAGGTTTTTTACCATATCACAGGTGATTATGGGTGGCACCTGTCATGCAACAGTATGGGGAAAATGGCATCTCCTCAACAAAAGGCAAAATGTGTGGCATGGTTCATAGAGACAAAATCTGATATTCGGACTCAGAAAAATTATTGAACAAAGTATGGGAAACAACTATCATCTTATACCAACATTCATGAGTGGCATCAAAAGTTTATGGAAACTGGAAATTTTGATCACAAAAAAAAGGTATGGGCATCCTAACACAAGTGCCAAAGATGTGGAATGAGTGTAGAGAACGCTTGTTAGGAGCTCTTCTAAATTAATCACGACTGCCTCCAGGGAGCTTCAGATAACAAGATCAACTATACACAGAGTCCTGCTCAAATGTTTAAAGTTCTGTGCATACAAAATGCAGCTCATGCAGGCTTTGGAATCTGAAGATAAACCAAAGTGTTTTGAATTTGTGTTGAATATGCTTCACTGCATGGATAGTGATGGAAGTTTTCTTAAGCAGGTTATGTTCCCCAGCAAGTCCATATTTTGCATTTTGGAAATGGTGAATAGGCATAATGTTCAAATTTCGGGCTTGGAAAACTCATGCATTGTATGCAAATTGAACAGAACAGCAAAAATGTGAATGTTTGGTGTGGATTGCATAATTTCTTTTTTCATAAACAAACTATGAAAGCAAACATTTACTTGGATATGCTTGAGATTTATGCATTCTCACAGCTGGACAAACTTCAACCTTACGTCTTTTTCCAGAAAAATGGCATACCTCCACATCCTCTTGTCCAGTGTTTCCCAACTGGGGTCCATAGAAGCTTTGAGGGGGTCCACAAGAAAAAAATTGTATTTCGAGGGTCCATAATATGAGCTAAGGGGTTCATGATAAAATATTATAAATAAAATAATTTATTAAATAAAAAAAATAAAAAAATAATAATAAAATAAACTAATCTCATCAATCCAGAAATTCGCAGATAGAAGATACTCATATTTTCTGTAACCTTCTTTAGTTGACGCAAAAAAAAAATTTCTTTCCATAGAAAATTCTCGAAGAAGAAAACATTATTTAAGCACCGACTAATCTAGAAAGAGTCAGTCAGTCAGAGGTAATTGTTTCATTCTATAGTGAGTAATTGGCATCGTCTTGGTGAAATCTATTGTTTGTGTTATTGAACGTTATCGTTCTAGTGAACTATATTTCCATTAGTACCTACAAGCATTTCCAACATTAAATATTTGAGGTTAATAAAATTATTATTGTTTTCAGCATTCTCACAGTTGGACAAACTTCAACCTTATGTCCTTTTCCAGCAAAATGGCATACCTCCACATCCTCTAGTCCAGCGTTTCCCAACCGGGATCCATGTTTGCATGAGCCATTACCCATGGCTCATGCAAAGAAGAAAACAAGACAATATTTGACTGAATATCTCTGGTGATTCAATAAAACGTATGGTTTTATTGAATCACCAGAGAATATCACAAAAACAATGTGTCTTATATGTATGACTGTGCTGTCTAATGATAGCATGAAGCCAAGTAAGCTTCGTCACCATTTGGAGACAAGGCACAGCGAAAAGAAAAATAAATCAGTGGAGTATTTCCGAAAACTATGAGACAATTTTCAAGGAAGAAACAAATTGGATCAGATTTTTAGTAGACAAGCAAGCAATAAAGATAGCGGTTTATTAGCATCATATGAAATCAGCAAAATAATCGCAAAATCTGGAAAGCCACATAGCATTGGTGAAACTGTCATCTTGTCTTCAATATCAGTTGTAATTTCAACAAGGTTAAACAAAAATGCACGTGAAATTACCGATAACCTTCCTTTGAGCAATAACACAATATCCAGATGCACTGATGAAATGTCTGAAGATGTAGAAAATCAACTTATTGCTCAATTACGAGTGAAACAGTTTGCAATGCAACTCGATGAATCAACTCTGATGGGCAATGAAGCACTTTTATTGGCATATGTAAGATGTATGGAAGGTAATCAACTCGGAGGAAATGCTTTTTGCAAGATTTCTCAAAACAGATACTAAAGGTGGAACAATATTTAAGGAAGTCCAGTCTTATTTTAGAGAAAAAAATATTCCACTCGAAAATTTAATGGCTTGTGCTACTGATGGCTCTCCTTCCATGGTCGGTAGGTACAGAGAGTTTATCACTCATTTAAAAAATGCATTGCCAAAAGTATTTTGTATTCATTGTGTGATTCACCGTCAACATCTGGTGGCGAAGAGATTGAGTGGACGTCTTCATGAAGCTTTAACTCTTGTAATAAAACCTGTCAACCACATTAAGGCTAATGCTCTTCACGATCATCTCTTTCGCAAATTTTGTGATGAAAATGAAGAAGGATTTGACCGTCTTGTACTGCATACAGAGGTGCGATGGTTGTCTAAAGGCAATTGTCTTCGTCGTCCTTTGGGACAGTATTGTATCATTTCTAAACGAAAAGGAGATGGGAAAACCGTTGGTTGCCATGAAAACAGACATATTTTACCTCTCAAATGTGTTTGAAAAACTGAATTCTCTTAATAAGCTACAGCAAGGACATAATTGTGATTTAATATCTAGCAAAGAAGCCATTAATGCATTCCTAGGAAAACTCAAATTGTACAGTCTTAATATCTCACGCCGTGCGTTTGACCAGTTTCCAAACCTTGCGTCACTTAGCAGTGATTTAAAAGATGATGATTGTGTTGTGTATGTTGATCATTTTAAAAAAAAACATAAGAAGACATGCAAGTTTGGTTCAAGGACCTACTAGAACTGAACATCCCAGATTGGGTGCTGATTCCATTTGAGGTAAATGTTGCTGATGTCGAAACTGATTTACAAGAGGAACTTGTTGAATTGCGCTCTGATGACAGTCCGAAGTCTATTCAAAAAAGGAAAACATGATGTATGGAAGAATAGTGACATTGCATGTAAATATCCGCTTTTATGGGAGAAAGCTAAAATGTATGTCATTGTTTTCCCATCATCTTATCTTGTGGAATCTGGCTTTAGTCATGTAACATAGTTGTTAACAAAAAATCGTAATCTATTTGATACAGTAAAAAGAGGTGATCTTCGTCTGACTCTCACAAAATTGGAGCCAGATATTAAAATGCTAATGTCGAAACATCAGCCACAAGGATCTCATTAATAGGGCCTATTTAATGGGATCCTATTTTAATAGCCTTAGGAATAAATATATATATGTTGTTTGAAATAGTATTTTTTTAAATTTTTTTACTAATTCTGTCATTACAAGTAAAATTATGTTTCAGTTTTATCAATTAATTTTCTAAATTTGTAATTTACATTTTTTATATTATATTGGAATTGTTTAATTATTACCTTTTACTAACCTACAAATAAATATTTAATTTAGGAATATTACATATGCATATATGGGGGTCACATACGTAAAGTTAGGACTCGGGGGGGGTCCACAAGCAAAAAAAGGTTGGGAACCCATGCCCTAGTCCATCAAGTAATTTATCATTGGTTTATTACTTATATTTAAATGTGAAATTTCATATAAACAGGAACAATGCCCAACAGCTAGGCAAAGGATTCATGGAAAAAATACAAGTTAAACTTCAGAATAAGAATGTTACCCATGGATCTTTGCAATATCGAGCAATGTTGACTGATAAGCTTGTGGTTTAAACTGAACAGTGGTCAATGATAGATGCAGAAAAGTATGTGGAAAAAGTGGTAGTATTAGGCTGTAGTTGGTCATCAGTGGATCAACAAATCCACTGTAAGCTTAGCTCTTCCTACAATTTCGCAGTGATTGCATGATCTATTCCTTCACGTGATTTTCTTTTCTGATTAAAAACCAGTGGTGGGGGAACCCCTAAACCATTTATTGGGAAACGAGTTCCCTCCCCACCCTCTTTGGTGCTGGTTTAAAATCAGGAATTGATTTCCCCCTTTTTACTGCTATGCTTATCCATTGCTCCGCGTTGCAAAGATTCATGGGTAAAAGTCTTATTCTGAAGTTTAACCAATACATATATATACAGGGTGTGTCAAAAATACACGGCATAGCTTCAGGAATGAGTTCCTCACATGTAGACAATAAAAATATTTTATATCAATATTGTTCCAGAAATGTGTGGCTCCCGAGTTATTAACCGGAATGTTATTAACCCAAATAACTTATCACTAAAAACACCCACCCAGATGCTGAGGCTGAACCACTGTTGGTGATGTGATGGAAGAATTGCATGTGGGTTTTCCTCAGCCCATACATGCTGATTGTGAAAGTTTTGGATTCCGTCTCGTGTGAACTGTGCTTCATCTGTGAATATCGCTAAGGCAGGAAAGTGAGGAGTTGTACCACACTGCTGCAAGAACCACTGGCAGAACATTACTCACGTAGGGTAATCTGCTGGTGACAAGGCCTGTACCCATTGCAGATGGTAAGGATACAGTTGGTGTTCTCACAACACTCTCCAAATAGTGCATGCCACTCTTGATTGCAGGAGTGGCATGCACAATATCCAAAATATCCTCCTCTTCAGGAGTCGTAGATCTTGGTCGCTCTCTGTCGGCAGCACGAAGTGTAAAGGTCCCATGTTCACAAAGGCGGCGATGGATACCTTCAAACATTTTCCTGTCTGGACATCTTCGTTCTGGGAACCTTTTGTGGTACAAACGACGAGCCTCCAGAGCATTACCGTCCGCCAAACCGTACATAAAGAACATATCCACTTGCTCCAGATTTGAGTACATGGTCGGAATGGAAAACCACCAGATTCTGTCAGTACCTTGTGATGAAGGAAATCACCTGCGGGAGACAAGACATTCTGGTTAATAACTCGGGAACCAAGCATTTCCAGAACTATGTTGATATAAAATATTTTTATTGTCTACATACAAGGAACTCATTCCTGAAGTTATGCCGTGTATTCACTAAATTTAGAAAACTGAATCATTTTTGATTTTCATAAATGTTAAGTGTTGTTTACGAAGCCAAAGCTTTTATTGTAATTTATAATGACCAAATTGGTCGAAGGCATAATCAAACAAATCATGGACATCCAGTGGCAGTGCTGGAGCAGTCCACAGCAACTGGAATTTTCAGCGAACAATGCTTTGTTCTCCTTAGCCATTACTGTCCCACTGCTGGGCAAATGCCTCTCCCAAAATGTTCCATCTTTTTCTGTCCCATGTTGGGGTTGGCCAGTTTCCTTCTGTAAACTCCTTACTCGTCACAGCATCTTCTTTTTTGTCAACCTCTGTTTCTATGTCCTTCCAGTGGTATCCATTCAGTTGCAGCTTAATCCATCTATTATCTTCTTTTCTCATAATATGACCTGCCCATTTCCACTTTAGACGTTTTGCTTGCACACTGATGACCTAGGTGATTGTAATTTCACATATATTTAAGAGCCGCCCTTGTACGTATAATAAAAGTACAGGTAACCTTCATATAACATGGTAGTTCGGCTCCTACAAAATCTCATGTAATGTGAAACCATGTTATATGGACTAAGAACCAGTACAAAAAGGGGGGTTACATACCAAAAGCTAACAAAAATACGAGTACATCATTTTTTATAACTATCGGAAACTTAATTTTTATTAAAAATAATAATAACCAAACAAATGTCTTACAAACTCTGATACATATATGTCAGATATTGTACATTCATTTAATTTTCTTCCTCTTCATTGTTGCACATAAACAAACGAGAATGTTTTCTCTGTTGCAGAACATCTTTGCCTTTTGAACTTCCTTCTGCAGCATCTAGATTTCATCTATCTTCTGCTCTCTTTAAAAAATCAGTAGTCTGGGATTGTTTGCTTTTGCTTGATAGATCTTTGTAAATTGCATGGTATGGAGCTAAGCATTTTTGAAGCTCCCTTTTGAACTTTGTGTTCCTTTCAGTCTAAGGATCTGCATTCAGAAAATAAGATTCTAATTGCTCAGTTCATGCCTTCCATGTTTTTTAGTATAAAATTTGGAACCTCCAATGCCATTTCCACCAAATCCACTTTGCAGCCTCTTTTTCTACCAGTAATTCTTGGAACGTCTTCAGTAGTCATATCATCAAAACTTTCCATTCCTACCAACTTAGCAAGTTCTACTACCGCACCGATTCGACCATATTTCCCAAATGAACTGACTCTGGCCATACATTTTTCCAAACTACACGTTGCCTGTTTTACTTCCATGAGCGATAAAGCTGACTCCGATAGTCCACAACTGAAAAATGTTTCCATGCCTCCGTGATGATTGATTTTTTTCCAAAATCCATTGTAACGATTTTCTGATATAATGGGTTTTAAAGGTAATAATGCCTTCATCTAATGGCTGAATTAAAAGAAGTTGTATTAGGTGGTACGGACATTACTTCAACATTTCGGATGCCAAATCTTTTGGATGGCCTAGCAAGTTATCCAATAGCAATAAAACTTTGAAATCTAGATTTTTGCCCTTTAAATAGTGTTCCACGGCTGACACAAAACCATTCTTTAAATAAATCGGCAGTTACTCAAATTATGCCTAAGTTCCTTAGGCATAAAGAACAAAGTTTAGTAATACATACCCAGAAAAAATTATAAACGATCAAATAAAACCAAAATAGTAGTAGTAGTGGCACATGATGCAAGAAAGCAAGTGTAGGAGCTTATGCAGCATCAGCCAAAAAAAAAAAAAAAAAACACACCATTCCCTCCAAATGCCTGTCCAGTTCCTCCTTAAATTTATTTAACCTATCAACTTCCACAACGACAGATGGAAGTTTGTTCCAGCAATTAACCACCCGCTGGCTAAAGGCAAATTTCCGCACATCTATTCTACATCTGTCCTTTCTTAATTTGAACTTATGTCCCCGTAGGTTGGTAATCTGAACAAGTGGAAGGATCCCATCAGAATTCAGCGTGCTCAACCCATTCAAGGCCTTATAGACCTCAATCAGATCACCGCACAGGTAGTCTCCAGCCACTGCAATTTGCAGAACTTAAGCCTCTCTTGGTAAGAGAATCCCTTCATTCCCCCTCACCAATCGTGTTGCTCTTCTCTGTACACGCTCAAGGCCGCCTCCGTAGCCAGGTGGGAAGGAGCAGTAGTGCGTAGCACACTCTTCTTGATTAGACCGGGGTTCGAGCCCGTCACCACCAAATACGGAGGATGCGGAAAGGTCAGGGAATGACCACCGCATATTCCCGGAGCAATATGGCCTTAGTTGCTCCTGCTCCTAAAAACCAAATAACTAACAAACAATAACAAACACGCTCAAGCAAATCTACATCCTTCCTAAAATGAGGCCTCCAGACCTGTACGCAGTACTCAAGGCATGGCCTGACCATTGCCTTATACAGAGGGACAATCACCTCCTTTTCCCTGCTAGCAAAATTCCTATATATCATTGACAAAACCCCATGACCCGCCCTAGCAGCCTGTCTGCACTGCTCAGAAAACTTCATATCTGACTGCACAATTACTCCCAAGTCTTTTTCATTTTCTACCACCTTAAGTGTAGTACCACACAGTTGGTACGTGTCTCTGGGGTTACTTCTACCCATATGCAGTACTTTGCATTTGTCAAGGTTGAACTTCAGTTGCCACTTCTTAGCCCATCTGCCCAAATTATCTAGATCCTGTTGCAGTAGCACACTGCCATTACTGTCATTAACAACCCTGCCAACCTTTGTGTCATCTGCAAACTTCGACATTAAGCCTGATATACCTTCATCAATATCATTGATAAATACACAAAACAACAGTGGACCCAACACCGAACCCTGTGGGACTCCACTAATAACATTAGTCCACGAAGAGCAGCACCCATTGATTACCACCCTCTGTCTTCTCCCACTTAACCATCCTTTTATCCATTGTAGCAACTTACCCTTAATACCATTCTGCTCCAATTTGTACAGTAGTCTTTCATGCGCAACAGTGTCAAAAGCTTTCCTGAAATCCAAGTATATGATATCAAAATTATTTTTTGCATCCAGTTCCTTTGTGACCACATCATAATAACCAATCAAATTTGTCAGACAAGACTTTCCCTTAACAAACCCATGCTGTGTTTGAATTATTGCTGCAGTCTTGTCTAGATGATCCTGCAAAAACCTTAAAAGTCACGAACTGCACGCTTCACAGTCTTAATTTTTTATGGTTTCAAACACGCAGAAGTTCAATAGCGTAGAACCTAGGGAATTTACCAATTTTTTTTTTTTTTTTTTTGCTTAACGACTAAAAAGTCAACAGCGGGGACTCACAAAAAAAAAAAAAAAAATGGAAATATTGAAAAATTACATCCAACATAATATCTGGGTTTTCTCCGCACAAAAGCAGAAAAATAGTTATGCGAGGTTCGCCGCATTTCTCTAACCGTGTTATAAAAGTACCATGTTGTGCGAAGATTGCCACAATTTATCAATCATATTAGAGCGAAACCGTGTTATACGGGATTGCCTATACAGTAAATTTATAACGCGAAGAGCACACGGTCATATGAAAAAATAAGAATAAAAATAAGAAAAAATGAAAAAAAAAAAGAAAATAAGAAAAAATGAAACTAAGTCGTTATGGATCACACAAACCTGAATATGCACAGATCGCGCATTCAGTTTTATTAAACTGAATACGCCACTTGAAATGCAACTCTCAGAAATAAGTGGCTTTAAAAATAACACACTCCTACACAACACCGCCATAACTCTTCTTGAGATCCTAATTTACGGTGTATTACTACCATGTGGCTTCTCTGATTAATAACATATCTTTCTTCACTGTGACTGATGCCACAGAGTAGAGTGAACACTGACTCAATTACTACGCGCTACGAGTAGCAGAGTCTTGAACTAACGCGGCAATCAAAATCCACAGAGTACTAATGCGCAAGCCTATTGTTGAAAACAGTTGTTACTGTATTTGAAAAGATTAGCAGATTCGTCGGAGTAGCACTTCTATTTTTCATAGCGTTTTTGGTTACTATTATTATAATTATTTGTTGTTTTTTTTAATTTATATTGTGTAATTGTTTGTGACATCATGAACAAGAAGAAGTGTTATGTAAGAAATCTGTAGTGCCATTTTTTTTTTTTTTTTTTATGAAAACCCCAAACACGAAAGGTATCAAAACCTATACATGTAGTACTTAGTAGTAGTAGTAGTGGCATCTGATGCAAGAAAGCAAATGTATGAGCTTATGCAGCATCAGCCAAAAAAAAAAAAAAAAAATCACACCATTCTCTACAAATGCCTATCCAGTTCCTCCTTAAATTTATTCAACCTATCAACTTCCACAACGACAGATCGAAGTTTGTTCCAGCAATTAACCACACGCTGGCTAAAGGCAAATTTCCGCACATCTATTCTATATCTGTCTTTTCTTAATTTGAATTTATGCCCCCTTAGGTTCGTAATCTGAACTAGTGGAAGGATCCCATCAGAATTCAGCGTGCTCAACCCGTTCAAGGCCTTATATACCTCAATCAGATCACCGCGCAGGTGCCTAGTCTCCAGCCACTGCAATTTGCAGAACTTAAGCCTCTCTTGGTAAGAGGATCCCTTCATTCCCCTCATCAATCTTGTTTCCCTTCTCTGTACACGCTCAAGTAAATCTACATCCTTCCTAAAATGAGGTTTCCAGACCTGTACGCAGTACTCAAGGCGTGGCCTGACCATCGCCTTATACAGAGGGACAATCACCTCCTTTTCCCTGCTAGCAAAATTCCTATATATCATTGACAAAACCCCATGACCTGCCCTGGCAGCCTGTCTGCATTGCTCAGAAAACTTCATAACTGCCTGCACAATTACTCCCAGGTCTATTTCATTTTCTACCATCTTAAGTGTAGTACCACACAGTTGGTACGTTTCTCTGGGGTTACTTCTACCCACGTGCAGTACTTTGCATTTGTCAAGGTTAAACTTCAGTTCCCACTCCGTAGCCTAGTGGTCAGGCGCGCGGGTGCATAAGTACACGTGCCTTGAGTGACCGGGGTTCAAGCCCGTGACTGCTGAATACGGTTCTGTTTCTTGTATTCTGTCTATCTTGTAAACTCCTCTGACCGTTTGGTCGTCCCGGAGTATAAACAGAAAATTTACTTTACTTTACTTACTTCTTAGTCCATCTGCCCAAATTATCTAGATCCTGTTGCAGTAGCACACTGCCATTACTGTCATTAACAACCCTGCCAACCTTTGTATCATCTGCAAACTTCGACATTAAGCCTGATATACCTTCATCAATATCATTCATAAATATACAAAACAACAGTGGACCTAACACCGAACCCTGTGGGACACCACTAATAACATTAGTCCAAGAAGAGCAGCACCCATTGATTACCACCCTCTGTCTTCTCCCACTTAACCATCCTTTTATCCATTGTAGCAACTTACCCTTAATACCATTCTCCTCCAATTTGTACAATAGTCTTCCATGCGCAACAGTGTCAAAAGCTTTCCTGAAATCCAAATATATGATATCAAAATTAATTTTTGTATCCAGTTCCTTTGTAACTGCATCATAATATCCTATCAAATTAGTCAGACAAGACTTTCCCTTAACAAACCCATGCTGTGTCTGAATTATTGCTGCAGTCTTGTCTAGATGATCCTGCGATGCATCTTTAACCAGCGACTCCATTATTTTACCCGGAACAGAAGTTAAACTAACTGGTCTGTAATTACTCGTGTCACCCTTCCATCCCCCTTTGTGAATTGGGAAATACATTTGCACCTCTCCAGTACGTGGGAAACTCCCCTGAGTCCAAGGATGCTCTCATAATATGGCTAAGGGTTTGCTTAGTTGCTTTACCGTCTTCTTTAATATAACTGGATAGATCCCATCCACCCCAGGTGCTTTTCTCACGTTTAACTTCAACAATTTCTCTTCCAATTTGTTCTCAGTTATTACAAAATCATTAAGTATCTTGCTACAATTTGATAACCTTCTGCCATTTTCAAACCTTAATAATTCCTCACGTGTGAATGTATATGCAAAATACTCATTCAGTTTGTTTGCTATCTGAGCAGGATCATCAACAGTCGAACCATCGATGTCACGTGGACCAATCAGATTCATCCCCTTCCTTTTAGAGTTTATATAAGTAAAGAAATCCTTGCTGTTTTTTTCTTAGCATCTTTTGCCAAGGATTTCTCGTAATCTGCCTTCGCCTGCCGAACCTCCTTTGTCACCTGATTACAGATTAACTTATATCTGCCATAGGCTTCTGAGTCGCTTGATAATTTATATGCATCCCATGCATTTTCTTCTCTGTTCCGAGTCTCATTAGTTCATTTGACAACCATTTAGGCCTAAACCTCGAACAATATTTCTTAATAGGTATGAAACTTTTAGTAGCTTCCAAAATTAATTCCTTGAATGCTTCTCACTTAGAATTTACTGTTGGTAACATCGTCAGTTGATCCCACTGTACAGAATATTTAAAAACTGTAGGAGACCACTGTACTCGACTTTACGGAAGCAAAAACCCTTGCCTTTACCCCTGATGGTAATTAAATCTTTAAGTAAATCCCACGTCAGTACACTGTGATCACTGCCATCTGTACTAGTGGTTCTTTTATCTGCAAATTCCTAATACATGAATGATCACTGCTGATAACCAGATCAAGAGTATTACTTTCTCTGCTTGCCTCTCGAATATGCTGCTGCAGAAAACAATCATCAAATAAATCAACAAAAGTCTGACTAGTGTGTGAGTGACCAACCCACAAGTTCCAGTCAATATCTGGGAAGTTAAAATCCACCATTATAAGACATTCCGATTTACTAGCCCACTCTATTTCTCTGTACAATTGTTCATTGTACTTATTCAAGTCATTAGGCCTATAACACACTCCTACTCTTATTTTTGCTTTCGCAGTGCTTATGTCACACCAAACTGACTCAACATTGCACAGTTCATCTATATCAACTGGATGCACTTCTTTTGATTTTACGTTTTTCTTTATTAACAGCATACCACCTCCTCCCTTCCTATCCTGTCTATCCTTTCTGTACACATTGTACTCCCCAAATTCCAGTTCGGCATTCCTTATATCTGTGTGACACCACGTCTCTGATATCCCAACAATATCCGTCTTTGATGTCTTGACCAACACTTCAAATTCATCAAATTTATTTACTATACTTCTAGCATTGGTATACATGCACCTATTCTTATTCTTAGTTACTCTAACACATCCCATATACCCACCTGTTTCACGATGGCTGCCATCCGTCCCTGAAACCCCCAACACCCCTCGCTCCAGGTTGCTACTTATTTTAACAGAAGTTGTGCAAGAATCACCTTCACCTCTGCCTATGGCTACTGTTAAACTATTAGTCCTTGTATCCCCCCAAGCTATCAGTTTTCCGACCCACCTAACACTGCCTCGGTAGCATCAGGAAATATTCTTGCACCCTTTCTATTAAGTGTATCCCATCCCTGTAGAAGCAGTCTCTCTGTTAACAAGTACAGTCCAGGCTGAAAAAAATTCTATCCCTTGAGCCTTGCACAATCTTTCCAGGGCCGAATTGATCGATCGACAAGGCTCTCATCATATACTCCCTCCTATCGTGTCTGGGCAGAATTGCAGACACTTTCAAATTCAACCTTAATTCACGGCTTTTTTATCAGTGACCTGTACTTGTTAAGTAATTCTGCCGGTCTCCTACTCTTAATATCATTAGTGCCAACGTTTACAACTATATCACCTTTTGTGCCCCTAAAAGATGATATCTGCTCTACAACGTCATCAACCTTTGCCCCTGGCAGACATACCCTGGTCGTGTTCTACCTATCCTTTTTACACAATATATTTCCCATCTCCCTGACAATAGAGTCACCAACAACTACTAGTTCCTGTGGGACCAGCGCATTCCGCCTTGGGGGTTGCCGCTGTGTTGCGCGATGACCAAGTGCAAGCTGTGGTGTTGATGTGGGCACCTGAGAGCCTGATGCGCCCCTCAATTTAGATCATTCGATGGCATCCACCCTGTCCTTCAAACTCTCATATAGGCCCATAACAACGCTGAGTTGACGCCTGATTTCCTTACACTCCTTACATCGCGCACACACAAAGACATCCCCCATGGCAATATCGTGTTCCGTTCCAGATAGTTCGGCAAACATTTCACAAGTTGCACATGTTTTTTAGGCTGTGATGCGTTGGAGAATCGCCCCCCTCAGTTCTCCCCCCGAGTCACAGCACTCCTGACATTTTGTGCCCGTTGCTTTGCTGCTCTAGTTTGGGGCATGATATTTTAAATTAATAAGATCAATAAATTAAATTAAATTTATAGTACCGTGCATGGGTTGAAGGAGGAGTATGGGGGGATGGGGATCCCGGAAACTTTGCTCTAGAGACTAAACATGGGTTTCACCACTTCAAGCCTCCAATAAGCAAAGCGGTGGTATTTCACCGGTTGATGAAAGTCGTCTACTATTGCATCGCTTTAAATAAATAAAATTCCGTTTATTAGTTCTCCGTCACTGGTTCGTACAATGCATAGAGGCAACAGCTCCAGACAAGCCAGTGGTTGCAGGTTTGACCAAGAGGCATCCTGGACAAAGTGCCGGACCAGGGTGGCCATGTAGAGATGTGCCATCAATACAGTACAAAAAACATGCTGAGCTTTCCCCGTGACTACTAATGCAACAGCTATAGGAGCTTACATTAAAGCATAAAGACACATACAATTAGAAAAGAGTTCATAGGTTAATAGGAAAGGCAAAGTTATTGACGCATGTATTTAACATAAAATCCACACGACTGTTTGACTTGGCTATCATTAATTCTCGAGATCAGCTAATGCATTAGAACTGCAATTCAAAAAAGAAAAAAAAAAAAAATACCAGAGTTATCTGATGAGTGGAAGGTGTATGTTCCACTAGATATCTAGACTGTAAAGTTCGGATAAAAGGAGAGAGAGGATGTAACATTGTGGTTATATTTAGTTTGGTGAAGATTCGTTAGTATTAGTTCAGCCGCTTGTGACAGGAGAGCTCTGTTTTGGGCTGTTAAGACCGAGTCTATATTCAAACCATTCACAAAGGACAGTGTTCAATGGGAAGTGTCTTTCAATTAAACAGAGTCAGTTCAATAAACGGACTAGAGTTGTTTTGGATCTTGCTGCTTTACTGGGAATTCTCCAAGCTATAACTTCCCAAATTTCTGGACAATCAATGTCCGCGCTGTAGAGTTTTGTAAAGAAAGAAAGGTTGTACCAGATTGATTGTGAAAAGTCGGAGTAGTAGTTTAGGTAGTCAACCATGAAAGTTCGGGAAGAGGCAGGTTCATAGCTGGACTTCAAGAAAGTACATTTAAGAAACCAATATAGAGAAGACAGTTTTTAAATTCTGTACAGTGGGATCAACTGATGATATCACCAACAGCAAATTATAAGTGGGAAGCATTAAGGAATTAATCGTGGAAGTTACTAAACGTGAAATGTTGTTCAAGGTTTAAGCCTAAATGGTTGTCAAATGAACTAATGAGATGCATGGCAGAGACGAAAACTGAAAGTGATGCATACAAATTATTCGTCTAGGCATGGTCAATCGATGATGCTGAAAACGAGAAAGAAAGGTGTACCTTGCAGTTATGAGTATGTTACGCAGTTCCTTGAGATTCGACGGAGGTGTATACGCTTGCAGCGAACAGCCCTTTCCAGCTTATCTTAAAGATGTTCAATAGGATTGAGATCCAGGGACTGAGTGGGTGACTACAGCAAACAAAAGTCATTGTCATGTTCCTGGAACCATTCGGACTTTGTGCACCGGCGCATATCCTGCTGGAAGTAATCATCTGACTAAGGATAAACTGTCAACATGAACGGATTCACTTGTTCAGCAACGACGTTTAGGTACGATGTGGCATTCAGATGTGAATCTATGCGTATCAATGGACCCGACGTAGTAATAGTAGTAGTAGTAGTGGCATGTGTTGCAAGAAAGCAAGTGTATGAGCTTATGCAGCATCAGCCAAAAAAAAAAAAAAAAAAAAAAATCACACCGTTTCCTCCAAATGCCTGTCCAGTTCCTCCTTAAAATTTATTTGACCTATCAACTTCCACAATGACAGTTGGAAGTTTGTTCCAGTAATTAACCACCCGCTGGCTAAAGGCAAATTTCCTCAGATCTATTCTACATCTATCTTTTCTTAATTTGAATTAAGATGGAATCCTTCCACTTGTGGAAGGATCCCATCAGAATTCAGCGTGCTCAACCCATTCAAAGCCTTATACACCTCAATCAGATCACCGTGCAGGTGCCTAGTCTCCAGCCACTGCAATTTGCAGAATTAATCCTCTCTTGGTAAGAGGATCGATCCCTTCATTCCTCTCACCAATCTTGTTGCCCTTCTCTGTACACGCTCAAGTAAATCTACATCCTTCCTAAAATGGGGCCTCCAGACATGTACGCAGTACTCAAGGCGTGGCCTGACCATTGACGTATACAAAGGGACAATCACCTCCTTATCCCTGCTAGCAAAATTCCTATATATCATTGACAAAACCCCATGACCTGCCCTGGTTGCCTGTCTCCATTGCTCAGAAAACTTCATATCTGACTGCACAATTACTCCGAGGTCTTTTTCATTTTCTACCACCTTAAGTGTAGTACCACACAGTTGGTACGTTTCTCTGGGGTTACTTCTACCCATATGCAGTACTTTGCATTTTTCAAGGTTAAACTTCAGTTCCCACTTCTTAGCCCATCTGCCCAAATTATCTAGATCCTGTTGCAATAGCACACTGCCATTACTGTCATTAACAACTCTGCCAAACTTTGTATCACCTGCAAACTTCGGCACTAAGCGTGATATACCTTCATCAATATCATTGTTAAATATACAAAACAAAAGAGGACTCAACACCGAACCCTGTGGGACTCCACTAATAACATTAGTCCACGAAAAGCAGCACTCATTAATTACCATTCTCTGTCTTCTCCCACTCAACCATCCTTTTATCCATTGTAGCAACTTGCCCTTAATACCATTCTGCTACAATTTATACCGTAGTCTTCCATAAACAACAGTGTCAAAAGCTTTCCTGAAATCCAAATATATGATATCAAAATAATTTTTTGCATCTAGTTCCTGTGTAACCACATCATAATATCCTATCAAATTTGTCAGACAAGACTTTCCCTTAACAAACCCATGCTGTGTATGAATTATTGCTGCAGTCTTGTCTAGATGATCCTACAATGCATCTTTAACCAGTGACTCCATTATTTTACCCGGAACAGAAGTTAAACTAACTGGTCTGTAAACAATCGTGTCACCCTTCGAACCCCCTTTGTGAATTGGGGATACATGTGTAGATCTCCAGTCCGTGGGGACCTCCCCTGAGTCCTAGGATGCTCTCATAATTATGGCTAAGGGTTTATTTAGTTGCTTTGCCGCCTCCTTTTATATAACTGGATAGATCCCATTCAGTGCCAAGAAAACATACCCCACACTATAGCACTGTCCCCACCATCTTGCACAGTAGTCGTCAGATTCTGAGCCTTCCATCAACATGATACACCAGAAACTTCGACTCGTCAGACCAAGCAACTGTTTTCCAACCCTCGATAGTCCGTCCAGTGCTGGTATTGCTGTGCCAACAGGGGGCGTGCTCTCTTGTTCTTAATTGATAACAAAGGTACGCGATGTGGCCGTCGGCTGTTGTAGCCCATTCGGGACAAATTCGGGATTCAGCATTGCTATGGGCTTATGTGAGAGCTTGAAGGACAGGATGGATGCCCTCGAAGGATTTAAGTTGAGGGCCCATCCATGAGTTCTCTGAGCTGCCCACATCAATGCCACTTCAACATCACGCAACACAGCGACAACTCCCAAGTCAGACTTCGCTGGACCCAAAGGAACTAGTTGTTGTAGGTGATTATTGTCAAGAAAACGGGGTACATATTGTGCAAAAAGGATAGATGGAACAGGACCAAAGAATGTCTGCAGGGGCAAAGTTGATGACATTGTACAGCAGATATCTTTTAAGGGTACAAAGGGTAACATTGTTGTATACGTTGGCAATAATGATATTAAGATAGGAGACCGGCGGAATTACTTAACAAGTACAAGTCAATGCTGAGAAAAAGCTTCGAGTTAGAGATTAATTTGAAAGTGTCTGCAATTCTGCCCAAACACGATAGGAGGGAGTATATGATGAGAGCCTTGTGGATCAATTCGGCCCTGGAGAGAGATTGTGCAATGGTCAAGGGGTAGAATTTTTCCCAGCAGGGTGTGTGCTTGTTAACAGGAGAGACTGCTTATACAGTGAGGGGACACACTTAAATAGAAAGAGTGCACGAATATTTGCTGATGCTGTGTCGAGGAAGAGTTAGGTGGGTCCGAAAACTGCTCGCTTGGGGGGGATACACGGACTAATAGATTAACAGTAGCCGCTGGCATAGGTGAAAGTGATTTTGCACTGCTTTATGGAATGTCATGGAGTCTTGTCAATGATATATAGGAATTTTGCTAGCAGGGAGGTGATTATCCGTTGTATAAGCCAATAATTAGGCCACACCTACAATACTGGGTACAGGTCTGGAGATCTCATTTTAGGAACGATGTAAAGTTGCTAGAACGGGTACAAAGAAGGGCAACAAGATTGATGAGAGGAACAAAGGGGTGCTCTTACCAAGAAAGGCTTAAATTCTGCAAATTACAGTGCCTGGAGTGTAGGCACCTGTGAGGTGATCTGATTGAGGTCTATAAGGCCTTGAATGGGTTGAGCAGGCTGAATGCTGATGGAATTCTTCCTCTTGCTCAGATTAAGAACCTGAGTGGGCAGAGATTCAAATTGAGAAAAGACAGTTGTAAAATAGATGTATAGAAATTTGCCTTTAGCCATGAGTAATGGATTGGTGGAAAAGATTTCCATCTTTTGTTGTGGAAGTTGATAGCCTAATAAATTTAAGGCTGAGCTGGACAGGAATTTGGAACGAATGGAAGGATGAAATGGGAGGTTTTTTTTTTTTTTTTTTGGCTGGTGCTGCATAAGCTTGCTTTCTTGCATCGTATACCTCCAGTAGTGCTAATAAATCAAACCTCGCCAATAGTATAAAGGCCACGTGAACTAATACACACACAAGTAGTGCTTAGTCTTGTAACAGCCACAAACATTAACAAGAAGTGGTTGAACATAAAAATTATAGACTTTTTTTTTAATGAGAGGACTAAGGTTTTACTAATCAATTTGACGTTTGTCTTGGTAAAAAAATTAGTTAATTAAATAAAATAAATAAATAAATAAAAACAAAAAATATGTCTCGGAGAACACTCAGCAATCATTTCTTTATTAGCAACTGGACTGGTTAAATCAATACTACGAGTATAACCGTAATTTTGAAAGGAATCTATCCTACAACCGTCTTTCCTTAATTTGAATTTTTGCCTTCTAAGGCGATTGTTCTGAGCAACAGGAAGAATCCCATCAGCACTGAGCATGCTCAAAGTATTCAAGGCCTTATACACCTCAATCAGATAACCTCGCAGGTGCCTAGTCTCCAGACACTGTAATTTGAAAAACATAAGCCTTTCTTCGTAAGATCAGCCCTTTGTTCCATTCACTAATCTTGTTGCCCTTCTCTGTACTCGTTCAAACAGCTCTGCATTCTTCTTAAAATGAGGCCTCCAGACTTGTAAACTGTACTTGTATACTAACCATTGTTTTATACAAGGAGATAATCACCTCCTTATCCCTGCTAGAAAATTTCCTGTATATATGATTGACAAGACACCATGAACCATGAACTTTCAGACCGTCTGCACTGTTCAGAAAACTTTATATCTGCCTGTATAATTGCCCCCAGGTCCTTTTCACTCTCTACCACTATAAGTTTAGTACCACACAGTTGGTACGTTACTCTGGGGTTACTACTTCCCATATGCAATACTTTACATTTGTCAATGTTAAACTTCAGTTGCCACCTCTCAGCCATCTGCTCAACTGTTCTTAGATCCTGTTGCAGCAGCGTACCGTCATTTGTGTCATTAACAACCCTGTCACCATCCTTCCGTCTGCAAACTTATATTGATGATATACCATCATCAATATTATTAATGAATACAGAAAACAACAATGGGCCCAACACTGAACCCTGGCGGACTCTACTAATAACATTAGTCCACGAAGAGCAGTGTCAATTGATTACCATTCTGTCTTCTCCCACTCAACCATCCCTTTATCCATGGCGCACTCTGGCCATAGTTGCCGATGCACCCAATTAATCTCGAAACAAATAACCCTTTATCCATAGCAGCAAGTTGCCTCTAATGGAACACTTCTCCAATTTGTGCAGCAGTCTTCCATGTGCAACAGTATCAAAAGCCTTTCTATGATCCAAATATGATTCATTATAATGGTAGCAAGAAATTCTAAACAGTGAAGAAATTCAACCATGAACTTTCTGTATCTCACTAATTCAAAGATAGATTTAAAGAAAATCTAGCGGAGAAACTAATATTAAAGAGCAGAAATCCTTCTGGATAAGTGTACAACTCAAGATAGTGAGGGACAAAACATTGTGTTTTAGCATTTTGTTAAAGTTTTAATGATTAAATTAGTGGAGTAATTTGTTGGTAATTAGTGGAGTTGGTAATTTTTTAGTAATTAGTGGAGTTAAATTATTCGAGTAATATGTTGCAGCTCTTGTTTTAGAGATTAAACTGCTTTCGTGTATTTATTAGCCAAATATGTAGTTGAAACGATGAGCAAAAAGTAAATTTAGAGCCTTAAAACTCTTCTAAATGTTTATGATTAGGGACTGTGGTAATCAGTTGAAAATCAAAAGAGGACCCAAAGATTTCAAATCAGAAATTGAAAAATGGGAAAAGGTTTGCAGGTGATTTGGAAACGACAAGTTTAGCAGGGTTGATTGAGAAAAAAGATGAACGATAGGAGGAAAATATTTCATATGTGTCATAAGGAGAAATTTAAATATGGTTCAGTCGCAAGCCGAGAATCTGTAGTTGTAGTTTATGAATGCAGGAGAATATAGATATGAGGAAATGTCTTTCAGATGTTGTTGATTTTAAATTTTGGAAGTTACAATATTTATATATGGTAATTCAGGAGGGAATAATTAGATGTCAGAGCACCATTGAAAAAGTGAATCAGAAAATGATGTAAATAAGCAGTTGATATTATTATAATGAAGAAAGGAATGTCAACTCATCCAGCAGTGCCTTTCAGACACAAGAAATTAATTCCAATTTTCAGAAAATCCGTGGAGACCTGTAAGAGTTTATATTACTGATTACCACATGATGGTTAATACGAACAATAACTTTTTCCTGAAACCTCGCGATGCATGCAAATCCATGTCTATACGAAACATGACGAAATTAAAATTGCGCTCAAAAGAGATTTTTGAATTAGTTTCCATTTTTAAGTCGCATAATTTGAAATGGCATATTTCTTAAGTTTCTTAAATTCTTTCTGAGATTGAAGAAGCCTTTAGAATTAGCATTAGTAGAGCCATATGATGCAAGAAAGCCAGCTTATATGTCATCAGCCAAAAAAAAAAAAAAAAATCCCTTCCCGTTTTACCCATCCATTCACTCCAAACGTTTGTCTCGTTCTGCCTTGAATTGATTTAAGCTGTAAACTTCCGAAAAAGGAGAGATGGAAGTTTGTTCCAGGAATCAAACACCGCTGGGTAAAGGTAAATTTCCACACCTCTATTCTACAACTGTCTTTCCTGATTTTAAATTTATGCCCCCTCAGGTGAGGAATCCTAGCAATAGGAAGAATCCCCTCAGCATTGAGTTTGCTCAAACCTTTCAAGGCCTTATACACATCAATCAGATCACCTCGCAGGTTCCTATCTTAAGTCTTTTGTCGTAATATCAACCCTTTGTTCTATTCACCAATCTTGTTGTCCTTCTCTGTACTCGTTCCAGCAGCTCTACATCCTTCCTAAAATGAAGCTACCAGACCTATATACAGTAGTCAAGGTATAGCCTGACAACTGCCTTATACTATGGGATAATCACATCCTTATCCCTGCTAGCAAAATTCCTATTTATCATTGATAAAACCCCATGAGCAACACTTGCAGCCTGTATGCACCGCTCAGAAAACTTCATATCTGACTACGCAATTACCGCCAGGTCTTTTTCGTCTTCCACTACTCTGAGTGTAGAACTACACAGTTGGTATGTTATTCCGGGGCTATTGCCATTCATCTGCAGTACTTTGCATTTGTCAATATTAAACTTCAGTTGCCACCTTTCATGCCATCTACTCAACTTTTTTAGATCCTGTTGCAGGAGCGTACCGTCCTTACTGTTATTAACAACCATACCAACCTTTTTATCGCTTTTGTATCGTCTGAAAACTTGGACATTGAGTGATATACCTTCATCAATATCATTGATAAATAAAGAAAACAACAATGACCTTAACCCGGACCACTAGGGTACTCCACTAATAACAACGCTATAGTCTATGTCATGTTATGGGATCCCCTAGGGGACTCCACTTAGTTCATGTCATCAATGGATACTGGTCTTCATGGAGTCCCCTAGGGGACACCACTTAGTCCAGGAAGACCAGTGTCCATTGATTACTACTCTGTCTTCTCCCACTCAATCATCCTTTATTGTGCAGGCAAAGTTTTTATGGCTCCGGAAAATATAAGTTTTTTTTTAAATATTTTCTGTTTATTAATTTAAATTGGCATATTAACTTATTTTCTAGAGTAGCTGTATATTCCTAGTTACGCGATACTTAGTTTAGTTTCTAACTTCGATAGAGATTTTGTAGGTTATTACTTGGTATCAGTAAGGGTATCCAGTCCATGCGTTTTACAAGTTTTGCATCTCCGGCATGTTTTTACTATATTTAGCCGCTTTATTGACTAAATCGTTATACATCAAATTATTTTCTATAAGTAGCTTATAGACCTGGTCAAGATCCTTGGTTTATTCTGAAGTTAGATAGCGAGATTTTGGAAGTTAATCAATATTTAATGCGTAGATTTGCCGTTCGTAACTTGCTGCCATTGTTACACGATACAACGTTATAATCTGTACTAGATAGCGTTAGCTTAGTATATAGTATGAACTGTAATGCTCAATACATTCTACGTTGATATCAATGTTTGTAAAATAATAAGAGAAGTTTATCTCAATATAGTACGTAGAACACTTCCGTATGATACTCTTCAGAAATTAAAACGAAAAACTTACATTAGAGTAACAAATAATTTAAAAACTAATTAAAAATCAATTTGCGCGTTGTCAGCTTCAAGAAGGAAAATCGTTTTGCAATTTTTTTCGTTAAATTCTTTTAATTAATTTTCTTGTTTTTAATTGTGTTAAATTGATTTTTAAATTATTTGTTACTCTAATGTAAGTTTTTCGATTTTATTTCTGGAGAGTATCATATGGAAGTAACTATATTGAGGTAAACTCTTTTTATTTTACAAATAAGGACAGTATATAATATTATCAATTAATCAGTTAAATTTATTAATCTCGTTAAACTTATTCCTACCACCTGGAGTAGGATTAAGTTTAACCTCCCACCTTTACCCACCCTAGGTAGCTCCTACCCCGTTTTTCCTGGTGGCTCACCCCACCACCTGCTTTCAACTCCACCCTCTGGACCAGAATGGGCATTCTGTACCAGGGTCCCCTTACTGTCTCACATTTCAAATCAGGCGGGTGCCTCAACTACTGCCCCCTCTGTTCTCTATCCCTTTTATCCCACCCTCTTCCTATCTCCCCCCTTATCTCCTTTCCAATAAAATTTTTTTTTTTTTTCTTTTTGGGCTCTAATTGGATGTCTAGGCTACTCCAGGGTTGGACCAGCCAGAGCTTTCTTCTCTCCTAATGTGTCCTGGCCTGCCTCTCCTGGGAAGTGTCAGAAACTGGCGGTGCTGGTGACTCTCCACAGGCCCCCAGGCTAAGTGGCCAGAGGAACAACACAACCTACCCTAATACTTCACAAAACACAGACTAACACACACTCTGGCCTTATGCAGAATATTGTATTCTGCACAGAGTAAAAACGCGGAGTTGGAGGAGACCACCAGTCTCGCCAGACGAAACGCACTATGTCACTATATATAAGGCAATGTCTGCGCGGTAGCACAGTGGTAGTACCGTCCTCCCATACTGGATGGAAAATGTCCGAGTTCGAATCACGTCGATGACGCGAGAAACGTTAATGGATTTTTTCACTTTGTGGCTGAGTTAGTCGGTCTCAGGCATAGAGAGCAAGGTTTTACTCCCCAGAAATGGGGAGTAAAACCTGATCAACAAGAGAACACGCAATTTACAGACATAATACATATAAAAAACTAAATGATGGCCCTAATATAATAGTTTGAGTTTTTTTTTTTGTTTTTTTTTTGTAAACGGTTTGGAGGCCTCATTTTAGGAAGGATGTAAAGTTGCTGGAATGAGTATAGAGGAGGCAACCAGATTGGTGAGCGGAACAAAGGGTTTCTCTTACGAAGAAAGGCTTAGTTCTGAAAATTGTAGCGTTTGAAGACTAGAAACATGCCAGGTAATCTGATTGAGGTGTTTAAGGCCCGGAATGAGTTGAACAGGCTCAATGCTGATGGGATTCTTCCTTTTGCTGAGATTTCGAACCTGAGGGGTTAAAAATTCAAATTGAGGAAAGAAATGTAGAATAGATGTGCGGAAATTTTACTTTAGCCAGCGTGTAGTTAAATCAACTACGTACTGGCTAAAGGCTGGGACAAACTTCCATCTGCCTTTGTGGAAATTCATAGCTTAAATAAATTCAAGGAGGCATTTGACAAACTTAAGCTAATGCTAATATGCATTGGCAATAATTACGGAGAAGAGATTAAAAATGCAAGTCTTACAATTAAACTAATCAAACATTTTTTAGTTTTTTTCTGTACTTTGTTGCATAATTTATTCTACGTTAGTTGAATGTTTTGTTGTTTTTTGCAAAGTAACAGATGTTTTAAGGCAGTGGTTCCCAAACTACTGAGATCTACAGACCCCTTGAAAAATGTTCGCGGACCCGTTCAAAAACGAAAAAAAGTTCGCGGACGCCCTATATATATATACATATATATATCTGATAATTAAAATAAATATGATATTTAAATAAAATCATCAGCCAGTAGTACGGCAATAATGCAGAGCGAAATGAAACGCAAAATAATATAAATAAACAAACAGGGAAGGGAAAGTAGAGATAATAGGACAAAAAGGTAGTCGATAATCCCCTATATAATTTAGTCAATTAAGTCATTAAACCCAATTAATAAAAAACGATATAAATTTAAATAATGCCAATTATAAATAATTTAGCGGTACCGCCCTTGAAGGTACCAGTTCCAAAAGACGTGAAATATCACCAAAAAAGGGTTAAAGAAACTACCAAAAAACTAAAATATCAAAATAATAGACTGACCATCATGCCCCATATCGACAGAGGACCACGAGGCTAATAATGGTCATGGAATCGCTGCATTTCAATCGTCATACAAATCATCGCAAAGGCAGAAATATCGAAGAACCAAACCACCCCTCCATTCTCCGATAGATCAACCCATGCAGAGGATTTGCATGGCGGTGGTCCTTATGCAGCGAAAAATAATCTATAGAACAGACAGCACTCTTGATCAGAGCCACACCACTGACATAATGCAAGCTTAACCAGCTTATATAATAGAAAGGAAAAGAATAGATCTTTTGGAACTGGTACCTTCAAGGGCGGTACCGCTAAATTATTTATAATTGGCATTATTTAAATTTATATCGTTTTTTATTAATTGGGTTTAATGACTTAATTGACTAAATTATATAGGGGATTATCGACTACCTTTTTGTCCTATTATCTCTACTTTCCCTTCCCTGTTTGTTTATTTATATTATTTTGCGTTTCATTTCGCTCTGCATTATTGCCGTACTACTGGCTGATGATTTTATTTAAATATCATATTTATTTTAATTATCAGATATAATTAGGCATCATGTGGAGGATGTGCATTTGCTGCCTCTAATGATAGCTACATAGTCATATTTATTTATTTTTATTACTTTTACCTAACTTTTACCTCACATAATATAAATTAGTGGTAGTAGTGGGTTGATATGCTAAATAAGCAGCACCTGTGCCGCCATCTATTCTTTTCCTTTCTATTATATAAGCTGGTTAAGCTTGCATTATGTCAGTGGTGTGGCTCTGATCAAGAGTGCTGTCTGTTCTATAGATTATTTTTCGCTGCATAAGGACCACCGCCATGCAAATCCTCTGCATGGGTTGATCTATCGGAGAATGGAGGGGTGGTTTGGTTCTTCGATATTTCTGCCTTTGCGATGATTTGTATGACGATTGAAATGCAGCGATTCCATGACCATTATTAGCCTCGTGGTCCTCTGTCGATATGGGGCATGATGGTCAGTCTATTATTTTGATATTTTAGTTTTTTGGTAGTTTCTTTAACCCTTTTTTGGTGATATTTCACGTCTTTTGGAACTGGTACCTTCAAGGGCGGTACCGCTAAATTATTTATAATTGGCATTATTTAAATTTATATCGTTTTTTATTAATTGGGTTTAATGACTTAATTGACTAAATTATATAGGGGATTATCGACTACCTTTTTGTCCTATTATCTCTACTTTCCCTTCCCTGTTTGTTTATTTATATTATTTTGCGTTTCATTTCGCTCTGCATTATTGCCGTACTACTGGCTGATGATTTTATTTAAATATCATATTTATTTTAATTATCAGATATAATTAGGCATCATGTGGAGGATGTGCATTTGCTGCCTCTAATGATAGCTACATAGTCATATTTATTTATTTTTATTACTTTTACCTAACTTTTACCTTACATATATATATAACAATAAAAAATTAGAATAAGAATTTTAAAAATAATAATACCAGCAGCAAGGCAAGACAGACGAGCGAAAATAGTCAAAATTAAACACAACGATCAAACAAACAGGGAGGGAAGAGAGGGGTAACAAAAGTAAAAATATTGAAACAGAAACTCTAAAATAATCTAGAGCATCTAAATGTAAAGATAATAAAATAATAATCCATTAAATTTCGAATGCCAATTAAATAGAAATTTAACGACGTCCCCTCTGACGGGCACCAGGTCCAAATTTATGCGAAATATCACCAACAGAGATGCAAACCACTACAATAAAATAAAACAAAAATAGACTGACCATTACGCCCCATCTCAACAGAGGACCACAAGGCCAATAAGGGTCAGGAAATCGCTGCATTTCGATCGCTAGACAAATCGCTGCATTTCGATCACTAGACAAATCGCCGCAAAGGCGAGTCGATCGAAAGGTCAGTCCGCCACCCGATCCCCAGATCGAATCACGGACACTGTTCTTCTGAATTGGCTTCTATAATTCCCGCTCTCTCTTTCAAAACAGTCCGAACACGTGCCGCCACCAGCCAACATCCATTTACTGTCTAACTTCAAACCCACAGAACCAACTTTTCATCTTCCTCATTTATTCATTGCGGCAGTATATATATATATATATATATACTGCCGCTTTCTGGAACAACCTTCCTTCATATGTATTTCCTGAAAATTACAATCTACAGAAGTTCAAGTCCAATGTCAACAAATATCTTCTTTCGTCTTCTCAACCTCCAACCCAAGCACGGTACTAAGTACTATAGGTTCTAATACCTCTCGTGTTTGGGGTTCACATAAAAAAAAAAAAAAAAACGTTAGCAAATCAGCCCACTATTGTCATATGATACAATTATACATATATTTGAATAACGTTTGAAACAGTTGGAAACTGAATCTTTCATAATAAAAATAAAATGAAAAGGTAAAGCAAACATCAGAGGCAGCAAAAAGCATATTCCTCTACAAAGAGTCTACATGATGCTTGAAATATAACAATAAAAACAAATTAGAATAAGAATTGAAAAAAATAAATAAATAATGCCAGCAGCAGGGCAAGACAGAAGAGCGAAAATAGTCAAAATTAAACTTAATGATCAAACCAAAAGGGAGGGAAGAGAGGGGTAACAAAAGTAAAAATATTGAAGCAGAAACTCTCTAAAATAATTTAGAACATCTGAATGTAAAGATAATAAAATAATAATCCATTAAATTTCGAATGCCAATTAAATAGAAGTTTAACTGCGGACTGATCTTTCGATCGACTCGCCTTTGCGGCGATTTGTCTAGCGATCGAAATGAAGCGATTCCCTGACAATTATTGGCCTTGTGGTCTCTGTTGGCCTTTATTGAGAAGGGATGTCTGTTGAGATGGGGCGTCATGGTCAGTCTATTTTTGGTTTATTTTTGTTTTATTTTATTGTAGTGGTTTACGTCTCTCTTCGTGATATTTCATATAAATTTGGACCTGGTGCCCGTCAGAGGGGGCGCCGTTTAATTTCTATTTAATTGGCATTCGAAATTTAATGGTTTATTATTTTATTATGTTTATATTCAGAAGTTCTAAATTATTTTAGACAGTTTTTGCTGCAATATTTTTACTTTTGTTACCCCTCTCTTCCCTCCCTGTTGGTTTGATCGTTATGTTTATTTTTGACTATTTTCGCTCTTCTCTCTTGCCATGCTACTGGAATTATTTTTTTATTTATTTATTATTTTTTAAAAAAATTCTTATTCTAATTTATTTTTATTGTTATATGTCAAGCATCATGTAGAGGAATATGCTTTTTGCTGCCTCTGATGTTTGCTTTACCTTTTTATTTTATTTTTATTATGAAAGATTCAGTTTCCGACTATTTCAAACGTTATTCAAATATATATATACAATATATATATATATATACTGGTGTTCAGGGCCCACTATGATTTCCATTGTCAATGCGCCAGTAAACACCAAAACAACAACGACACCAACTGGTGTTCAAAGAAAGTGCATTGCCCAGTAAATTTGTAATTGTCGTTCGTATAATAGGTATATGGCAATATTTCTTACAGATTGCTTCAGATAAGATTGGCACGAGTAGGTGATGACATAATATTGCATCAGCTATTACTTTCAGCTATATAAGCACGCTCTGCAACAGTTGCAGTCATTCTTTGCTTGTGTCACGATGGCAAGTTACGTGCAATTCACGCCACGAAGTGCTATTTTTGCTTTAAGTGCTATTTTTGCTTTACGTGAGGAAGGATGTTCTTCTCTTCATATTACTTATAGAGTGTCTTGTAATCAGACGACAGTGAGTAGATTTCTTTCCAAACTCAAGAATACTGGTTCTGCCGATAGGAATTAAAGGAACCGGAAGCAAACGAAGTTCAGAAGTTCTCTAAACAGGACCGCGTTTTGAAGCACTTGTTCCTTAAAAACCGTATAGCTTCTTCGTCTGAGCTGAAAAGAGAATGGAAAGAAAATACAGGAGTGGTAGCAAGTGCAGTAACAGTCAGAAGACGCCTCTTCAAAAATGGACTTGTAGCCCGTCGTCCTAAGAAGAAGCCCCTACTCACACAAAATATGCAAAAGATCCGATTAATTTGGTGTAAGGAGCATGTCAAATGGACCCTCGAGCAGTGGAAGTCAGTACTTATTTTCTCGGATCAGAAGAAATTCAACCTGCATGGCTGTGATGCGAGACGAACGATTCGCCATAGATGTGCTGAAAAATACCATCCAGACTGTATGGTGTCTACAGTGAAATTCCCCGCCAGTCAATTGATATGGGGGTGCAGTTCGTGTCGCGGAATAGATCACCTGCAGTTTATAAAAAGTTCCGTAAATGCCAGTGGATACCTGGCTATACTGGAAGGAAAATTGCTGCCAACCATTAGAGACCATTTCAACCTGCCAAGTAACTGCATCTTTCAGGACGATTCTGCTTCTTGTCATCGGGCGAAAGGTGTAAGTAGTCACTTCTGTAGTTACTTTAGCTTAATTTCTGCATTAGAGGTTCGACAGTAATGTGTTTACATTTGTTACAGGTGAAAAGATGGTTGGAAGAAAGGTCCATTACAACTCTTAGCTGGCCAGGAAACAGCCCGGACCTGAATCATAAGAGAACTCTTAGCTGGACAGGAAACAGCAGGGATCTGAATCCTATAGAGAACTGTTAGCATCGTGTAAAATCTGTGGAAATTGCCAGAAAGAAACACCAAAGACCTTTCGTGAACTTCAGGAAGCTATAATTTGTGTTTGCAACCACGAACTATCAGTTGATTATCTTCAGAAATTGATCTTGTCAATGCCTTGACGGTGTGTTGCTGTGATCAGGGCCAGGGCAGTTCAACTAAATATTAGTTTGCACCTGGTGAACTTTTCATTTTGTTTTTCATTTAAAATGATAATCTGAAGCAAACTGAGAGCTTCTGATAACATTTCAGCCATAATTGTCGTGTTTACCAAAGCCGTTCTATAAAAGTTGCAAAGGCTCATTTTGGAATATTTTGCGAGCAACTGTCAGATATTACTTAGCTTTGCCTTAATTATTAATAAATATCTTTGTTTATATTTCTATTTGTGATGCTAGTCATTAATGTAACTTACCATCGCGAAAAAGAGATAGAAATGTGTGAAATTCTTAGGTGATGCACTTTCTTTGAACACCAGTGTATATATGCAGGCTGTTCCAAAAGTGATGGTCAATAATTTAAAGGTGAATTGTACAGACTACAATATGCAAAACAGGCCTAGTAAATATGGGTCTTTAAGTGAATCATTTTTGAGATATTGCACATTTATAGTTGGGATGCACCACTGACAAGGTGAACTGTACAGAGTTGGGATCTATCACTGACTTGTTTTTGTTGTTTAGATTATGCTCATTCTCTCCCTTTCTTCTCTCAATACTCTGAGATGTAGCAGGCATACTAGTACTTGTCAAAGGACAGTCAACATGGAAAGAGGTTACAGCAACGAAGAGTATGTGGACATGCACTTCATGTATGGTAAAGCCAACAGCAGTGTACTCGAGGCTGCACGTTTGAACTAAGAAACATGTCCCCGCTGAAGGCAGCCCAACAGGCGCACATTCATCAGGGTACATCAATGCCTTAGAGAAAATGGGCGCTTCGCACATGGAGTACGAGCAGTTAGGCCCAGAAACACAACACTTGATGTTGAGGAAAGGGTGTTAGAAAGAATTTAAAAAAAAATCAAATTATTATTTTAGGGTTTCCCGTAATTGAAGACATTAACTCGTATTTGTGTCTGTAAATTGCGTGTGTTCTATGGTCGATTTGTCTGTTTTGCTGGACGAAACCTTTCTATCTATCCTGAGACCGACTAACTGAGCCACGGAGTGAAAAAGGCCATTAAAGTTTCTCGCGTCATCGACGGGATTCGAACCCGGGCCTTTTCCCACGCGGTTTGGGGAGGATGGTGACGATACTACTGTGCTACCCGCGCAGACTCTTAGAAAGAATAGATCAAAATCCAGGAATTTCGACAAGGAGGGTTGCTCTTCAAGAGCGTGTACTGAGGCATAGCAGTGTCTGGTGAATTTTACATTGCCAGTTACTGTATCTCTACCATATCCAGCGTTTACAAGTTCTCAGCAATACAGACTACTTTCCCGGACTGAACCAGTGGATGCAACAGTGTGTCCTTAACCTCCAATTGTTAAACAACATTTTGTTCACTGACGAAGCTGCGTTTACTCTTGATGGTATTTTTAATTTTCATAACTGTCACGTTTGGTCCGACGAAAATCCTAATGCAAATCACGAGTTAAGACATCATTAACGTTTCTCGTTGAATGTCTGGGCAGGACTACTCGGAGACCGTCTAATTGGACCACACTTTCTGCCAAACTGTGTGACAGGAAAGCTGTACCTTGAGTTCCTGCAGAATGTTCTTCCAGACCTCCTTGATGATGATAATGTACCACTTCAGCAAAGCCAGAACATGTGGTTCATGCATGATGGTGCACTGGCACATCCTGCTTGAGTTGTCACTCGGTATCTAACCAGAAGTTGTGGTCAACGGTGGATAGGTAGAGGTGAGTCTAATGTGGCCTCCCAGATCACCAGACTTAAATCCTATGGATTTTTTTTTTCTGGGGTCATATAAAAAGCTTGGTGTACACCTCTGACATTAACACAGTTGAGGAACTGTAGCGTCGGGTTGAAGGAGCCTTTCAGTAAATCAGAAATGACCTGGGAATGCCTGAGTTGATTCGCAACTCAATGCATAGAAGACTACAATGATGCGTACGGATGTGAGGACAGCATTTTGAACACCTTTTGTAACATCTGTAAAATCCTATGGCGTTGAAACCAAAAGTTAAAAATGTATTATCTTATGTTTAATAAAACCACCCTTAACTAAGGATTCACAGCTTTTTGCTAAACTAGTGACCCCATAGTCTGTGGAGGATCTTAACAGAAAATGTGCATTGTCTGGAAAACGGTTCATTTGCAGCCCGATGTTCACTGGGACTTTTTTTGCTTATTTTTAGTTTGTGCTTTTCACCTTTAAATTATTGACCATCATTTTTGAAACACCCTGTATATAGGAGGCCCGACAAACTGTATATATGTATGAACACTGGGTTTTCTGAAAAGAAAATTCAAAGTTTTATGTTTAAAAGAACTCTACTTTATTCTTAGTTTTATATAAATATATAATAATAACTTTTATTTATCATCAATTTGCTATACATAGAGCGAATATTTTGACCAGTTCCAGAAGGTGGTTTCGCGGAGTTTGGGAACCGCTGTTTTAAGACATTACTAAAATTCATTATTTATAAACGGAATGTAGTTTTTTGGCCGGTTGCTTTTTTGCCTGGTGAAAGTCTCTAATCGTCGTGGTAAAAAAAAAAAAAAAAACGTGCACTTCGCCACCGTGTTAAAAAAATTCTTTACGATACTCAAATCTTGTAGAACAACGATGATCTGGTGAGTATGGGCTTGGCACACCCACGGTCCTGAGCTGGATATCATCATTCTTCTCTTTCTTGGTGATTCCTTTCTACTTCTCTCTCTCTCACTCAGAGTAACTCCGGATTTTTTTTTTTTTTTTTTGGCTGGTGCAGGCTTCCTTGCACCATATGGATAATAATAATAAAACTACGTATCGTGAGTTTTTTTTTTTTTTTTTTAAGTACAGTTTATAACTTTCCAGAATTAAGAACTGTTGTTTGTTGTTAGGTGATGCTGTAATCACCTGCCCCACCTCGTCTGCGTGTTATTCTGTTGCTATGTTACCCGAACTAATGTAATGCTACTGAGAAGACATATAGTATAAAATGTGAATGTGTTCGGAAAATGGTTTCTGGGAGAAAAAGCGACAGGGTTAATCAATTTAAGTCATCTCCGTCCGAAAAAGAATGCATATACAATTTAATACCGCGTGAAGAAGTAAAAGTAGAAAAGCCCCCAAGGTTAGTTAACTTTTCTTCCAAATGCTTTAGAATAGTGACATTTTTTCTACTTTTTTTTTTTTTTAAATGAGATTGCAGCTTTCCTTGATAGTTTTAAAGGCCTTACAGTGTACTCACGACTTAGTATGCGCAATGTATTATTTTCTAGCATTAAATTGCACTGTTATAATTCAGAACATGGATACAACTTCATACTTCGGCGAAAAGAGAGGAAGAAGGCTAATTTCGGACGAATTAAAGAAAAATAAGTGTGGATTTTTTAATAGACCTTCATTTTTGGCTAGTGAAAAAAGGGTTAGCTTAATTTACGCCACTAATTCGGGACTGATTCAAGCAAAGGAAGCCACCGCCGCAAAGTGATACCCATGTTCTGGATACCCATATATGAATCTCTTTCTGGATAACCAGAAAGAAATTCATTGATTAGATGTGGCTTTAATGCAGTATTATTTATTAAACTGAATGGTTCATGTTTAGAGAATGTAAAACTGTAGAGTTTTTATTTTTTTATTGAGTGGTCTATAAAGTTATGATCTTAAAAAGTAATTAATTGAGAAGAAGATTGACTTTTCACTTCTATTAGGCACAGAAAAAAAAATTGAATTTAACTTCGAACATGTGTGCCAATTTCCTTCCAACTGACAAGTGCACCCTTCGATAAAGTATACCATTTTATAACCCAGAACTGTTCACTTTTTTGATGCTATCCTTCATTGTAATACTATGAAGTATTACCTTCATTGTAATACTGTGCATACACAGCTATGATTAAGACATTTTTAATATAGAAAACATATCTTTAAATAAGTGTTTTTTTTTTTTAATTTATACACTTCAGTTGGCATACTTTATACATAGATGCACCACTATTCATGAAATGTGAAGTGGCCAATTTGGCTGGGCAAAGCAGTGCAATGGGTGCTACTATGAAAATGTAGCAAGCTATAATTCATGTTTTCCTATGATGTTTGCATGAAAATTGGCTTTACAGCCACAAGCATACCTTCGTACAACATATGCCAAAATGAAATTAAGCTTGCTATTTAATTTTTTTTTTAGATAAAACTACTCCAATTCTAGCATAATTAATGTAAATTGGATGGAAACATTAATTGAGGAATACTAAAAAATTCTTAAAATCTATTATATTTAGTATTCCTCAATTAATATGTTAAACATACATTAATTTAGGAATACTAAAATATTGAATGTGCCTGAAATGTACATTAATTAAGCTGTTTAATGACCAGTTCAAATGTGCAACCCATTTTTACTTAGTATATTCAGTTGGCGAGTTATTTCATATTTTAGTTTTTCCATGCTAATTGTTACCAAGGAAAATGGAATGCAGCATGCTGCATGCAATTTGTAGATGTTGATTAGGAGGCTACTGATAATTTCAAAAGAAAGAGAAAATAAAATAAAAAATTGCCTATATTTGCCTCGCAGCTAACTACTAAATAAAAAATTTAGTAGTTATAAAAAAATGTCTAAAAAATTGCCTCGCAGCTAACTACTAAATAGTTATAAGATTGGCATTATTATATTATGTATATCTCATATTGTGAGATATACATAATGATGCCAATCTTCTATAACTATTTAATAGTTAGCTGTGAGCAGATCTGATGCATTTTCACTTACAAGTTATTGTGAGCATGTTAACTCACTACGTAACTTGAGGCATTTTGCCCTAAAATGTGACGTCATTTTTATACTGCTTATTGTAATACTTAGTGAAATTTTAAGTATATCTGCATTTCAAAATCTGTTGGTCCTAAGCAGTATCTGACTTCAAATTTGGATTCAGCTCATCAAAATCCATGTGTACCATTTCAGGAAGAAAAATTAAAAGCTTGAAATTTATTGTCTGGCCACCAGTATATTGTGAATTACATCAAATATTTTTTTAGCAAGTAGCCATATTGGTCATTACTCTCACATTCAGTGGTCTCTCCCTTCTATTTTTTAATTCTGCTACTAATTTTTTCACCATGGCATGTGATGTAGCAAATTCTATATCATCAGTGGATTTCTTTCAGCATTAAACTATTCTTCTCCCCTTAATTTACTGCACCTATGTTTGCATTTTTTCATTATCTGTAAAAAAAAAAAAAAAAAAAAACATTTGACAGGTTTGCAAGCAAACTATAACCTTTTGCTGTTAGTATGGCAAAGCAAAAGCAAAAATGCCACTTTTAAAATTTTTTTTTTATTTTTAATTTGTAAATGAAATCAAATCTTTCCATGTGTCTCTCTCAACCAATATACTCTAACTGATTATAATATTTTTTTGTTTTCATTTTGGTATACTATGAATTAGGAGGCATTAGTTTTTTGTTTGGCATTTAACAGATACCAGGTGAACAAAAGCATCTATCTTTCTTCTATGCAATTCCCATTTCCACATGGTGGCTGTGAGATGCCAGCAACAGGTGTCTAATCTTACCATGGAACTTTGCTTTTGTGAACTAAACATCAACAGCTAACAGAAATACAGATGTTTGCATTGAATCTGCCAAATGCTACACAAGAGTCTGTTTCAATCCAGGGGAGATGTGTGAATTTATTCTAAAAATGCAATAAAATTTTGCTATATTATTATTGGTTTCTCTCACTTATTTTTGTTAAATTTTTTTTCCCCCAAATTTAGCAAATAAGTAATATAATCACCATTTTCAATTCATTAAAAAGCTAAAAAAATTTAAAATGAAGACAGAAAAGGGGTCTCAAGAGATGCCGTGTGTATTTGTTAAATTGAGGGTGCAAGTAACAGAAGGTTATGTCTAAGAACCTGTATTTTTGCATTTTGTATACAAATGACCAAAAACCAAGAATTATATTCACAGTTTAGTTGCCATTCTTTCTCTCTGATGCTATGATCTCTCAGTTCTGCTTTATAAATATATAGTTCTGTGAAAATTAAGTGTAAGACAAGTTTTTTTTTTTTTTTTGGCAAAATCAATTTTTTATCTAGAATATTTAAACTTATTCATGATTAATACTTAGGGTTTATTATATAGATAAGAGTAACAAAAAATCATGGAATTATGACAAAAATTACACATGCTTTTTTAAAAATGAAATTTAATTGAAACAAATACAAGTATCAGCATTATTATAATTCAAATGAGAAGACTTTTAAATTTGCAGGTGCATGCCTGAACATAAATTCACCTCTGTTGCTTAGTCATCTGTAGGCATACATTCCAAAGTTGTAATTTCAAAGCTGCAATTTCTTGAGGTGGTGTTGATAAGCTTTTCTTTTGCTTGTATATAATTTTACTTACTGCAGATGAATACAACTCCCAGAAAAGAGAATAGATTTGTTAGCATAGTTGAGAAAGGTTGCTCTTTAATAGAAGTTGCTAATAAAAAATTAGTAAGTCAAACATAATCAATAATGTCAAAAAATCAGCTCTGTCAAGGATTGTGAAGAGATGATAAACTTGTCGAACATTAAGCCCTCACATAAAAAGTAACTGCGGTAGAAAAAGGACTTTAAAAACAAATATAGATGCTATTCTTAAAAGATTATGCACAAAAAAATATCATTATGTTGTCAGTTGAACTTTCTTGGAAAATAAGCATTATCAGGCACAAAGGCTTCTGCTCCAGCATTTCAGAGATGAATCATTTGAATGGGCCATAAGTTCTGTCAGGAAGCCTTTTCTAAGTAAATTTCAGTGATGAATACAGTATTACTTTGGTGGAATTTGCATTCCTGTAGTGCAGTATGAAAAAGATCTTCAAAAAGGCTGATCTCTCAAATTGTAGAAGTATGAGTAACATTAGACTTTACTAAAAAGAGAAGTGTGATATTACTAATAAGCATTACTTATTAGTATTGCAGTATAGAGCAACTTTTCATGATAAGTGAGGTAGTATCTTGTCAGCTGTGTAGTCTACTTTGTAGCTTACTTTATGAGAGGTTGGAGCTCTGTATTGTCTTTGGCTTCTGGAGAAATGCCCAAACCTGTTGTCAGCTCTAGCACAATTTGAGAGCTCATTGCCTTTACAAAAACTTTACTTTTTTTTCATAATGGGCTATATAATAAGAATTCAAATTCTACCATAGTAATACTACAGGAGCTGTTCAATAAAGAATGATCATAATTATTTTTTCATAACATATCCATACTGTGATGGTCTTTTTCAATGTAGTCCCCATTTGATGAAATGTACTTATTTCAACATGTTTGCCATTTTTAAAAAACATGGTGGAAGCCATTTTTTGACATACATGTCTGAATTGCCTGAAGAAGTTGTAAGGTTGTATGTATAACTTCTTCTGATGAAACATTTTCCTCACAGTACCTAATTCAATATTGGAAATAATAAAAAAAAAAAATCACAGGGTGCAAGGTCAGTTGGTAATGCTGGCTAAGTACTCTATGACAGTATGTGCAATTTGAGGTCTTGCATTGTTGTGATGCAGCATCCACCTACCTGTGTACACTTGTGGTCGTTTGCAATGAATGTGATCCCACAAAGTGTACAATACAGTAAGGTCCGGTAACCGTCGTACGATATGACACAACATGCTGGTAAACCATTCCTTGAATGTTAAAAAAAAAGAGATGACCATAACCTTTCCTGCAGAAGCCACAACTTCTCCTTTTTTCGGTCTTGGAGGTGACGTAGACTTTCAGAGAGCTGGTACTCTCTGGACTGAGTTGACGAAGCCATGTCTCGCCCACTGTCACCTTGTGCAGAACCGCACCACCTTCAATAACCATCTATTGCAGCTCCCGACAAACCTCCATACGAACTTGCTGTAACTCAGTTGTAGGTAGTTTTGGAATCCATTGTGTACAAACATGTGGCATAAACAAATGGTCATGGAGAATACTATGCATGCTTCCTGATGATATTCTCTACGTCTCTGCCATTTGCCTTACTGTTATATGATGATCTTCTCTTGTGGTTACAGAAGCCGTGTTTATGGTTCCTATGGTGACAGCATTAGTTGGAGTGCCAATTTTTGTGATTGAATTACACCCATCTTTAAGGATTCTAAACTGCCTACGAGCTGTTCTATATGGAAGCGTAGATTCACCACAAGCCTCTTTTACCATTTCGTATGTTTCAGCTGATGTTTTTTTGAGATGGAAACAAAATTTGAGAGCAGCATACTGTGACTTGTGTCACATCCATTGTTACTTAGGCATAAACGTGACCAACTTTCAAGGTCAGACCATATGCTTGAGTTAACTGCACAGTTGCTGTTTGATGCAGCTTGGTTTGGTCTTAAATTTTGCAGCTCAGCTAGAAATAGCAAGCAGTACAGTTGTTCATGAAAAATTATGATCATTCTTTGTTGAATAGTCCTCGTATATCGAATACAGCCAGGTCTGGAGTTTCCTTAGCTCACATCCTGAAAAATCTCAATGATAAAAGATTATAGTTTGAAGGTTCATATCAAATAGACTGAGAATGACTGTTATAATATAATACTTAATGATGAATCCAAAATTAATACTGGATGCTTAGATGATAATTTTTGCATGTATACCTCTGTCAATGAATCAGAGTCATTAAAATTAGAATCATGGCCACCAGAGTGCAGAGCTGGCAGCTTAATTTCTGGTGAACATTATGCTTTTCGGTTACATTAGTAATCTAGCTGTTCGGATATAATCAAGTTGTTGAAGGAACAGTTAATGGAGATAAATAAAATATTCTGAAAAAAAAAAGTCATTATTCCTGCCTGTAGAGGTCATTTTCCAGACTGTTCACTTTCCAGTGCAAATGCATCATATTGAAGTAAAATTGTTTGAACTCTGGTTGGAAGGGAAATCATCAGCACAAGGCAGTGTGTTGATGAATTCAAATCATTATTTATTAACCTGCACTAAGCTAAAAAGAAAAGTAGCTGGAAAGAAAAATGTCATTGATAGTTGAATTTATTTTATGAGTACTGTTATCAGTGTGAGAATGTGTACCTCGTCATTTTTGTCATATTTCAATGTTTTTTTATTTTATTGTTTCACATACTGTCAAATTAGCATTAGCAAATGCACATGATGCAAGAAAGCAAGCTTATATAGGATCAGCAAAAAAACAAAACAAAACAAATCTTCTAATGTCACACAGCCACTCAGTCCAATGTTTGTCTAGTTCTGCCTTAAATCTATTTAAGCTATCAGCTTCTACAACAACACATGGAAGTTTGTTCCAGCAATCAACCACACGCTGGCTAAACGCAAACTTCCGCACATCTATGCTATAATTCTTTCCTCAACTTGAATTTGTGCCCTCTTAGATGATTTTTCTGAGCAAGGGGAAGAATCCCATCAGCATTCAGCATGCTCAAACCATTCAAGGCTTTATACACCTCAGTCAGATCACCTCGCAGGTGCCTAGTCTCCAGACACTAATTTGCAAAACTTAAGCCTTTCTTCATAAGAGCAACCCTTCGTTCCATTCAAATTACTAATCTTGTTGCCCTTCTCTGCACTCGCTCTAGCAGCTCTATATTCTTGGTAAAATGAGGACCTGTATACAGTACTCAAGGTTTGGCCTGACCATTGCTTTATACGAGGGGATAATCACTTCCTTATCCCTGCTAGAAAAATTCCTGTATATCATTGACAAGACACCATGAGCTACTCTTGCAGACTGTCTGCACTGGCGCCTCCGTAGCCAGGTGGGAAGGAGCAGCAGTGTATTGCACACGCTTCTTGATTAGACCGGGGTTCAAGCCCGCCACCACCAAATACGGAGGATGCGGAAAGGTCAGGGAATGACCACCGCATATCCTGGAGCAATATGGCCTTAGTTGCTAATGCTCCTAAAAACCAAATAACAACATAACTGTCTGCACTGCTCAGAAAACTTCATATCTGCCTGCATCAATATCATTTAATAAATATAGAAAAGAACAATGGACCCAACACTGAACCCTGAGGGACTCCTCTAATAACATTAGTCCATGAAGAGCAGTGTCCATTGATTACCACTCGTCTTCTCCCACTCAACCATCCCTTTATCTTTAACAGCAATTTGCCTCCAATGCCAAACTATTCCAATTTGTACAGCAGTCTTC
Source organism: Mastigoproctus giganteus (assembly GCF_048544385.1). Classification (NCBI taxonomy): domain Eukaryota; kingdom Metazoa; phylum Arthropoda; class Arachnida; order Uropygi; family Thelyphonidae; genus Mastigoproctus; species Mastigoproctus giganteus. The sequence goes on from NC_143575.1 coordinate 139,174,617, forward strand.
CATGTACAACAGTATCAAAAGCCTTTCTAAGATCCAAATTTATGATATTAAAGTTATTCCCTGCATCCAGTTCCTTTGTGATCACATCATAGTATCCAATCAAATTGGTCAGACAAGACTTCCCCTTAACAAACCCATGCTGTGTCTGAATTATTGCTGCAGTCTTGTCTAGATGATCCAGCAATGCATCTTTAACCAGTGCCTCCATTAATTTTCCTGGAACAGAAGTTAAACTATCAGGTCTGTAATTACTTGTGTTGCTCTTTGATCCTCCTTTGTGAATTGGGGTCATATTTGCACTCTCCACTCCATGGGTACCTCCCCTGAGTCCAAGGAAGCTCTCATAATTATGGCTAAGTATTGCTTACTTCCTTTGCTGCCTCCTTTAATATAATTGGGTAGATCCCATCCACCCCAGGTTCTTTTCTTATGTTTATCTTCAACAATTTCTTCTCCACTTTGCTCTCAGTCATTATAAACTCATCTAGCTCACTGCCAGAGTTTAATTCACCTCTGACATTTCCCTCCCTGAATAACTCCTCATGTGTAGATGCAAAATTCTCATTTAGTTTGTTAGCTACCTGAGCAGGATCATCAACAGTTGAACCATCGACATCCAGTGGACCAATCTGTTTCATCACCTTCCTTCTAAAGTTTACATAGGTAATAATAAGCTCCCTGTAATTATTAATCATGTATCTTGTGCAGAAATTTAAATGCTCTCAGTAAAGTAAAAAATTGTGTTGTCATTAATATTCACAGCTGTTAAGTGATTTCTGAAAGCTGGTGCTACGAGTGCTATAAAATATTATAAGTGGTGGTCAAAGCCATTTTTCTTGTATATTCTTCGTGCAAACTGTTTGCCATTTTGTGTACTGAACACTACAACAATTAGCAAAATTTTTTACAACTATTTATGTTTTAAATATAAAATTTTTAATGTTCAGTTATGAATTGTATTTTTTTAGGAAAATAAATATTTTTTATCAATAATATGTTCTTTTCTGTGTGCCTTCTCCTAATGGAAGTTGGCAACCACCACTGGAAATGTCTCTGGTAGCTCTGAATAGCTGCTCTGTGTTCAGTCATGTCCAATTCTTGATGTTATCAAGCCACATTGTACATCCTCGCCCAGGCTTTCTTCTTCCTTTCATTCTCCCCTCAATAAATAGTCATGGAATTGCATATTTGTTGTTCCTCATCAGGTGTCCAAGATATGCTGTTTGTCAATTCTAAAGAATTTCAGAAATTCACAGTTCTCTGCAGGAAACTCATCAGTCTCTCATGCTGTCCATGGTATCTTTAGCATTCTTCTGTATGTCCACATTTCAAATACTTCTAGTTTTTTCGAGGGGTCAGTTTTTAATGTCCATGTTATGGCACCATACAACAAAATTGATCAAACGTAACATCTCAGCATCTGGATTCTAAGGTGGAGATACAGGTTTTCATTGCACAATGCCTTATTTTAACAAAATACTGTCTGGCCATTTCAATCCTTGCTTTAATTTCCATATCTGGTTCGTTTTTGTCATTGATCCAACAGTCTAGATATTTGATTTTGTCAAGTCTCTCTATCAGCCTTCTGTTTAACATGAGGGGGAGGTGTTGGCATTGCCCCATTAAAGGCCATCAGCTTAATCTTGTTGATCCCATGATTGAGTATCTGTAAGTCCTGCTTATTAGTTGTAAAAAGCACAGTGTCGTCTGCATAGCGAAGGTTGTTAATCCCTCTACCATTGACAGATATTCTTTCATTTCTTCCATCATTAGATGATGCTCTTGAAGAGAGCATTAGCTCTCTTGAAGATGATGTCCGAGTAAATGTTAAACAGGATGGGGGAGTACACATTCTTGCTTCACTGCACGTTCACCGTTGATGTTTTCTGTCTTTCTGCCATCGACTACAACAGTGGACCCCTCACAATTTACTCCTCAATGATTTTGATGAGCTTTGTGTGTTGGACTCAATCAAAGGCCTTCTCAAAGTCAATAAAACAAGGATGGGCATCAATCTGCACCTATGCATATTATGACCTGGGCACAAAATAGTCCTTCCCTAAATCCAAACTGCACATCATCCATCGACATTGGATGCATTTGAAGTGCTGATCAATGCATCAAAGGCAGATATTGTTGGGATATCAGAGATATGGTGTCACACAGATATAAGCAGTGCAGAATTGGAATTTGGGAGTACAGAAAGGATATACACGAGAGGAGGGGTTAGGCTGTTAGTTAAGAAACATAAAATCTAAGGAAGTGCATCCAGTTGACATGGGTGGACAGTGCAATGTTGAGTCTGTTTGGTGTGACATAAACACTGGGAAAGGGAAAATGAGAGGAGTGTGTTTTAGGCCTAGTGACTCTGATTAGTACAATGAATAGTTGTGTAGAGAAATAGTGAGCCAGTAAATCAGAATGTCTTGTAATGGGGGATTTTAACTTTCCAGATATTGACTAGAACTTGTGGGGTGGTCACTCGCACGCTAGCAAGACTTTTGTGAATTTATTAGAGGATTGTTTTCTACAGCAACATGTTTGAGGGGCAACCAAAGGGAGTAATACTCTTGATATTATTCATGCATTAAGAATTTGCAGATAAAGGAACCATGGTGAAGGTAAAGAAAGCCAACATAAGAATGACGAGACATGTTGGGTAACTTATGCGGAAAATTAGTTTCCCGGTACGGCACTCTAGCGCTGCTCGCTCGATAAACAGACTGTAAGTGTTATCGGTCTGGAGCAAAGTCGAGAACTATATACTGATTGAAAGGTAGGTGTTGCAAACGATGTGCTGATTGGTGCACGAACACAACACAACACACGATAACATCGGTTTAGTATCGGTTTAATGGTAACTTGCCCTAATGAATGCTTTCCATAATGGTTAAAAAAGATCAGGTTACCTCCACTTAAATCCCATGGGAGCTTGAACCTCTCCTGGAATGGAGGGGGTAATCTAACCTTTTTTTTCTTTAGAATCATGGCTGGACTAGCGCATAAATTGTTTATTAACAAAATATTAATTTTTTATTACTGTACTTTTATTTTTGTAAAGGTGTGTGTATGTGTGTGTTCCCTAACATTTAAGGTTAGGTCACAAAAAATAAAGAAACCTTTTCCTTTTTTTCGTAACCAAACCTAAATCTACAATATAGTAAACATACTCATGAACTCCAAAAATCTGCTTTTAATAATGAGAAAAAAAAACAATGAAGAACATAAAAATGAACAGAACGAAACTTTTATTAATTTAGTTTTCATCAAAAAATCAACCAATGTTTTATTTTCCTTACAAATTTCTTCCATCTTTAAAAGATTCATTGCTACTATTATCTGTTTACCGTTCATCACAAAACTATTATTTACTGTTCTTTACTCACAAATACACATTATGCCAACCAATGACTACACAGTAGCTTGTCATCTGTCGTGCCCACCACCAATCATTTCATCGTTTGCCATGCCTACCTGTCAATTAATATATCCTTCTCGATTTCGGCTCCAGACCGATGACACCTACCGTCTGTTTACCGAGAGAGCAGTACTAGAGTCCAGTGTCGGGAAACTAATTTTCTGTGTAAGTTATCCAACGGTTCTCGTGTTGGCTTTCTTTACCTTAGCTGCAACCACTAGGTGACAGTGATCACAGTGTACTGATCTGGGATTTACTTAAAGATTTTACTACCAACGAGGGTAAAGGAAAGGGGTTTTGTTTTTGTAAAGGTGACTGCAGTGGTCTCAGACAGTTTTTATATTATATACAGTGGGAGCAACTGATGATGTTACCAACAGTGAATTCTAAATGGGAGGCCTTCAGGGACTTAATTTTTCTTCTTGTGGCAGAGAAGAAAAATGCATGGGATGCATATAAATTATCAGGTGACACAGAAGCCTATAGCAGATATAATCTAGTCTGTAATTGAGCCACAAAGGAGGTTAGGCAGGCAAAGGCAGATTACGAGAAATCTTTGGCAAAGGATGCAAAGAGTTTACTTATGTAAACTCTAGAAGGAAGGAAGGAGATGAATCAGCTTGGTGCACTTAACGAATGTTGATGATCCTGCTCAAGTAGATGGTTCGACTGTTGATGATCCTCCCAAGTAGCTGGTAAACCGAGTGAAATTTTTGCATCTATATTCACACATGAAGAGTTATTCAAGGAGGGGGAATGTCAGAAGTTTATCCAACTCTAACAGGGAGCTAAGTAATTCTGTAATAACAGAGAGCAAAGCAGAGGAGAAATTGTTGAAACTAAACATAAAGGCACCTAGGGAGGATGGAATCTATCCAGTTATACTGTAGGAGGCAGCAAAGGAAGTAAGCAAACCCTTAGCCATAATTATGGGAACATCCTTAGAGTTGGGGGTCCCCAATTCACAAAGGGGGGGGGGTGCAAAGGATGACACCAATAATTATAGATCTGTTTGTTAGTTTAACTTCTGTGCCGGAGAAAATAATGGAGCCATTGGTTAAAGAGGTGATACAGGATCACCTAGACAAGACTGCATAATAGTTCAAATACAGCATGGGTTTGTTAAGGGGGGAAGTCTTGTCTGACCAATTGGATTGGATACTACAATGTGGTCACAAAGGAACTGGAATCAAAAAATAATTTTCATATCATATACTTGGATATCAGGAAAGCTTTTGATACTGTTGCACGTGGAAGTGTAAGATGTAAAATCTTACAAAAATATTATTTTATAGAAAAGTGAGATTTATTTAAAGTAAAACTTATAATATGGCAATATGGGGGAGCGAAACCATACGTCAAGAATATTACTAAGATCAGCCAAGGGATTAAATTAGACAACGTCTATACAAGGGGAGCGGTAGACTGAAAAGCTATTAGCAACCTGGGTACACACCCGACTCCCAGCTCACACAGGCAAATCAGAACAATAGAAACTAGTAGCAACGGCTATTAGTAGAAGGTGTCAACTCTGGTAAACAATAGTGCGGTGGAACATGTGCTGTCGGGACATTTTTTTAATGTGACACCTGGACAAGAGACAAGGTAGCGAAAACGGAACAAATTCTGGGAATTAGATTTAAGTCTGTCTGGCTGGCAGTGATGGCAAGTTTTATAGATCGTGGGAAATTAATCTGCTACTATTTTCAGTATAACTATAAGCGGCTGACTTCAAAGGTACAGACAGCCTGAGAAAGTTTACAAATTTCTTAAAATAAGAAGTTAGATCGAGCAATAAGGAATCAGCTTGAGAAAATAAAACGGGCAAATAAGAACAGAGAAAGTTGAGAAAATGAGTAAGATTGGTTAAACTGAAAACTAGCGCGGATTTGACATATGTAGGTGGTACAGAAATTGAGATGAACAAAAAGAGAGAACAGGAGTGGAAGTGATGTGAGTCTGTGAGGTTTCTTTTTTGAGGTGTTTTTAATGAGACAGACATACCCCGAGTTGAGATTCATGTGGGTGTTTATGGAAATGAGTTAGGGGAGACACAGTTGAAGTTTTTGTCAGTACTTGGGAAAGTGAGACAGACACAGATCCCCGAGTTGAGTTATGTGGGTGTTTAGGAAAATGGGTTAGTGGGATTCTAAGTTGAGTTTTTGTTGGTGCTAGGGAAAATGAAATAGTCAGCGGACACAGCAGTCGAGATTTTTGTCGAGATAAGTAAAATGAGTTAGTAAAATGAGTTAGTACGAGAAATCCTTGGCAAGGGATGCAAAGAAAAACAGCAAAGAGTTCTTTACTTATGTAAACTCTAGAAGGAAGGGGATGAATCAGATTGGTCCACTTGATATTGATGGGTCAAGTGTTGATGATCCTGCTCAGGTAGCTAACAAACTAAATGAATATTTTGCATCGACATTCACACATGAGGAGTTATTCAGCGAGGGGAATGCCAGAGGTGTATTCAACTCTAGCAGTAAGCTACAGAATCTTGAAATAACTGGGAGTAAAGTGGAGGAGAAACTGTTGAAGATAAACACAAGAAAGGCACCCGGGGTGGATGGGATCTATCCAGTTATATTAAAGGAGGCAGCAAAGGAAGTAAGCAAACCCTTAGCCATAATTATGAGAGCTTCCTTGGACTCAGGGGAGGTACCCATAGACTGGAAATGTGCAAATGTGACCCCAATTCACAAAGGAGGATCAAAGGCTGACACAAGTAATTATAGACCTGTGAGCTTAACTTCTGTTCCAGGAAAATTAATGGAGGCACTGGTTAAAGAAGCACTGCAGGATCATTTAGACAAGACTTCAGTTATAGCTCAGACACAGCATGGTTTTGTTAAGGGGAGGTCTTGCCTGACCAACTTGATTGGATACTATGATGCAGTCACAAAAGAACTGGATGCAGGGAATAACTTTGATATTATATACTTGGATCTTAGAAAGGCTTTTGATACTGTTGCACATGGAAGACTGCTACACAAATTGGAGCAGTGTGACATTGGAGGCAAATTGCTGCTATGGATAAAGGAGTGGTTGAGGGGGAGAAGACAGAGAGTGGTAATCAATGGACACTGCTCATCGTGGACTGATGTTATTAGTGGAGTCCCTCAGGGCTCAGTGTTGGGTCCATTATTGTTTTCTGTATTTATAAATGATATTGATGATGGTATATCGGGCTTAATGTCCAAGTTTGCAGACGATACAAAGGTTGGCAGGGTTGTCAAGGACACTACTGACACTATGCTGCTGCAACAGGATCTGGAAAGGTTGAGCAGATGGGCTGAGAGGTGGCAAATGAAGTTTAACATTGACAAATGTAAAGTACTACACATGGGAAACAGCAACCCCAGAGCAACGTATCAACTCTGTGGTACTACACTGACAGAGGTAGAGAATGAAAGGGACTTGGGGGTGGTTGTGCAGGCAGATATGAAGTTCTCTGAGCAGTGCAGACGGGCTGCAAGAGTAGCTCATGGAGTATTGTCAATGATATAC